>NC_088399.1:41690889-42016319 GCF_034236695.1 Oncorhynchus nerka
GTTTGCAGGAATGCGTAGGAAATTTCCACATACGACCGTGCACCTCAAATTTCATAGGAATATAGCAGATCCGATTTCACCCAGAAACTCAGCTTTTCACACCGTGTATGAGCTCTGAACAGATCCAACCTCGTGAAATCACGAGTTCATATTCTCGTTGCTCACAGTGCCTTTTATAAAGCACTCCTAACAAATTCCATGCAGTAACCTATTACTGGTATGGATATACACACTAAACACACCACCTGTCCGTAAAAACAAAACAAAAACGGAAAAGTCCCCAAAAGTGTCAAACAAATGGTGAAATGGACACAATAGTGGTTATAGTCAATATCTGGTGCCTTGTATTTTAACTTCATACATATGCATGACTGGTGTAGTTCGTACTTTAAATTGGTACCTTGAAGCCCGGAGAATAGTTTGACATGGTTTAATCCTCCTCTTGCAAATGGCTTCTGACAGCTGAGGGGAGCAGAGAACATTACAAGCTGCACAGGTCAATCAATTTTGAACATGTCATTCATTTTCTTATTTTTCGGGAAATGTCTTAGAGGTGCTGCCTGTTTAATACATAGTCAATTTGGTCTGATAAATGAGTGGTTTCACCTATTTGCTTTTGTGTCTGGCTCATGCACTAAATAATGTCCTATGTTTTGTATAATGAGAGAATGTGACATCATGCAAGAGAGAGGGGGGCAGTGTGTAACTGTTTTGCATGCACAAGGCTTTCACAGGAAAAGAAGTTGACAGGGCGCCGCAGCCCTGCCTCTAGCTCTCAGACAACAGCTGCTCAGAGAGAGAGGACATCCTGGGGGTGCCGAGGAACAGAACATCTCTCTCGTTATCTGTCTCTATCTCTCTCTGTCCTTTTCTGTCTCTCCCTCTCTCCTTCTCACTTCATCCCATACAGGCACAGGTGTGGTGTGAGACGCATGGAAAGTTGACCGATGGCCAGTTGTGAACGCCCAAAATGAGGCAGGTTGAGCAGATTGTTTTTTATAATTGAGGTCAAATCCTTTGTTTGTTGTTCAGAGTTGGGAAATAAATGTCTTGGAGAAATTTAATGAAGGTAATAATTCTGAGGCCTGAACATTTTCCAAATGGCCCGCCTAGCGAAGTAAAGGCTGCCTGTGTGAAAAGTTGTATGAGAACATTGGGATACTCTGAATGACCTAAAATGGTAAATCCCATATTAGTCTTTCACAGTCATGCCAACCCAAGCTGCACTGTCCACATGGGCTTATGGTGGGTCTACTATAGAAAAAGATGGATGAGGCTTTCAACTGAGTCAGAAATTCATAGGTTTCAGATTTTATTCAGATTCAGATTTTTATTTGCTAAACAAATGGCCACAGGATTGATACAAATAATAATTGTATCATTCTGCCAGGTAGGCATAGGCTACTTTGTAGCTAGTTGACATTTAATTGAGAAGATTTTGGGAAAGCCTTTCCATCTACCAGAAGACAGGCCTATTATTAGCATCACTATATTTTTTCTGTTGCTTAATTTTTTGATACCTGGACGTTTTACTTCATATTATGAGCCATGTCTTACCTTACTTTAAAATAGCAAAGACAAAATCCAACCAGGTTATGCAATAGTGCTGTAGTACAGTATAATTGTTGAGGGAAATCTTTTTTAAATACTTCCTCATATGTGCTCTTCTTTTGTATTGGTTTCCAAATCAACTTTCTGTCATTGTCTAGCAGCCAAAGGCATTATCGTAGTCATATAAGCAACCCGTGGTAGCTGTTCCATTTTTAGATACCCCCTCCCCTCTTTCTACATTTCCAACAGATATCTCCATACCCACTCACATGTGCGGTACACATTTTAGAACTGTTTTCCTGCAAATTGCATTTTGGAACATTCATGGGTAGACCTTCCGCCGTGTGCACATAGCTGAACTTAAAATGTGAAGAAATAATACTGTATCAACATTTTCAGCTAAACATTCTGATCTGTTCCATGAGCCTTATTAATTGATTCGGCGTATATCTCCACTACACTACTGTAATATGCATTAGTGGGGATTAGAATTAAGTATATGCAATGCTCACTGAAAAAAACTCTACTGTGTTGTGATATTGATAGGGGTTTTAGGCTTGCAAATGTAATACGAGGAACGCTGCAATCGCAATGTAAGCATCTCAGCTAACACAATTTATTCATCTCAGAATTTAAGCTGACTGTGTAAAGCCTATTAATATCTTAGAGATCCTGACGTGATAGAAAAATGTCGAGCTGTACTGGAACTTAAAAGTTACAAAATGACTTTCCCTCTAACCAGCCTGGGAGATCAGATTGAAAACTCATTAAAGGGTGAAGCCTGGAGTGTTAAATTACCTGATCACACTGGCCTCACTTCAAAGTAGTGACCAGAGCACTGAGCCATGACTGGTAACTGAATGAGTTGGGAGTAGGGGATGGGTAACGTTACAGTTATTAATGACTTTAACCTTCCAGTCACCCTCTAGAACATGATTGGACAGTGTTTGCAATCACGGTATCAGTGCTTACTACACAATGTACATGACTATCAATCATCTAATGTAAGCTGGGCTCCCGAGTGTCGCAGCGGTCTAAGGCACTGCATCTTAGTGCAAGAGGCATCACTACAGTCCCTGGTTCAAATCCAGGCTCTATCACATCCGGCTGTGATTGGGACTCCCATAGGGCGATGCACAATTGGCCCAGCGTTGTCTGGGTTTGGCCGGGGTAAGCCATCATTATAAATAAGAATTTGTTCTTAACTGACTTGCCTAGTTAAATAAAGTTTACTTTTTTTTTTAATTACTCACATAGGTTGTGTCTACACTTGACTCTTCAATACGAATGTTGCATTGAAAAGACATGATTAGATGCACAAAAGTCACTTTGTGTTCAGATCTGGCTGACCACTTCAGGAGGTGGTCAGGGATGCATTGTGTGTGGATTTCTCCTTAGTCTGGATGCTAGCAGGCTACTGAAAGCACATACAGTGGGCGACATCATCAGCACAAGTCTCCAGAAGATGTGTGTTTTGGAACCGATAGGCACCTTTTCATGATAACATTGGAGGAAATATGTCCCTAGCCTGTGAGGAACGTATTTGCTGGCCTCATAAATGCAAGCCACCTAGCTAATATTTAGAAGAATTTTTTTTTTCTTTGGCTAAAGTTATGCTAACCTGTTTGTAATCCCTTTTGCATTGCTTGCTAGCTTGCTGGCTAGCTGCAGAGGTTAGCTACTGTTTGTAGAATGCATACTGGTATTTGAATATAGAACGGTAAAAGGGAATCCGGACACGCTGTTGACACGGTAGACACATTTAAACGTAGGTGTAGATGCATAACTGGTTCGGAATTCCTTTATCAGATCTCAATTAACAGATTACTTAATTGTCAAGTCTAGACATGGCCATACAGGACATTTGACAGCTCAAAAACATCTCCGAATGTGATTATCTCAATGACAACTCAAACATAATACAGATTTAACATTAATAGTACATGAATATGATTACATAGGTATATCCAGATTTGTTTTTAATTATCTTAAATTAACAGTCTTCCTAAGGTTATCACTGGAATTTGTCAATGCAAATAGTTTGCCCAGTTAAACTCTATTCCTTACTAAAGAGTGAGGGAGAGAGAGAGGGCAAGGGAGGGTGAGATGAAAGATAGACAAATGAGAGAGAGATGGCGTAAGACAGCAGCAGACTCTCTGACCCTCTTCCCTGTGATTGAAATAGCAGGAAAATATCAGGTTTGACTATTCCAGGGTTTCCGGGGTGAAAGCAGTTAACTCAAACACACACGCACACACGTATGCACACACACACACAATGGCATTGATCTTGTTCTACATACTGCAGTTTTCCCCCATGGTACCCAGATGAGCTCTGCCTGACAAACTAGTGTTATCTCCATGCCAAATGAATTCACCTCGACAACAATATCCGAGGGGACTGGTTGGGGGATAAACAATGATTCATTTGATTGCTTGGAAATGCATTCATAGAAGGTTCATTATATACGTAGCCTACTATTTTCATGCTGTATTAGCCATAGTGTTGTGCAATAGCGCTGAAGTACAGTATGCTTGGCTTAGTCAGTAAGCAATATAATGTATAGGAATGACCTTCACAACCTAATGTACTATATGTAGGCAGCAAGGGGTTGATTTCCCTGCTCCGTCACATCAAAGAGGGAAAATGAAAATGACTCAATCCAAAGGCTGTTTGTGGTATACAGATGCATTTGCATGGTTCTACAGCTCGTTGCTCTCATTGCTCAGTGTCACAAAGGGAGAGAAAGAGATTCCATTAGGCTGTCAGCAATGGTCTCCTAACAATGGGATTAAATAGCTGCATTTTAAGAATGGCGGGTTTGTGAGAATGTCCTCAATGATGTGCAGAGGGAACCCACAGTGTGTAAAATATGACTCATGGTGGCTTGTGTACCTCTGTGTGCAGTAATGTACAGACGGATTAAACCTTCCTGGTATGTAAGCTGGCATATTTCATTCCATGCGTCATTGTTCATTTCCCATTTTATACAGAAAGGAATTGAATTCTTATAGGGCAAGGCAGACCTGGAGAAGCGTGATGTGGGAAAACAATTAGAAACTCATTTTTCATTTGAGTTGAAACGTTTTGTTGCTCAGGCTAATCCAACCTGTGCAGGAAGGGATTTTCTTCCTAGAATGCTGCCAATGGAAACACGAAAGCAGTGAGAATGGCATAATTTATCTCCATAAACAGACACATTGGGGATATGTCACATTCACATATTCAGTCTGGCCATTACACTCCATCGTCTGTGTACTAAAATGTTATATTGCAGTTGCACTTGAAGTGTGGCTATTGTTGAAACTTAATAGTGGTCTTCTGTGGGTGTTTTACTGTAGCATCAGCTATATTACTGACAGGACATTATAATTAGGGAGTCTAACTCTGGGGAAGAATAGAGTTAGTGGATTCTCATCGATAGCAACTCATCTTTCACATAACAGCAAAATAAATCAGAAGAATGTTCAAGCATTAAATAAAAAGTGGGTCAAGAAGTTAGTAATCGTCATTTTCATCATTGATGCGTTGAAGCATGGTGCATTGTTGAGGAACTATTATCTATTTCTCATGATGCTGGTTTTTGAGGCCCGTATCATATTTCAAGCTCCTGGAAACACTCCCAGTTAATGAAAAATACTATCATCAACTATGATTTAATCATGTCAATATATTCAGTAACACTGATTAAATGTTTTGCACCGCTTTTGTACGGCAAGTGATGATAAATGACAGTAAAACATGCTTGAAGTGAAAGATAGGGGAAGATACGATTGTTCTTTGCTAAAATAACACTGCAGCATAAGTTACTAAGGAACATATACACTCTTAACTTACGACCTTTAACCTTCTATTTCCCAGATCTTCTCCCTGTTTATTTTGTGTATCTTTCCTCTACCCTGGCCTCTCACCCTTCCTTAGATTTACACCTGCCTTCTTCCTCTAGATCTGTCACTCCTGTGATGGAGGAAAGGTACAGATGGCCGATGAACCCTGCTGGGTCCGTCTGTAGCCTTCACCTCTTCCCCTCTACAGCCCTGACTTCGAGCCCCATGGGTAGGCCACTGTCAAGCCCTTATCAAATCAAAACCGACAGAAGGCAGGTGCCCACAATATACACCACCTGTTCCTTACTCTCCCCCGACTCCATGTCTGTGCTTACCGTTGCAGACCCATTACTCAGGATTTGAAGCAGCCATTTGTAATGTCAGTAGGTGAGAGTCTGCGTCCTCTCATTTAAAATGAATCGTATCTTTAGCCTTCAAAATGATTCTTGCCACAAACGTGCCGTTTTCATATCCAACTGTTAAGTCTGTACTTTACATTATGTCCATAATCCGCAGCACCAACAGCTGCCAATTCCCTTGGCCGCCTCCCAAAACTAGTGTAATAGATAGCAAAACAGACTTTTGAGTATTGCAAGTGAAATATTATAACAAGGCAACTTTGTTTGTATTTAGAAATGAAAAGTGTCAATTCAAGCAAATAGGTGTAATACAACACGGATGCACTGTATACAGTATGTTTTTAATGAATGTCCATACCGTGATGCTGTTTAACAGGTGTTTTTCTCCTAAATAATCAAGTCAAGGATTTCAATAATATCATGAACTAGAAACAACGGAGTGTACGTTTAGCTCCCTATGTAGATGCCACTGACGGAATTTGGCTCAAGGACAGTTTAAATTGACTGTCAATCCTTTTATTTCAGTCATAGCGAATGCATAAGGGATGTTCACACTGCAACAATAAATTCCCCATATTCACTGTTGTAGTTTACTTTTTGAATACTCACATTTGTGTATACATGTACGATGCCTTCAGAAAGTGTTCAGACCCCTTGACTTTTTCTACATTTTGTTACGTTACAGCCTTAATCTAAAATGGATTAAATGACAAAGCAAAACCAGGTTTTTAGACATTTTTGTATTTTAATGTATTAAAAAACAACAACTTAAATATCACATTTACATAAGTATTCAGACCCTTTACTCAGTACTTTGCTGGAGCACCTTTTGCAACAATTACAGCCTTGAGTCTTCTTGGGTATGACTGTACAAACTTAACACACCTGTATTTGGGGAGTTTCTCCCATTCTTTTCTGCAGATCCTCTCAAACTCAATCAGGTTGGATGGGGAGCGTTGCTGCACAGCTATTTTCAGGTCTCTCCAGAGATGTTTGATCGTGTTCAATTCCGGGCTCTGCCTGGGCCACTCAAGGATATTCAGAGACTTGTCTTGAAGCCACCCCTGCATCTTAGCTGTGTGCTTAAGGGTAGATGTCTGGTTGGAAGGTGAACCTTCGCTCCAGCCTGAGGTCCTGGAGCAGGTTTTCATCAAGAATCTCTGTACTTTTCTCCATTCATCTTTGCCTCGATCCTGACTAGTCTCCCAGTCCCTGCCACTGAAAAACATCCCCACAGCATGATGCTGCCACCCTCATGCGTCAACGTAGGGATAGTGCCAGGTTTCTTCCAGACGTGGTGCTTGGCCTTCAGGCCAGAGAGTTCGATCTTGGATTCATCAGACCAGAGAATCTTGTTTCTCATGGTCTGAGAGTCTTTATGTGACTTTTGGCAAACTCCAAGTGGGCTGTCCTGTGCTTTTTACTGAGGTGTGGCTTCCATCTGGCAACTCTACCATAAAGGCCTAATTGGTGGAGTGCTGCGGAGATGGTTGTCCTTCTGGAAGGTTCTCTCATCTCCACAGAGGAACTCTAGAGCTCTGTCAGAGTGACCATGGGGTTCTTGGTCACGTCCCTGACCAATGACCTTCTCACCCGATTGCTCAGTTTGGCTCAGCGGCCAGCTCTAGGAAGAGTCTTGGTGGTTCCAAACTTCTTTCATTTAAGAATGATGGAGGCCACTGTGTTCTTAGGGACATTCAATGCTGCAGAAATGTTTTGACACCCTCCCCCAGATCTGTGCCTCCTTCAACCTCATGGCTTGGTTTTTGCTCTGACATGCACTGTCAAATAATGGACCTTATATAGACACGTGTGTGCCTTTCCAAATCATGTCCAATCAATTGAATTTACCACAGGGGGACTCCAATGACCCACAAGTGACGAACGTTTAGACCAAGATGGACCTTTCTCCAAGGAAATGAACCAGAACTTTTCAGGAAAATAAACAGAATGCGCCACAGCGCTGGGTAACAATATACCAAACCAAAAAAACCTAGCTCCATTTGTATCAATATATTCACCTGTATTTTCCCCCAAAATTAAATGCTACTTAGCTTCTAATGTGGCTATCATAAAGAACTACAAATGCCATGATGATCTGGACGAGACTGCTAATTAACATGCTCAAATCTAAGAGTAAATAGAGACGAATATATTGATGAATGTTACCTTGTCCAAGAGAGATTTTTACATGGTTATCAAAACGTCACGCCAAGGTAAGCCAACACGAAACACAGCCCTTATTTGAACTGTTTCTAAAAATTCACAAAGGGAAAAAAGGTGTGGTGGAAAAAATGATTGAAACCATTTCCCTGTTTGATCACTAGTTTTTATGGGTATTATGGCACCTCCACTGTGGGGCTCTATTGTACTGACTACTTGAAAGCAAGAGATCAAAGCAAAGAGACTGGGAATGAGTATCAAGCACTGGTATCCAGCCTCTCTCCTGAGGGTGCAGAGGCATCACACATTGTCTGTAATTATCAACAGCATGGGGGGTGCATAACCAGCATGGGGCAAGATGAAAATGTTTACCGCACATGAAACTGGCGACATTATGCCACTAAATAGCAGCACAGCAGGGATGAACATCGTCAAATATTCATGCCCTGTTCACTTGTATTATTGCCTATTGTATAATTCATTTATTATAACTGGCAGGAACATGGGTGGTAGACAGCTATGAGACATTACAATGGTGATGCACTGTTCTGAGCTGGCCCTACTGATGGATAATGAATTGATATACTCAAACTTTCACTCACAGGCATACCCACACATACACAGGCACGCACACACACACACATTGCCTTTCAGTCAAAGAAGCACCTCTGCCTGTTGCTGACAGCAGATACAAGACTGAAAAAGTCCAATCACTTCCTTCCTGTTGAGCCAATAAGAGCTCCTGTCTGGCAGGAGAAGGTAGGAGAGGAGACTTTCAACACCTGTATACCACAGACGTCACTGCGTTTCCATGGTATACACCCGAAACAAATGCTCACACACCATTGCCTCCTCAGCAGCCTTCCCTAGATGCACCACAACCCCCATCTGATAGCACACAGAGAGAGCTGCTTGTTGGGAAGCTGTCAGACAGTGACAGCCTGTCAACGGAGAAGAGACAACGGGACAGAGTGGGGAGAGGAATGAGGACCATTCTTTTGTGTCTGACATGGGAATGCTGTGCAGATGATACGAGTTCTCTATATACCTTCTGCTATTTGATGAGAGTTTCTGACTCATAGCCTTAGTCGAGGCATAGCTACTGTTGTAGCCATGTGAATGAAACACCTAATCTCAACTCCACCAGAACCCAACTGTGCAAATTAAAGACGTGACATTTCCGGCCACATAAATAGCTTTGGGAAGGAAATATTGAGCTAAAAAGCATGTTCTCCTCAGTGCGTATTAAAGTAAGCACTGAAAATCAGTAGGGGTGACTGCAGCTGCTTCTGGTGTTATGTAATGTGCAAGTCGTGCTGCCTGTTCTGATTCTGCCTCTCAGCCCTGCTGATGCATCCAGATACTTTCCCCACACTCACAGGTGACCTGAGAGGAGATGAGTTAGGGGGCTTCCTGCTGCCCTTCCTGCAGACACATGTAATGGAGTTTGGGGTAATTATGGAGGAGTGAAAGCCCTCTACAGAGTGTCAGGGCTCCAGCTCCGACCTGTCACCACTCCCTTGTGGTGGTGGAAAAAGTACCTTGAGAAAAAGTAAAGATATCTTAATAGAAAATGACTGAAGTAAAAGTGAAAGTCACCCAGAAAAATACTACATGAAAAATACTACAGGTTTTTGGTTTTAAATATACATAAGTATCAAAAGTAAATGTAATTCCTAAAATATACTTAAAAAGCTTCAATATGTAACTTTTTGGTCAACCTGACCAAATTCACATATACATGTGTGTTTATAGATCTTTCATTCTCATTGAAAGCAAGTCTAAGAAGTGGTAGATCTGTTCTAGGTGCTCTATTTCTATACTTTCAGTTCTTAAGTTACGTTTTTGTGTCTTACTTTTGTACACCAGCTTCAAACTGCTGAAAATACAAACAATATTTTGTATTTCACATTCGTTTAGATGGCACAATGATTCTCTACACAATGACTGCTTGTTTTGTGACAACTGAAATTAGGCAAACTATGCATATTACACCTTTAAGTATCAAAAGTATAAAATCATTTCACATTCTTTATATTAGGCAAACCAGACCGCACAATTTAAAAACATTTTTAGGGATAACCACACTCCAACACTCAGACATAATTTACTAACTAAGCATTGTGTTTAGTGAGTCTGCCAGATCAGAGGCAGCAGGGATGACCAAGGATGTTCTCTTGATAAGTACTTGAATTGGACCATTCCTGTTTTGCCAAGCATTTGAAATGTAATGAGTACTTTTGGGTGTTAGGGAAAATTTATGGAGTAAAAAGTACATTATTTTCTTTAGGAATGTAGTGGCTTAAAAGTACAAGTTAGAAAAAATGTAAATAGTAAAGTACAGATACCCCCCAATACTACTTAGGTAAAAATACTTTAAAGTACTACTTAAGTACTTTACACCACTGAGCCCCTGCCTACACGACATTCACCCTGCTGTATCCCAGCTCCACTCTCCCAACAGGGCAGAGCTGTAAAAAGGTAATCACTTCTCAAATGGGCTCTAAGAGTAAGCCAGCCTGAAGGGCTGCCTCGAGGAAAGAGCAAACCTTCTCACTGCAAAATCAAAGAAAGCTTAAAATAGAATGTCGCTTTTGGTATGGCTTTATAGATTGAGTCAGAGGAACGGTTCTTCATGAAATATATTACTTCCATTCATAGAAAGACTATATTTATGAGAATACATACTGTAGGTGTTAAGACACACAGAGTTAAACAGAGATACACACACACAGAAATGGAGAGAAAAGTTAGTGTGAACAAAGTAGTAAACTAACCATGCATATCTCCTGGGGTTTCCAGGGAGGATTCTCTAGTAGGCTGGTCCTCTGAGACCAGACCACATTACTTATCTTTCAGCATCTGTAGTGGCTTCCTTACCAATTGACCATAGCCACTGCCCAAGCCTGAAGCGGGGTTGTTTCAGATGCATACAGTCCACATTCAATGTTCCCAAACGGAAAAACATTCAATGAGATCCAGGGATATGGTGAAAATAAAGTGTGTTCTTCTTATTTCTGACAAACTTGATTCTCCAATCAACTTAACTTCTCTGGGATATGAGGGACGCCAGCGTCCCACCTGGCCAACATCCAGCGAAAATGCAGAGCGCCAAATTCAAATAAATTACTATGAATATTAAACTTTCATGAAATCACACATGCAATACACCAAATTAAAGCTACACTTGTTGTGAATCCAGCCAACGTGTCAGATTTCAAAAAGGCTTTTACCGACGAAAGCACACCAAATGATTATGTTAGGTCAGTACCTCGTCACAGAAAAACAACCATTTTTTCAGCCAAAGAGAGGAGTCACAAAAAGCAGAAATAGAGATAAAATTAATCATTAACCTTTGATGATCTTCATTAGATGACACTCATAGGACTTCATGTTACACAATACATGTATGTTTTGTTCGATAAAGTTCATATTTATATCCAAAAATCTCAGTTTACATTGACGCGTTACGTTTTGCCTCTGAAACATCCGATGAATTTGCAGAGAGCCACATCAGTTTACAGAAATACTCATCATAAATGTTGATGAAAATACAAGTGTTATGCATGGAACGTTAGATACACTTCTCCTTAATGCAACCGCTGTGTCAGATTTCAAAAAAGCATTACGGCGAAAGCACACCATGCAATAATCTGAGTACAGCGCTCAGACAACAAAACAAGCCATACACATATCCGCCATGTTGTGGAGTCAACAGAAGTCAGAAATAGCATTAGACATATTCACTTGCCTTTGATGATCTTCATCAGAATGCACTCACAGTAATCCCAGTTCCACAATAAATGTTTGATTTGTTCGATAAAGTCCATCGTTTGTGTCCAAATACTCCTTCTGTTCAATTGACCAATCCAAACTCACATGCCCAAGTCCAGGCGAAAGTTCAGACGAAAAGTCATATTACAGTTCGTAGAAACATGTCAAACGAAGTATAGAATCAATCTTTAGGATGTTTTTATCATAAATCTTCAATAATAGCCCTTGGTTCTCCCCAGACCTGACTGCCCTTAACCAACACAAAAACATCCTATGGCGTTCTGCATTAGCATCGAACAGTCCCCGTGATATGCAGCTGTTCAGGGAAGCTAGAAACCGTTATACACAGGCAGTTAGAAAAGCCAAGGCTAGCTTTTTCAAGCAGAAATTTGCTTCCTCAATCTAACTCTAAAAGTTCTGGGACACTGTAAAGTCCATGGAGAATAAGAACACCTCCTCCCAGCTGCCCACTGCACTGAAGATAGGAAACACTGTCACCACTGATAAATCCACCATAATTGAGAATTTCAATAAGCATTTTTCTACGGCTGGCCATGCTTTCCACCTGGCAACTCCTACCCCGGTCAACAGCACTGCACCCCCAACAGCAACTTTCCCCATTTCTCCTTCTCCCAAATCCATTCAGCTGAAGTTCTGAAAGAGCTGAAAAATCTGGACCCCTACAAATCAGCCGGGCTAGACAATCTGGACCCTTTCTTTCTAAAATTATCTGCCGAAATTGTTGCCACCCCTATTACTAGCCTGTTCAACCTCTCTTTCGTGTCATCTGAGATTCCCAAAGATTGGAAAGCAGCTGCGGTCATCCCCCTCTTCAAAGGGGGGACACTCTTGACCCAAACTGCTATTATCTATCCTACCATGCCTTTCTAAGGTCTTCGAAAGCCAAGTCAACAAACAGATTAACCATTTCGAATCTCACCATACCTTCTCTGCTATGCAATCTGGTTTCAGAGCTGGTCATGGGTGCACCTCAGCCACGCTCAAGGTCCTAAAATATCTTAACCGATCGATAAGAAACATTACTGTGCAGCCGTATTCATGATCTGGCCAAGGCTTTCGATCTGTCAACCACCACATCCTCATCGGCAGACTCGACAGCCTTGGTTTCTCAAATGATTGCCTCGCCTGGTTCACAACTACTTCTCTGATAGAGTTCAGTGTTTCTGCTGTCCGGACCTCTGGCAGTCTCTATGGGGTGCCACAGGGTTCAATTCTTGGACCGACTCTCTTCTCTGTATACATCAATGAGGTCGCTCTTGCTGCTGGTGAGTCTCTGATCCACCTCTATGCAGACGACACCATTCTGTATACTTCCGGCCCTTCTTTGGACACTGTGTTAACAACCCTCCAGGCAAGCTTCAATGCCATACAACTCTCCTTCCGTGGCCTCCAATTGCTCTTAAATACAAGTAAAACTAAATGCATGTCTTCAGAAATACCTGCACCTACCCGCCTGTCAACATCACTACTCTGGAAATGTTGAATACGTGGAAATACAAATACTTAGGTGTCTGGTTAGACTGTAAACTCTCCTTCCAGACCCATATCAAACATCTCAATCCAAAGTTAAATCTAGATTGGCTTTATTTCGCAACAAAGCATCCTTCACTCATGCTGCCAAACATACCCTTGTAAAATTGACCATCCTGTGTCCTCGACTTTCAAAAAAGTCATTTACAAAATAGCCTCCAATACCCTACTCAACAAATTGGATGCAGTCTATCACAGTGCTATCCGTTTTGTCACCAAAGCCCCATATACTACCCACCATTGCGACCTGTACGCTCTCGTTGGCTGGCCCTCGTCATACTCGAAACCCACTGGCTCCATGTCATCTACAAGACCCTGCTAGCCCCCTTATCTCAGCTCGCTGGTCACATATCTCCCATCTTGCCACGCTCCAGCAGGTATATCTCTCTAGTCACCCCAAAACCAATTCTTTCTTTGCACTCTCCTTCCAGTTCTCTGCCAATGACTGGAACCACAAAAATCTCTTAAATTGGAAACACTTATCTCCCTCACTAGCTTTAAAGTCAGAGCATCTTACAGATTACTGCACCTGTACATAGCCCACCTATAATTTAGCCCAAACAACTACCTCTTTCCCAACTGTATTTAATTTATTTATTTATTTTGCTCCTTTGCACCCCATTATTTTTATTTCTACTTTGCACATTCTTCCATTGCAATACTACCATTCCAGTGTTTTACTTGCTATATTGTATTTACTTTGCCACCATGGCCTTTTTTGCCTTTACATCCCTTCTCACCTAATTTGCTCACATTGTATATAGACTTGTTTTTTTTTGTTTTGTTTTTTTACTGTATTATTGACTGTATGTTTGTTTTACTCCATGTGTAACTCTGTGTCGTTGTATGTGTCGAACTGCTTTGCTTTATCTTGGCCAGGTCGCAATTGTAAATGAGAACTTGTTCTCAACTTGCTTACCTGGTTAAATAAAGGTGAAATAAAAAAATTTAAAAAATGTTTCAACCGGAGAATTCCTTTGTTTGTAGAAATGCAATGGAACACAGGTCGCTCTCTCCTTCACAGTAGAAGCCTCAAACAAGGTTCTAAAGACTGTTGGCATCTAGTGGAAGCCTTAGGAAGTGCAATATGACCCCATAGACATTGTATATTCGATAGGCAATGACCTGAACACTACAAACCTCAGATTTCCCACTTCCTGGTTGGATTTTTTTCTCAGGTTTTTGCCTGCCATATGACTTCTGTTATACTCACAGACATCATTCAAACAGCTTTAGAAACTTCAGAGTGTTTTCTATCCAAATCTACTAATACTATGCATATATTAGCAACTGGGCCTGAGTAGTAGGCAGTTTACTCTGGGCACCTTATTCATCCAAGCTACTCAATACTGCCCCCCATTCCCAAAGAAGTTAATCTCATAAGGATCGGACCCTTATTTTCAATTTTCTCATAAAACAAAAGGACAGATTTCCACCGGTCTAATGTCCATTGCTCTTGCTTCTTGGCCCAAGCAAGTCTCTTCTTATTATTGGTGTCCTTTACGAATGGTTTCCTTGCAGCAATTCAACCATGAAGGCCTGATTCACACAGTCGCCTCTGAACAGTTGATGTTGAGATGTTTCTGTTACTTGAACTCTGTGAAGCATTTATTTGGGCTGCAAATTCTGAGGCTGGTAACTCTAATGAACTTATTCTCTGCAGCAGATGTAACTCTGGGTCTTCCTTTCCTTGGCGGTCCTCATGAGAGCCAGTTTCATCATAGCGCTTGATGATTTTTGTAACTACACTTGAAGAAACTTTCAAAGTTCTTGAAATGTTCTGCATTGACTGACCTTCATTGTCTTAAAGTAATGATGGACTGTCGTTTGTCTTCGCTTATTTGAGCTGTTCTTGCCATAATATGGACTTTGTCTTTTACCAAATAGGGAGGTCTTCTGTATGCCACCCCTACCTTGTCACAACACAACTGATTGGCTCAAATGCATTAAGAAGTAAAGAAATTCCATAAATGAACTTTTAACTTGGCACAGCTGTTAATTGAAATACATTCCAGGTGACTACATCATGAAGCTGGTTGAGAGAATGTCAAGAGTGTGCAAAACTGTCATCAAGGCAAAGGGTGGCTACTTGGAAGAATCTCAAATATAAAAAATGTGGTTTCTTTTGCACTTTTTTGGTTACTACATGATTCCATATGTGTTATTTCATTGTTTTGATGTCTTCACTATTATTATGCAATGTAGAAAATAGTACAAATAAAAGAAAAACCCTTGAATGAGTAGGTGTGTCCAAACTTTGACTGGTACTGTACATACAAAGAGGCCATAGCATGTATTTTTCTTGTCAAGTAATAAATACTTTAATACGTTTTTGGCTACAACATGATTCCATATGTGTTATTTCATAGTTTTGATATCTTCACTATTATTCTACAATGTAGAATATAGTAAAAATAAAGAAAAACCCTTGAATGAACAGGTGTGTGAACAGGTGTGGCTTTTTTTTATGAACAGGTGTGGCTTTTGACTGGTACTCTATGTATGTATGTATGCTCAAAAGACTATACCGCTCCCGCATCTAGCTAGGACTTCCCTCCCCCCGAAGGCCCAACTTCCTGCCTTTTTCCTATCACTAACACACTTACCACAGTACAATGAATGGGAAAGAGGGGGAGACCAAAACTAAAGTACACTAATAACAAAGGAATATATCTGGTAAATATAAATCATAAAGGTACGTACCTAATATTTAATTACATACATTCCTATTTCATGTATATGCACACTCATACATGGAGCTATATTTTCTGTCTTTTATACAAATATGTCTAAATCGGCTCTAACAGCATCACAGCATCTCTCTGCTCCTCTGCTACTTTACTCTCTGTGTTAGGTCTTTATCTCCCCAAAATGCAAGTCCCTGACAGGTCACTGTCTGCAAGTCACCAAGTTCCTTGTCTCTCGCTGTGTACTGTAGACCACCTGGGAAATCCAGATTATAGTTTACTGCTCATTATGGTGCAGCAGCACTAGGTGAGAAGGAGTGTGGGAGAAAAACCCAGTGACCATTTCATGGCTCAATAAGTACATTGCTTCAACTTATACTAGTTCCAGTATACTTCTTCTACAGTAGTGGACATTTGGTTAGTAGACGGCAAGATGATTTTATGTGATGAGAGTAAAATATCACCAAATGATTACCTTTAGGTAAGAAATAAGACATTGGCTACTGCATAAGGTTTTCTCTGACAATTCACGTTGGTTACTCAGGACCTGTGAGTGTTGTAGTCTGATTACATTGAAGGGGATTTTAGATAGAATTGAATGGAATTCCTCATCAGCCTCTCAGCCACATGCCGGTATATACAATCATCTGCAATTTGATAGAGAACACACATTCCATTCCTGTGGCAAACCTCTGCAGAGTGCAGACATCCCTGTGCCTGTGCCATCCCATCTCCTTGCCAAGCTGTGCTCCCGTTGTTGTTTCTAATTACACTCTCATCTCGTTCCACTGTCATTGAATCAAATGGCAATTTCAGGTTCAGGACGTGGGCATGTGGTCTTGGTGAGATGCCTCCCTGTACCTCAATCACTCCAGACCATGAATAACAATGCTGGAGGCTGGAACCACCATCATGGCTGTCCTATTAGAATACTCGTCTTTCTCTTTCTCGATCTGTCTTTCTCTGGACTAGCTTACAAATTGTTCGATGACACCTTATTTGGATAGTCCATCTCTAGATGCCCTACAGACTATCTACCGACTTTCAGAAACATTTCAACTGACAATCTACTAACTAGCTCTAATCCTAACCTTAACCCTTATCCTAACCCTAGCCCCAACCTTAACCTCTACACTAACCCTAACCCTTATTGGAAACCTAACCCTTGACCTATCCGTAACCTTAGTAAGCAGTTGCTTATGAACAGATAGTTTGTTGATACACTACATGACACAAGTATGTGGACACCTGCTTGTCGAACATATTCCAAAATCATAGGCATTAATATGGAGTTTGTCCCCCCCTTTGCTGCTATAACAGCCTCCACTCTTCTGGGGAGGCTTTCCACTAAATGTTGGAACATTGCTGCAGGGACTTGCTTCCATTCAGCCACAAGAGCATTAGTGAAGTCGGGCACTGATGTTTGGTGATTAGGACTGGCTCGCAGTCGCAATTCTAATTCATCCCAAAGGTGTTTTATGGGATTGAGGTCAGGGCTATGTGCAGGCCAATCAAGGTCTTCCACACCGATCTTGACAAATCATTTCTGTATCTACCTCGCTTTGTGCACAGGGGCATTGTCATACATAAACAGGAAATGGCCTCCCCCAAACTGTTGCCACAAAGTTAGAATTTTCTGGAATTTCATTGTATGCTTTAGCGTTAAGATTTCCCTTCACTGGAACTAAATGGGGCTAGCCCGAACCATGAAAACAGCCCCAGAACATTATTCCTCCTCCACCAAACTTTAAAGTTGGCACTATGTATTCGGGCAGGTAGCGTTCTCCTGGCATCCGCCAAACTCAGATTCCTTCATCGGACTGCCAGATGGTGAAGCGTGATTCATTACTCCAGAGAGCGCATTTCCACTGCTCCAGAGTCCAATGGCGGCGAGCTTTACACCACTCCAGCCGATGCTTGGCATTGCACATGGTGGTCTTAGGCTTATGTGTGGATGCTTGGCCATGGAAACCCATTTTATGAAGCTCCCAACAAACAGGTGCTAACATTGCTTCCAGAGGTAGTTTGGAACTCGGTAGAGAGTGTTGCAACCGAGGACAGGCGATTTTTATGTGATTCAGCACTCGGAGGTCCCGTTCGGTGAGTTTGTGAGGCCTACCATTTTGCGGCTGAGCCATTGTTGCTCCTAGATGTTTCTACTTCACAATAACAGCACTTACAGTTGACCGGGCAGCTCTAACAAGGCAGACATTTTACAAACTGACTTGTATCCTACAACAGTGCCACATTGAAAGTCACTGAGCACTTCAGTAAGGCCACTCTACTGCCAATGTTTGTCTATGGAGATTGCATGGCTGTGTGCTCAATTTTATACAATGTCAGAATCAGGTGTGGTGGAAATAGCCACATCCAATCATTTGAAGGCGTGTCCACATACTTTAGTTCTTATAGTGTAGTATGACCATCTGTAGCGCATTTAAATCCGGATTATCCAAATAAATTGGGACCAATTGTTCTTCTGCTTTCTGTTTTTCTTTCTTTCTTACTTTGTACCAGATATGTTGCATTTAAGTCACATATATATATTTCTCAGTCATATACCCACAATGCTATTTAGCGCTGTGCAGCAGAGGGATTTTCGGACTTACAGATGTTTACATTCTCCCCATAATGCCCTTCCAATTAAGATGTGACATTGTTTAAGCCAAGGGTGAAGATGTATTACTGGACAGCAGCTGCCTGAATTAGATATATGTGGGCTATTAAAATACTGCTCTGGTCTTTCCTTTTGACTGCCATATTAATCTCCTCTTTGCACATTCATCCCTCTGTGCCTGGCATCGCAAGGCTTGTTTGGCATGCAGAGGCAGATTAGTTTCTTAGAACGCCTCTCTTAAGGTAATCTCTCGTCCTCCGTCTCCCAGAGTGATACTCTGTCTCCCCAGCTGGAGCAGTGGTGCGACAGGCGGCAGTTGGGAATTCCCATCCTGCTTTACCCAGTAATTGAAATTGTTCGGGTCTAAAAGAGTAACAGTAACTCAATGCTGGGGGAATTCATTGGTACAGAGGAGAGATTTTACCTGACCTACTTCTGGTATACCTTCCATGGTACAGACTTATTGAAGCGTTCTGGAAGCCATTTGGAAATAAGGGAGTGGCTGATCGATTCAGTACCATGATAGTTAAGTCCCTCGAGTCCTCATTCTCCCTCGTTGGATAATGTCTAGACCTAGAGGAGTATGGTTCAGACTTAGAGGAGTAATGTTCAGACCTAGAGGAGTAATGGTCAGACCTAGAGGAGTAATGTTCAGACCTAGAGGAGTAATGTCCAGACCTAGAGGAGTAATGTCCAGACCTAGAGGAGTAATGTTCAGACCTAGAGGAGAAATGTTCAGACCTAGAGGAGTAATGTTCAGACCTAGAGGAGTAATGTCCAGACCTAGAGGAGTAATGTTCAGACCTAGAGGAGTAATGTTCAGACCTAGAGGAGAAATGTTTAGACCTAGAGGAGTAATGTCCAGACCTAGAGGAGTAATGTTCAGACCTAGAGGAGTAATGTCCAGACCTAGAGGAGTAATGTCCAGACCTAGAGGAGAAATGTTCAGACCTAGAGGAGTAATGTTCAGACCTTGAGGAGTAATGTCCAAACCTAGAGGAGTAATGTTCAGACCTAGAGTAGTAATGTTCAGACCTAGAGGAGTAATGTTCAGACCTAGAGGAGTAATGTCCAGACCTAGAGGAGTAATGTTCAGACCTAGAGGAGTAATGTCCAGACCTAGAGGAGTAATGTTCAGACCTAGAGGGGTAATGTCCAGACCTAGAGGAGTAATGTCCAGACCTAGAGGAGTAATGTCCAGACCTAGAGGGGTAATGTTCAGACCTAGAGGAGTAATGTTCAGACCTAGAGGAGTAATGTTCAGACCTAGAGGAATAATGTCCAGACCTAGAGGAGTAATGTTCAGACCTAGAGGAGTAATGGTCAGACCTAGAGGAGTAATGTTCAGACCTAGAGGAGTAATGTCCAGACCTAGAGGGTAATGTCCAGACCTAGAGGGGTAATGTTCAGACCTAGAGGAGTAATGTTCAGACCTAGAGGAGTAATTTCCAGACCAGTGGAAGCTGATGACTTAGTTGAGGAGGATGGGAGACTCACGGTATAGGCGCGGACCGCATGGAGGCGGTAATCAAAGACGCATTATTTTAACCTAAAGCATTTAATAAAGACATTTATGTTACAATATTATGGAGAATGGGAATGAGAGGTCTACTTACAAAGTGTTCACAAGGGATCACAGCAGTGATTGAATGAGGGTATGAGGCATGCGTTGAGGTGTTCAGAGAATTGATTTCAGTGCAGGACAGGCTCATCATGGATGGATGGTGTTGGAGAAGAGCTCAACACTTCCACTGAGGGCAGGGAAGGACTTGTCTGGGAAGACAAAACAGTTAGACAAAAGAGCTAAAAATGAGTTAGTTCAAGCAAGGAGTAAAATCATTGACGTGTAATGTTTGTGTTTGTATAATGTCCAGACCAGACCTACACCTAGAGGAGTAGCTAAACTAAACAAAACATTTGATAATAACATATGAATAATGCATTCATGGAATCATTGTTTAAAGGTGAAAAAAAGGGATTTATTTCAAGAACAGTTCACAAGTGTTCAATTTGAAAGTCATCTGGCCTAGGTCTTTAAAAAAAGAAGACAATATTATCATCTAATTAGAGAGGAATTTTATTTGACTATTGAGGCAGGTGAAGTTTTATGAGCATGGTGTAAGATGTTGACAGAGAACAGCCTTTTTAAAAGCGATTCAGTCGTAGTTCACACACACATAGCAACGATCCTCAATTACTCTACTCTGCCATGAGGTGATACACACATAATGTTGTTTGTTTTTGCCTTAAATAACCACCGGTCTTATGTAACCATACCAAACATAATATATCATAGTGAATTTAGTGTCCCAGATTTACATGTATTATTTTACGTCTAGTCTATGAGATCAGACTGGAGGAGGAGACAGTCTTAAAGTGAAGTTGCCTTTTCTTCTCTGAACAATGAGCTGTCTAGCTCATTTATGTTTGAAATGCAGAGGAGGCGACTGGCCTTAGTAATTAACTTGTGGTACCTCCCTATGCCTATATTGGCCTACTGATTTCTCCCTCCTAAGGAAAATGAGTGGAAGAACTGTAATTTGAGCTGGATTTTGCTGTTGTGTTGTGCCAATAAGCTCACGCGAACACACAGAGACCACTGCTGATAGATGCAGGGAAGCATTGAGTTGTGTAGTTTGGATATCTCTGCACCTCGGAGCCAACTCTCTCCACTTAGGGGAAGGAAACAGAGTGGCGTGAGTGGAATATCAAGTGTCAAACTGACATACCGCCGGCACTCTCAGTGACTATCGCAACCACTACACTCTGCTAAATGAATCACAGACCATTCATTAGGAAACATCTTAGCAAACCAAACATCTTAACAAGTCACGTAAGGTGGAGATTTCATTAACGGGATAAGATTTACGGCTGCATTCTTTCACACTGACAATGTGAACTGGATTGACATTGACCTTGTGTTTGGCTGTTTGTTTCCACTTCATGTTTGACTGCAAAGGGCAGCTTGGAGGTTTATGTGTGACTCTGGTGTGGCGGCTAGCTTCAATAACACGCCTCCCAACACTCTGCTCCTGTCTGACATGAGGGACAGGGCAACTTCTCTTGCCCTTTCACCATAGTGTCCAAACATCCCCACGAGACTAACCTGGTATTGAATGTTAATGAGTTTCTATTATGTGGTATATTGAAAAATGAACATTGATGAGGATGAACTTCATGAAGCGATTATGTTCCATGAATATTAGTGTCACTCCTTATTAAATTCAACATCAAATGTCAGCATCTCATTATCGCGCTCGTCATTGACATGACACAAATAGAATACATGCATGTGTGCATACAAATTGGGAGACACATCAATTTTCAAATGGCATGGCTTTATGATGCCTGTCACGTAACCTGTTGGGAGCACAACAGGTCTGCAAAACAAAGCCACTCTTTTTATTAACACTACGTCGGATTAGGTTTACCCCAATGAGTTTGGCTTTCCAGCAGGACGTTTTGCCCTTTCATAAACCTCTCTACAGCTAATGGAAAAGTTGGGTCAACATTAGTATTCAAAACGGGGAACTTGGTTTGATTTTCTGTTTGGCCATAACTGTCAACTATGCTACCTCCTCCCTAAAAAAAAATGTCCTGGAGTTGTAACCCATCGTTAATTAGTGTGGAGTCTGCAACTGGCACAGGCATAATGGGTCATGAAAAGCTTATTCCACTCGGTGTCAACAGGGGAGATAGACTTTGATTCAGTCCAAATCTGCATACCCAATTTACATTTCAAAAGGCACCCAGCCCTTTAATTTCCATGAAATTGGGTGTGAGTCGGATACATGGAACAAGAAAATAGGTCCAATATGATTTTCACTCGGGGGACATGACACATGGGAAATCATCAGAAAGATTGCTGTGGTGGATAACGTCCCTCTTAAGTAATTGTTAGCTTTCAAATCATATCCATATCCGAATAGCTTACCTGACTCATGTTATTTAAAAACGTCATATTCTAAACCCCTGTATATTTTGGTGACCCATGCATGTGATGTCTGGTGATGAGGATTTTGCAATTCTCCAATACTGTACATCTTTTAGGTACATGTATGTGCTGGTACATTCCTCTATATTTTTTATTCGTTTTAGATAGCAAATCTATTTTCACTGCATGTTTAATGTCCCCAAAAACCACATACACTGGAATCTTACCAGCTGAACCGAATCCTTTATTGACCGTTTGTAAAGTAGCTGCAATGTTCAGTGTCCCATGACATGGCCTCTCATCTCCATAGCCCTAGGACAGACAATGTCAAGGCCATGTCACTTCCTATTACACTCTGATGGACATCCAGGTGACATGATGTTGCAGCCTGGTCTCTCAGACTAAATGTAACATAGTATATGTAAATCCAGGACACTCAAGTTAATATGATATGTTACATTTGGTATGGTAACATAAGATAGAAGTTTACTTAAGGCAAAAAACGAAAGGAGGGTGGTTGGTCGAGGTGGATGGGAAGGCGTATAACAGCAACGTCTAGCAACCCGAAGGTTGCATGTTCGAATGTCATCACGGACAACTTTGCAACTACTTACTACTTTTATCTACTTTGCAACTACTTAGCATGTTAGCTAACCTTAACCACAACCGTAACCCTTTTAGCTAACCCTTCACCAAAACCTAACCCTAACCTTAACCCTTTCACCTAACTCCTAACCTTAATCGCAATGAACTAAATGGAGTGTCTTGGATTTACGTACAGAACAATACAACATGCTCTGAGACCAGGTTGGATGTAGACACTAGACACGCTTCCAGGAATACACAATGACAAGGACAGAACATGACCTAACCAACCAAATTCCCTGACCCTGAGGGAATTCAAACTTTATTCAGGGTTATGTGACTTCACGTTAATTAAATCAGACGAGGGCCGGGTTTCCCCAAAAGCCTCTTGAGGCTAAGTTAATCTGAGAACCATAGGACCTTATTGTTCTAACGATAAACTTAGCCTTAAGATGCTTTTGGGAAACTAAGTTGGTAAACATGTTCAGGGCAAAACAAACAAAAATGATAATCATACAGTCTTCAAGCAACAAAGTTTGCACTTCAAAACAATATTCAGACAACCACGAGCTACGGAACAGAACTTCATTGACAGTGGCTTTTAAATCTGCTCTGACATTAGTGTGATCATCTGGTTCATTTCTGCTCTTGAAATCTTGACTGGCTGAGATTTGCTACAGCGGCTGCTTGGCTGCAAGAAAAAGTTTGCTCTGTGACTCCCAGCCTGACTCCCAGTCATCATTACTGAAATCAATACTTCGGGCTGGCGATGTTGCGTGCCCTTAGCTCTTCCAACTCACTGGTTTTGTCTACTCACTGGGTTTGTCTGATGATTTAATGGCTTTGAGTAAAGCTTTGACCTTACATTCCAACCTAAAACCATTTCACTGTTAAATTTTCTATCACTAACCTCTAGCTCTAGTACCCAACCCCTAACCCACACCCACTTTTTATGTTGCTCATTCATACACACAAAGTAAGTTAATGATACAATTCATGAAATGTAAACTTGATCGAAATATGAATATACAGTTGAAGTCGGAAGTTTACATAAAACAGCCAAATACATTTAAACTCAGTTTTTCACATTTACTGACATTTAATCATAGTAAGAATTCCCTGTCTTAGGTCAGTTAGGATCACCACTTTATTTTAAGATTGTGAAATGTCAGAATAATAGTAGAGATAATGATTTATTTTAGCTTAAATTTTTTTCATCACATTCCCAGTGGGTCAGAAGTTTACAAACACCCAATTAGTATTTGGTAGCATTGCCTTTAAACTGTTTAACTTTGGTCAAACATTTCGGGTAGTCTTCCACAACCTTCCCACAATAAGTTGGGTGAATTTTGGCCCATTCCTCCTGACAGAGTTGGTGTAACTGAGTCAGGTTTGTAAGCCTCCTTGCTCGCACACGCTTTTTCAGTTCAGCTCACAAATCTTCTATAGGATTGAGGTCAGGGCTTTGTGATGGCAACTCCAATACCTTGACTTTGTTGTCCTTAAGCCATTTTGCCACAACTTTGGAAGTATGCTTGGGGTCAATGTCCATTTGGAAGACCCATTTGCGAACAAGCTTTAACTTCCTGACTGATGTCTTGAGATGTTGCTTCAATATATCCACATAATTTCCTAACTCCTCATGATGCCATCTATTTTGTGAAGTGCACCAGTCCCTCCTGCAGCAAAGCACCCCGACAACATGATGCTGCCGCCACCGTGCTTCACTGTTGGGATGGAGTTCTTTGGCTTTGCAAGCCTCCCCCTTTTTCATCCAAACATAACGATGGTCATTATGGCCAAACAGTTCTATTTTTGTTTCATCAAACCAGAGGACATTTCTTCAAAAAGTATGATCTTTGTCCCCATGTGCAGTTGCAAACCGCAGTCTGGCTTTTTTTATGGCGGTTTTAGAGCAGTGGCTTATTCCTTGCTGAGCGGCCTTTCAGGTTATGTCGATATAGGACTCGTTTTACTGTGGATATTGATACTTTTGCACCTGCTTCCTCCAGCATCTTCACAAGGTCAATTGCTGTTGTTCAGGGATTGATTTGCACTTTTCACACCAAAGTACGTTCATCTCTAGGAGACAGAACGCGTCTCCTTCCTGAGCGGTATGACAGCTGCGTGGTCCCATGGTGTTTATACTTGTGTACTATTGTTTGTACAGATGAACATGGTACCTTCAGGAGTTTGGACATTTCTCCCAAGGATGAACCAGACCTGTGGAGGTCTACAATTATTTTTCTGAGGTCTTGGATTTATTTTGATTTTCCCATGATGTCAAGCAAAGAGGCACTTAGTTTGAAGGTAGGCCTTTCAAATATAATCTACAGGTTCACCTCCAATTGACTCAAATGATGTCAATTAGCCTATCAGAAGCTTCTAAAGCCAAGACCTCGTTTTCTGGAATTTTCTAAGCTGTTGAAAGACAGTCAATTTAGTGTATGTAAACTTCTGACCAACTGTAATTGTGATACAGTGAATTATAAGTGAAATAATCTGTAAGTCTGTAAACAATTGTTGGAAAAATTACTTGTGTCATGCACACAGTAGATGTCCTAACAGACTTGTCAAAGCTATAGTTTGTTAACAAGAAATGAGTGGTTGAAAAACTAGTTTTAATGACTCCACCCTAAGTGTATGTAAACTTCTGACTTCAACTGTATCTTAAAGATCAGTGTTGTGTAATATTTTGCCATTAATGGTGTTTCCTCTCTATAGTGGAGGTTGAGCCCGCATAGAAGTGAACAGCTTCATTACTTGAGAGGCTGACTACCCACAGAACTGTAAAATTGGTCTCAAAATATTGATCCAGCCACTCAAAGCAGCACAGTTGTGACCAGACTCTCAAACATCTCTGTGTGATAGTTCCTCTGTGCTATCCTGCTGCTGTTCTCTGAACCAAGACTCCAGACCCTCACTGCATCACAAGCCCGTAACCAACAATGTGGTTTTAAGAAAAATGAGTGTTAAGTGAAAATAGATAAGTAAAAAATTAAATAGTAAATAACTAATAATTAAAGAGAAGCGGTAAAATAACAGTATCAAGGCTATATATACAGGGGGATCCGGTACAGAGTCAATGTGGAGGGCACATGTATTTGAGGTAATATATACATGTAGGTAGAGTTAAAGTGACTATGCACAGATAATAAACAAAGAGAAGCAGCAGCGTAAAAGAGGGGGTGGGGGGGGGGCAAAGCAAATATTCTGAGTAGCCATGTGATTAGCTGTTCATGAGTCTTATGGCAGGCAGTGATGCAACCAGTTGATGAAGCCAGTGACTGATGTGGTGTACTCCTCAATGCCACCGGAAGAATCCCGGAACATATTCCAGTCTGTGCTAGCTAAACAGTCCTGTAGCTTAGCATCTGTGTCATCTGACCAATTCTTTGCTCTCGATGGTGCAGCTGTAGATCATTTTGAGGATCTGAGGACCCATTGTAAATCTTTTCAGTCTCCTTGAAGGGGAATAGGCTTTGTTGTGCCCTCTTCACGACTGTCTTGGTGTGTTTGGACCATGATAGTTTGATGCTGATGTGGACACCAAGGAACTTGAGCTCTCAACCTGCTCCACTACAACCCCGTCGATGAGAATGGGGGCATGCTCAGTCCTCCTTTTACTGTAGTCCAAAATCATCTCCTTTGTATTGATCATGTTGAAGGAGAGGTTGTTATCCTGGATCCAAACGGCAAGGTCTCTGACCTCCTCCCTATAGGCTGTCTCATTGTTGTCAGTGATCAGGCATACCACTGTTGTGTCATCGGGAAACTTAATGATGGTGTTGGAGTTGTGCCTGGTCATGCAGTCATGGGTGAACAGGGAGTAGAGGAGGGGACTGAGCATGCAACCCTGAGGGGCCCCGTGTTGAGGATCAGCGTGGCAGATGTGTTGTTACCTAGCCTTACTACCTGGGGGCAGCCCGTCAGGAAGTCCAGGATCCAGTTGCAGAGGGAAGTGTTTAGTCCCAGGGTCCTTAGCTTATTGATGAGCTTTGATGTCACTATGGTATTGAACGCTGAGCTGTAGTCAATGAATAGCATTCTCACATAAGTTTACCTTTTCTCCAGGTGGGAAAGGGCAGTGTGGACTGCAATAGAGATTGCATTCGATCTCAGTCCTGTATTGATGCTTTGCCTGTTTGATGGTTTGTCGGAGGGCACAGCGGGATGTCTTATCAGCATCCGGGTTAGTGTCCCACTCCTTGAAGCTCTACCCTTTAGCTCAGTGCGGATGTTGCCTGTAATCCATGGCTTCTGGTTGGGGTATGTACGTACGGTCAATGTGGGGCCGACATCATCAATGCACTCATTGATGAAGCCAGTGACTGATGTGGTGTACTCCTCAATGCCACCGGAAGAATCCCGGAACATATTCCAGTCTGTGCTAGCTAAACAGTCCTGTAGCTTAGCATCTGTGTCATCTGACCAATTCTTTATTGACCGAGTCACTGGTGCTTCCTGCTTTAGTTTTTGTGTGTAAGCTGGTATCAGGGGGATAGAATTGTTGTCAGATTTGCCAAATGGAGGTGAGCGAGAGCTTTGTAAGCTTCTCTGTGTGTGGAGTAAAGGTGGTCTAGAGTTTTTTTCCCTCTGGTTGCACATTTAACATGCTGGTTTAAGTCCCCAGCCTCCAAGAGCGCCGCCTCTGGATGAGCATTTTCCTGTTTGCTTATGGCCTTATATAGCTAATTGAGTATGGTCTTAGTGCCAGCATCGGTTTGTGGTGGTAAATAGACAGCTACAAAAAATATAGATGAAAACTATTTTGGTAAATAGTGCGGTCGACAGCTTATCATGAGATACTCTACCTCAGGCGAGCAAAACCTTGAGACTTGCTTAATATTAGATTTCTTGCACCAGCTGTTGTTTGCAAATATACACAGACCGCCACACCTTGTCTTACTGGAGGCGGCTGTTCTATCTTGCCAATGCAGCGTAAACCCCGCCATCTGTATGTTATCCGTGTTGTCGTTCAGCCACAACTCGGTGAAACATAAGGTATTACAGTTTTTAATGTTCCGTTGGTAGGATATTTGTGATCATAGCTTGCCTATTTTGTTATCCAACGATTGTACGTTGGCTAATAGGACTGATGGTAGAGGTAGCTTACCCACAGGCCGTCGTATCCTTACAAGGCACCCTGACCTACGTCCCCGATATCTCCGTCTCGTTCTCCTGCGTATGACAGGGATGAGGGCCTTGTCGGGTGTCTGAACTAAATCCTTTGCGTCCGACTTGTTGAAGAAAAAAATCTTCGTCCAGTACACGGTGAGTAATCGCTGTTCTGATATCCAGAAGCTCTTTTCAGTCAATAGAGATGTGATGGAAACATTACGTACAAAATAAGTTACAAATGATGCAAGAAAATACACACAATAGCACAATTGGTTCGGAGCCCATAAAACTAAAACCATATTTTCCGGCGCCATTATTAGAATATCTATCTGCATTCATCCTGGATGGATCTCACATAGCCCAACTGTCCCGTACAAAACAATTTGAAATATGTTGCGCTGGTATTGTGCAAGTTCTCTCAGTCGTGAGCAATGGATGAAGATTGAAATTCAAATATCGGAAGCAGAATGTCCTGTCTGCTATCGTGATGGTGTTGGAGCACAGGCATGGCATGATTTAATATTCTTCCATTGAAACAAACAGATATTTTTGAGGAAGAACATAACAACTGTAATGCTAATTTGAGTGGACATGGGATTACACGAGTTGGACACATGCAGACAATTATACCCCTGCGAAGGTATGCTGGCTTCAGGAAATCCCACATGAGTGCTTGGACTCAGCTTCCATCAATAATATTGAGTTGTGTAATCGTAAAAATAAACATGGGACTGTCTTGTCGCCTTGGCTACGTCTCCACAGGGTCACCTTGGAGGAAGCGGAGAAGCGGGGATGGTCCCTACGCATATATCCACCTAGGCTGGGATGTAATGGGATGGTAGATGTGTGGAATGAGGCCGACAGTGAAACCGGTTCTTGCGGACAATGACTGATTGCCTGGGGAATGCAACCATACATGTTGCATTACTGCTACATAATTGACTTTAGTGGCAGACAAGATCCCCGAGGGCTAACGGTTTATCCACAATATCACTTTTTTTGCGCAGGAAGCAACATTCTTATGAGGATGTTCATGTCAAGACGTCCCAATATGCAGATCAAAAGGTCAAAAAGGGAAAGCCATTATACATGACCTTGTGTAGAGTAGCATCTGTCAGAGGCCAACACTCTCACTAACCCAGGGCCCTCTTCAATTCAAAACTGTAACCTGTAACGTAATAAGACAAGGACTGTTCTCCCTGTGTTACGAGAATTCAAGTTTATATTGTCCTGCTGTTCATGCTTTATTTGTTTCCCCTTGTAGACATGGTTTTGGTGAGTACATTCATCGAAATGTGCAACAAGCACTAAATGATTTATACGGGACATAGCCCACTACAAGATTAATTGAATTTGGCCCACAGTTCTGCATGTTCTCTTAAACTTGAAAAGCTAACACTTGTAAACCCTTATGAAGGTCTACTGACCAAAACATTGTTTAGAAGTGATGCCAGCCAGTGTGCAGGAGTTTCTGTTTTTCAGCTTCACCAAACACCTCAAGTTGTGACAACTTTCCCTTCTCTAACTCATTAAAACACTTGAAAATGTGAAATGTTGTGATAAACAACATAACACACAGGGAATATAACCCACTGGAGGCAATTTAGTTAGTAGCTAACACTCCAGGCATATACAGTGAGTATACCAATCACTAGGAACACACCCCCCTCGCCTTCAGAACAGTCTCAATTCGTCAGAGCATGGATCAACAGGGATGTTGGCACATGTTGACTCCAATGCTTCTCACAGTTGTGTGAAGTTGGCTGGATGTCCTTTGGGTGGTGGACCATTCTTGAATCACTGTTGGATACTGTTGAGTGTGAAAAACCCAGCAGCGTTGCAGTTCTTGGCACCTGGCATCTACTACCATACCCCTTTCAAAGGCACTGAAATCTTTTGTCTTGCCCATTCACCCTCGGAATGGCACACATACACAATCCATGTCTCAAATGTCTCAAAGCTTAAAAATCCTTCTTCTAACCTGTCTCCTCCCCTTCACCTAGACTGATTGAATTGGGTTTAACAAGTGACATCAATAAGGGATCATAGCTTTCACCTGAATTAACCTGGTCAGTCTATGTCATGGAATGAGCAGGTGTTCTTAATGTTTTATACACTCAGAGTATTCCTCCAGTCTATCAGAAAACAAAGAGGCAGGAACCAAGGAGAAGTGAACTTGGCTCTGACTCTTTGGCGAGGCTGGTTGATTGAGCTTGACTCTCTTTCCTGGCCCAATGACAGCGTATTTAGTGTCAGCACCCATCAAGCATCTGCCGGTCTGCTGTGTCTCTTACCATGACGGATTGTCACACACAGGCGTTCAGTGACTCGACAGAGACAGCCTACCACTGTGTCACTCTCAATGGTTAACGGTCCCCTCAAGGGATTTAACAGGAATACTAGTTGAATGTCCAGCCTGACCCTTGGTCGCATATGAGCATCCCCACGGAAACACTAACACAAACAGTACTAGAGAAATCCTTTAAATCCTTGTGGCAGTTTTGTTGTCTCTAATATCTGTGTCAAATGGGCAAATTATGTCCGCCATATCGTGCATTCATGACTTAAATATTTCTATTTTTTTCCAGGTGTGTGACAAAGGACAATGGTTCCTCCAGGGAGACACACGGACAAACACATCTGTATAATGTGTAGTGTATTCCAGTCCTATAAACTGAAGTACCCTGGGATTCCACAGTGCCACACGACCCAGCAGTAGACATAAGGAGTTATTGAACAGTTTTTGTTCTGAAAAAGCCTTGGTGCTTTCTGAGCATCGTGAGACCTAACGATGAGTGTGCCGTCTGCAACTTAATGCTGCCGCTTTGTGGCACACACACTGGTCAAGGTCACTGACTGTTGATGTTTCGTTGCCTCAGCTATTGACACATTAATTTCCCGGAATGAACTGGAGACTTTATATTGCTGAACGTCTCAATAACTCATAGTATAGACACTATCTGTGTTGCATCAATATGCCTCTATTCATTGAATGTGCTGGGTTAGTTTCATAAAGCACGTGGAGTCTCCTACACACCCATTAGCCACGATCCATAAGAGGAGGAGAGGCATTGAGAGACTTTACAAGGCCCTAATGTCAAGCATGCTGCCATGCAAAACTGATGAGACTGAGTGTGAGCTGTGTGACATGGTAGTGATGAGAGGCGAGGCTGTGGAGATCAACTGCAGGGGTCACACACAAATCTGTCAGGGCATTTGTTAGAGCCTGCCCTGTTCCGTAATCTCCTCTGGTTGAGACCCCTATCTCTCTCTTCTCTCCCTCCAAGGATTCACCACCGAGAGATGCCCCCCTCCCTCCCATGGATTTCACATGGATTCACAGAGAAGGTCACAAGAGGAATTTCAGTGGAAAGTATATGGCAGGTGGGGATTTTCCATTACACCTCCATTACGACTGACATAACCTGAGAGAAAGGCTGGGATGGAAGAGCTGCACCGTCGCAGGAAAAGAGGGGAAAACAGCTGCTTATATGCTACAGCTAGATAGAGACGACGGAAACACACACACACACACACACACACACACACACACACACACACTTAATGTAGGGTTCATACACCAACCAACAAAGTGAGATAAACAAGCTACATCATGGCTGTTGGCCTCTGAACAATATGTTTTTATCTCAGAGAAGCAAAACAAACTGAGCTAGAGAAAATAACACTCATTGCCCTTGTCAAATGAAAACTAACAATTTAACTTTGAGGTGTCTATACCTTGAGGCAGGTTACCAAAAAGTTCCCTCAAAGAACCTACTCAATTTTGACTGATACTTTTTTTGATATCCCTATTTACTTGTTGTTCAATTACACAGCAAAATGGTAATGCCATAAATCTTACCTACAGTAATAATGTCACTGTTGTATTAAAACAAGCAACATTACATTCAATTCCCTACCAAGTAGTTACCGTCATAGATATCCTATTCAACTATTTCGAATTCCTAATTCTATGGTTTCCAATGTATTGTATATTTTTTAAGGCAAAGTAACCATGGTTGCCAAGTAATTTATGTGAAATATCAGGTAATACCATGTGAAACAGGACTGTGTTACCTTGAGGGTAATCTGGCAGCACCAGACGAGTGTGTCTCTGAATGTGGAATGTATTCCATAAAGCCTGTCAGGCTTGAGGGTGAAATGCTCAGAGAGATTGAGGGAGATAGAGAGAGGGAGAGAGAATGGTAGGGATGCAGGAACATATTTCTCATTCCAGGCAGACTCTCCAAGTGCCCCGACGAGACTAGTCTTCCATGAGGGCTGGCCATTGAACATGAAGGGTCCCCTTAGAGCTCTTTTCCACCTGTCAGGAAGTCTTCATGTCCAGGCTGCCTGTACCAGGCATGCATTCTTGATGGAGAGATAAAGCAGAGGGATAGCATGTGCACTTTCATGACCAGCGTGGCACTCACTGGGGGCTCCGTGAAACTGCGGTATGCAACTGCCGCGTGGGCCTTGCAGACAACATGATGGCGGAGATCCCACTCTTATCCAGAGCAACTTACAGTTAGTTAAGATAGCTAGGTTAGACAACCACATATCTCAGTGATAGTAAATATATTTTCCCTCAATAAAGTAACTATCAGAAAAGTCAGTGCCAGTAAGGGATAAAAAAGACAAATGAGAGTGTTAGTTCACAAAATACTTTTCCTTTTCAGGTGGGGAGCGGTGAAGAGGGGATGCGAGGGGGTGGGGTGCTGTGGGATTATTTAAGATACTCTATAAAGGGTTTCAGATGTTTTCGGGAAGATGGGCAGGGACTCTGCTGTTTTAGCTTCAGGGGGAAACTGGTTCCACCATTGGGGTGCCAGAACAGAGAAAAGCTAAGTCTGGGCTGAGCGGGAGCTGCCCTCCCGTAGGGATGGGAGGGCCAAGAAACTAGAGGTGTAGGGTTTGAACATAGCCTGAAGGTAGGGATGGGCAGTTTCTCTTGCTGCTCCATAGACAAGAAACCATGGTATTGTAGTCGATGCGAGCTTCGACTGGAAGCCAGTGGAATGTGCGCACAAGCGACGTGACATTGAAGAACTTGGGGAGGTTCAACACCAGGCACGAAGCAGAGTTATGGATAAGTTGCAGGGGTTTGATGGCACAAGCCAACAACAAGTTGTAGTAGTCCAGACGGGAGATGACAAGTGCCTGGATTAGAACCTGCACCACTTTCTGTGTGAGGTAGGGTCGTACTCTACGGATTTGTAGAGCATGAACCTGCAGGAGCGGGTCACTGCTTTGATGTTTGCAGAGAACGACAGGGTGTTGTCCATGGTCACACGTTCTTTGCACTCTGGGAGGGGGACACTGTGGAGTTGTCAACCGTGATGGAGAGCTCTTGGATCGGGCAGGCCTTCCCTGGTAGTAAGAGCAGCTCTGTCTTGTCTAGGTTGAGATTGAGGTGGTGGGCTGACATCCAAGCTGAGATATCTGCCAGGCACGCAGAGATGCATGTCGCCCCCTGGGTGTCAGAAGGAGGGAAGGAGAAGAGTAGTTGAGTGTCATCCACATAGCCATGTTTTGACATATCATCATACAGTATGTGTGTGAAACCATCTTGTCAACCACATTAGAGAAACCAGAACCATTTATTTATTCTCATTTCCTGTTTCAAACACCTCACTTTACAGAAGAGATGGTAAGACAATTTCATGAAAAGAAAGAAGATAATGTCCAGATTGAGGTAAATACAGATGTGCCTGTGTTTTACTTTAAAGCGTTCAGAAATATTTTTATATGTACAACACTTTAACACTGGAAGCTCTATCTGTCTCTGTTAGCCTTTTGTCTGTCCTCACAGGATGGAGGAACACATTCATTACACAGCCATTAGTCATGAACATCCATGTTGAATGTCTAATCGGGAAGCCATGTTATTTCCCTGCGTTTATGTTACTGACAAAGCCTGGCATCTGCTGCAGCAACAGGTCATTTAAGAGTTACGTTTCGCCACCACCTCTTGGCACATGCTGTTGCCTTGGCATGATCTGTGAATGTGAAGAGATGAGCCGTCATATAGCTGACACACCCACTTGACTTCATTGACTGAACCACTAACAGCATGTGGGAATCAATGTGTGTGAATAGTTCAATGGAACTGTGTCCAAGGTCATTTGCCTAACTGAAAGGAGGTCCATGCTACTTTTTAGATTTAAAGACAATGAGAGAGCAGTCAGTGTGGCTGATGATGGGAATGCAGATAGCTTCCCATCAGTCCCATGTGTACACGAGGAGGCTATTGTGGCACCATTAGACCGTTTTACTGACCTCTGAATAATGCATGCTGAGGAGATATAGGAGAGAACTGAATTAATAGTAAATGAATAAGACCTAATTGCAATTGGGAGTGTGAAGTGAGGAGCGTGACATGATTCAAATGCCATCACAAAACATTATTGGAGTTTCCCTTATGGCCTCTCCTATGGCTACTGACCCTCCCATCCCTTATTCAGGTTGCTCTCAAACTATGTAACCTAAGGGGCCTATTAGTATTCTTTTGGTATTCCCAGCTGAAGCCACCAACTCTTCAACCTTTATGAAGTTCCCGTGTGCCCGTTCAAAAGAGATTATTCATGAATGTGTGTGTGTGCTCATATGCATTTGTACTGTATGTGTGCCTCTATGTGTGTATGCCTGTCTGTGTGTGTATCTGCCTTTATGCCAATGTATCTTTGTTGTATATAATTTGCGCTGCAGAGTGCAGGCAGTGACTGGGCTGTTTGCCCCACGCTCAAGGCAAAGTGCAGTCTGGGTCTCCAGTAATTCTGTTACTCTGCCTGAGCCTGGCCCTCCTCTGGTAAGAGGGGCTAGTAGGAAGGATGCCTCTTCACCGTCAGCAAATTAATGTAAATGGTAATTCTCACGTGGTGACATGAAGGACATGCAAGAGGATGACACTATTACTTGACTTCTGGCTGATGGATAGGACGGATTGTATCTTTACGCACCTTGAGCAAACAGCAAAGTTGATTAGGTGTGAGCTCAATGACAACGGGACCTAACGACAGACTGTTTTGTCTGTGATAATAGCTTGTTTTTTTCCAAGAGATTACAGTCGAACATTACTATCATTCTTTTGTCAGGATATAATTAATAAAATCACTCGTGGTTTAAATAGGGCTTAACACATTATTTTATAGGAACAGGGACAATCCTTCAGTGCATGACAGGAACCCAGACTAATGACGTAATGGTTGATGAGTTGGTCAGTGTGTAAACCAGCTGTCGAGGTTGAAAGGACTGCAAGAGTTCCTTAGAAGTGAATAACAATATCATAACAAAAAACTAATCTACCACCCACTGAAAACACAACTCTGAGCTGATAAACAGAGCAATGAAGATAACAGCTTGTAATGTAGGATGCAACAGAATGAAAAAGCAATTGTCAAAAAATTTGCTTATAAAAAGAGATAAAATAGGAATGTTTTCCAAGTATTGTACTGGCATGAGGATACATCTTCCTGGGTTGATGAAGTGTATGTAAGTAGGGTTGAAATGAAACAGGAATACGGCAGATTGGATATATAGTGGCTTACGAAAGGATTCACCCCCCTTGGCATTTTTCTATTTTGTTGCCTTTACAACGTGGAATTAAAATGGATTTTTTGGGGGATGTTTGTATCATTTGATTTACACAACATGCCTACCACTTTGAAGATGCAAAATATTTTTTATTGTGAAACAAACAAGTAATAATACAAAAAAAACTGAAAACTTGACCGTGCGTAACTATTCACCCCCCCAAAGTCAATACATTGCAGAGGCACCTTTTGCATCAATTACAGCTGCAAGTCTCTTGGGCTATGTCTCTATAAGCTTGGCACATCTAGCCACTGGGATTTTTGCCCATTCTTCAAGGCAAAACTGCTCCAGCTCCTTCAAGATGGATGAGTTCTGCTGGTGTACAGAAATCTTTGTCATGCCACAGATTCTCAATTGGATTGAGGTCTGGGCTTTGACTAGGCCATTCCAAGACATTTAATTGTTTCCCCTTAAACCACTCGAGTGTTGCTTTAGCAGTATGCTTAGGGTCATTGTCCTGCTGGAAGGTGAACCTCCGTCCCAGTCTCAAATCTCTGGAAGACTGAAACAGGTGTCCCTCAAGAATTTCCCTGTATTTAGCGCCATCCATCATCCCTTCAATTATGACCAGTTTCCCAGTCCCTGACGATGAAAAACACCCCCACAGCATGATGCTGCCACCACCATGCTTCACTGCGGTGATGGTCTTTTCTTGGTGATGAGAGGTGTTGGGTTTGCGCCAGACATAGCGTTTTCCTTGATGGCCAAAAAGCTCAATTTTAGTCTCATCTGACCAGAGTACCTTCTTCCATATGTTTGGGGAGTCTCCCACATGCCTTTTGGCGAACACTAAACGTGTTCACATATTTCTTCTTTAAGCAATGGCTTTTTTTTCTGGCCACTCTTCCTTAAAGCCGAGCTCTGTGGAGTGTTTGGCTTAAAGTGGTCCTATGGACAGATATTCCAATCTCAGCTGTGGAGCTTTGCAGCTCCTTCAGTGTTATCTTTGGTCTCTTTGTTGCCTCTCTGATTAATGCCCTCCTTGCCTGGTCCGTGAGTTTTGATGGGCCTCTCGGCAGGTTTGTTGTGGTGCCATATTCTTTAAATTTTTTAATAATGGTGCTCCATGGGATGTTCAAAGTTCTGGATATTTTTTAATAACCCAACCCTGATCTGTACTTCTCCACAACTTTGTCCCTGACCTGTTTGAAGAGCTCCTTGGTCTTCATGGTGCCCCTTGCTTAGTGGTGTTGCAGACTCTGGGGCATTTCAGAACAGGTGTATATATACTGAGATCATGTGACAGATCATGTGACACTTTGATTGTACACAGGTGGACTTTATTTAACTATTTAACTGACTTCTGAAGGTAATTGGTTGCACCAGATTTTTCATTTCACTTCACCAATTTGGACTATTTTGTGTATGTGCATTGCATGAAATCCAAATAAAACTCCATTTAAATTACAGGTTGTAATGCAACAAAATAGGAAAAACACCAAGGGGAGTGAATACTTTTGCAAGGCACTGTAGCCAGCTATCCTGGGATTATGCTCCACCATAGGATAATGCTCAGTGACAGATTGTGCATCTCAAACTAATGTAAAACCAGGCGTATCATCTCTTTCTTCACACAGAGGGTCTGCAGAATGAAAATCAATACTTATGCTGAAACATAAGCTGGTGCCAAAGCCTGTTTATCATGCAAATCCATTTGATAGACAATGGATTTCAGGATGAGTCAAACCAGATAAGGTGGCCATTTTAAGTGGGAACTCAAACACTCATACCACGCACATTCAACTCTGCATCAGTCATCCTTGCTGATGGTGAAAAAATAGTCACGTCAGAACGCAAAAGTGTGGAAGAGTGGAGTGTCCTCTTTCTTCTCCCAGTGAATGAATAATAGTATAAACCGCTGGAGACACACTGTACTGAATAACTGTGCATTAATAATAGAACTATAACACTGACCTGACTGAGAGCCTTTACCTGGAATTACTACTAAAGTCACCATGGAATCTTCCAAGTATGAGTCACTGCATGAGACTGCAGAGAAGGGACTAACGTTTGAAAACCAATTGTGTGGAAATATAATTGTTTGGATGAGATTTGTTGACAAGTAAAGGCACTTTCACAAAGAAACCCACAAGGATGCCCTTGAGGTGTCATTTTCCCTTATGTCGGTCAGACTGGAAGGAAGTGACATATCTTCATCTGTCCTGTTTTCATTCTTTCATTCTTCCCTTCCTGTCTTTTTGCTTCTCTCCAAAATAATTTTTCCTCTTTGTCACAAATGTCAACGCTTGTCATTCTATGGCCCCATTGGCATGTCAAAGAGGAGACTGCCCTATTAGCAGTCACAGTAATAGAGATGCCTCTCGGTTTGGCAGCTCCTGTCACCTCAGGAAATAATGGAACACTTTTTGATTGCCTTTAAAAAAAACATGAATATTTTAACACCTGCTATAAGCCTACATTGAACAATTTCAGTTCACGATGGCTTGTTCACCAGAGGCACTCCACTGTCTTTCTGAATAATTTGGAATTAATCAAGTTTTGCCCTTTGGTTTATTACTCAATGTAATTTTTACATTCCAATCAGATTTCAATCAGATTGTCAGGCTCTGCTAAAGGTATTATCAAGGACCATTGTCACAAGATTTAACCATCAAAAAGTAAAACAACTGAACGGCTAATTACTATATTGTTCACAGACTCATAATGACTACGCATGATAAGTGTGAAATGTATTTGAATTATAATGCTGATAGGTCCAAACATACATGCAATAATGACATTTTTGAACATATGTAACTTTTTAAACATTTCTAGGTCATCTTGAACTGATAATTTCCTTCCTTAATTTCCAAATGAGAGTGTGGTGAAAAGAATCACTTGTGCTTGCTTATCCTCAGTTATCATTTCTCCTCATAGGATAATGACCGGTCTTCATCAGGAATCTCAATTGAAAGTCTTCTGTTTGTCTTCAAAGATTTACAAACCTGCTCATTAACTTGGAGCATTCTACACCACCTCATTGATGATACATTTCCGTTAATGATCTAAGTTGCATTGATGGTAAAGACACTATCTTGTGTCTAAGATCTGTGACAAAATACTTAGATCATTGAAACAGCACAAACAAGACATGCTTGTCTTCTGGCTGCACCAGGCAATGGATTTTACCCTGAGTTTCACCCACTGATGCTAGACTTTAATAATTCATCCCAGACTAGTCTGTGAAAGTTATCATGCCAAAATCAAAAAACAGTAGTGATAATATTGCTTAAAATGTAGTCTACTATACTCATGTTGGTCCATCCTGCAAATAAACGGCGTGAATTATTAGCTGACATTCAAGTGTATTAGTGTTTTGAATCTAGAAGGTCATTGTTTTGAATAGACTGAACACTCCATTGCACTGTCGAAGACATTTCTGATGGCTGTGCATGGCTGGCAAGTGCCAGGAGCGCAGCAGAAAAGGACTGTGTAATTTATGTATCTATGCTGTTTTGACTTTCCCAGTGAGCGTACTGGAAAGCTCCAGAAGGTAACCTAATTGGATACAGAGTGTCTGTGTGCCCTTCACAAACAGAAAAACAGGCTACACTGCTAGATGCTCTACTCTGTAGAACACAGATAGAGAAGGCATGTTTGGAGTTTTTCAAGCAACATATAAAACCACACAGGCACAGGCAAACAAATCAGATTTTGTCGTGTTTTGCACTAATAAAAGAGAAGGGTTAGGGCAGAGATCATCAACTAGATTGAGCCGCGGGCCATTTTTTTCTTGAGTGGATGGTCGGGGGGCTGGAACATACTTGCAAATAATTTGTCCGCTGCAAATTGACCGATGGTGCCCAAACAGATACAATGTTTGACTAAAACATAATCAATTCAAACCTTGCTTACGTTTGTATAGGATCAAATGTCTCTCTATTATGTGTTGGAGCTGATTTCCTGTTGTTTAACTGTCTTTTATGTCCAACAATAAAAAAATTAAAAAATGTTAATTTTTTTGCTCAGAAAACTTGGGAGAACAAAATAAAACCACCTGTGGGCCAAATACAGCCCGCAATCCGCCAGTTGGGGAACCCTGGGTTACGGATTAGGTTGCAGTGTTTATACCTGTCTGCCACAGACAGTGAGACAAATATCTTCTGTCAAATTCAAGGTAACGATCTGTTTGACATTGGATACACACAACTCATGCTGTACTTCCCTTCATCACCTAGTTGATTAAATATGAATGTAATTCCAGTCTCATTATGTGTGCTAACATTCGGAATATCACACATCAACTTCCTGTCGCTATTAATCTAAATAATACAAACCAACACTTGGCAATACAGCCAGGTACTGTCCCATATATATATGTACAGTACCAGTCAAAAGTTCAAACACACAGTGGATTTTCTTGTTATGACCGCTGATCAGTTATTGATAAGTTTTGACTCAATTATGGGAACCAATTTGTGGGTCCTATACTGCATTGAGTGTGGGATATACGCTCTACAAATTAAATATTGTTATTACTGTTCAAAAGTTTGGGGTCACTTAGAAATGTCCTTGTTTTTGATAGAAAATAACATTTAATAACATCAAAATGATCAGAAATACAGTGTAGACATTGTTAATGTTGTAAATGACTATTGTAGCTGGAAACGGCTGGTTTTTAATGGAATATCTACATAGGCGTACCGAGGCCCATTATCAGCAACCATCACTCCTGTGTTCCAATGGCACGTTGTGTTAGCTAATCCAAGTTCATAATTTTAAAATGCTAATTGATCATTATAAAATCCTCTTGCAATTATGTTAGCTTCATTAAATAGTACCCGCAAAACACCAGTCTCAACGTCAACAGTGAAGAGGCGACTACGGGACGCTGGCCTTCTAGGCAGAGTTGCAAAGAAAAAGCCACATCTCAGACTGGCCAATAAAAAAATAAAGATTAAGATGGGCAAAAGAACACAGACACTGGACAGAGGAACTCTGCCTAGAAGGCCAGCATCCTGGAGTATTTGCGGGTACAATTTCATGAAGCTGCCAGTTGAGGACTTGTGAGGAGTCTGTTTCTCAAACGGGACACTCTAATGTACTTGTCCTCCTGCTCAGTAGTGCACTGGGGCCTCCCACTCCTCTTTCTATTCTGATTAGAGCCAGTTTGCACTGTTCTGTGAAGGGAGTAGTACACAGCGTTGTACAAGAGCTTCAGTTTCTTGGCAATTTCTTGCATGGAATGGCCTTAATTTGTTAGAACAAGAATATACTGACTAGTTTCAGAAGAAAGTTATTTGTTTCTGGCCATTTTGAGCCTGAAATCGAACCCACAAATGCTGATGCTCCAGATACTCAATTAGTCTAAAGAAGGTCAGATTTATTGATTCTTTAATCAGAACAACAGTTTTCAGCTGTGCTAACATAATTGCAACAAGGTTTTCAAATGATCAATTTACCTTTTAAAATGATAACAAAAGTCATTTACAACATTTGCAATGTCTACACTGTATTTCTGATCAATTTTACATTATTTTAATGGACAAAAAATTATATTTTCTTTCAAAAACAAGGACATCTTGAAGTGACCCCAAACTTTTGAACGGTAGTATACATTGTAGTGAAGACATCAAAACTATGAGATAACACATATGGAATCATGTAGTAACCAAAAATGTGTTATTAAACAAATCCAAATATATTTTAGATTTTAGATTCTTCAAAGTAGCCACCCTTCGCATTCAAATCAAATCAAATCAAATTTATTCATATAGCCCTTCGTACATCAGCTGATATCTCAAAGTGCTGTACAGAAACCCAGCCTAAAACCCCAAACAGCAAACAATGCAGGTGTAAAAGCATTGATGGCAGCTTCGCATTCTGGAGTTCCCACATATTTTGAGCAATTGTTGGCTGCTTTTCCTTCACTCTGAGGTCCAACTCATCCCAAACCATCTCAATTTGGTTGAGGTCGGGTGATTGTGGAAGCCAGGTCATCTGATGCAGCACTCCATCGCTCTACTTCTTGGTGAAATAGCCCGTACGCAGCCTGGAGGTGTGTTGGGCCATTGTCCTGTTAAAAACAAATGATAGTCCCACTAAGTGCAAACCAGATGGGATGGTGTATCGCTGACAAATGCTGTGGTAGCCATGCTGGTTAAGTGTGCCTTGAATTCTAAATAAATCACAGACAGTGTCACCAGTAAAGGACCCCCACACCATCACACCTCCTCCTCCATGCTTCACAGTACAAACCACACATGCGGACATCATCCGTTCACCTACTCTGCATCTCACAAAGACACGGCAGTTGGAACCAAATATCTCAAATTTGGACTCATCAGACCAAAGGACAGATTTCCACCGGTCTAATGTCCATTGCTCGTGTTTCTTTGCCCAATCAAGTCTCTTCTTATTAGTGGTGTCCTTTAGTAGTGGTTTCTTTGCAGCAATTCAACCATGAAGGCCTGATTCACGCAGTCTCCTCTGAACAGTTGATGTTGAGATGTGAAGAATTTGTATAGGCTGCAACTTCTGGGGCTGGTAACTCTCATGAACCTATTCTGCACTTGAAGAAACTTGAAAAGTTCTTGAAATGTTCCGCATTGTCTTGACTGTCCACGAGAATACAAATGGGTCAAATCAGGTATGCAATGAATAACTTCAATCAGACCCCCCCTCACCCTAGAGCGGGAAGGAAAGAACTAGAGGGGGGTTAACAACCGGCCTGTTGTAAATCAAGGGAGAAGATTCAGATCTGCGCTCTCAAGATCCACCAAAGCAAACTATTTCCCGCTGAAACTCTAACTCGTTCATAAGCGAATACTGGAACAATATTTCTGACTTAAATCGTGAGGAATGGTCAGAGGTGATAAATAGAACACTAATGTCATTTTGTTTGTAATTTTGTGATGTTATTAAAAATGTTATACAGGAAATATTGTAACTTGGAAAGTATAGACACTACATATATGAAGTTTCCATACTCTGTGTTGTGCATGTAATATGACAAATTATGAACGTGTTTTTGTTAAGAGAGAGATGTGAATTGAGAAGTTATAAGATCATTTTTTTTAACCTAACTTTGCACAGTGAGTAGTTACTGCCTGGAGTGAGGCCAGGGTGTCAGGACCCGGTTACGAACCCGGGTCTCCGGAGTGAGAAACAGTCACTTAACCAACTGAGCCACGAATAGTTGGCAGAACCCAGAAGATGAGGCAGACACAGCAGTACTTGAGACGATGTATTTAATGAAGTAAAAAAATGAAGTTCTTCAGGAAAACATGTAACTCCACAACTTCAAAAGGAATTCCACAAGAACAAAGGTAATCCTCCAAGACAAAAAGGTAAATCCACAAGGTGGAAGGTATAGCACAAAAAGCCTCAAAAAATACTCAAAAACAAACAAACAAGAACAAAAAACAGAATTCCACAAGAGAGTCCACCGGGATCAACAAGAGTTCACAGAGTACTAGGGCTGGGTGCTAACATACAAACACAGAGCAAAGGATTGAGGAAAACAAAGGGTTTAAATACAATCAGGGGAAACGAGGCATAGGTGCAAATAATAATGGGGATCAAGGGAAAACAAAAGGTCAAAAGGCACAATGGGGGCATCTAGTGACCAAAAACCGGAACAACCCTGGCCAAATCCTGACACAGGGAGCCCCTTTTGAGCATATACATAATTGGTTAAGAAAAAAACACATTAGACCAGAAAAGAGTGAGGCTGCAGCTGCACGTTTAAAGTGGTTTGAATTTTGAATCTCAACACAAGGTGGAGACAATAAACTCACCTCCCAGACAATCATTGATACGGCTGATTAGCTGTTTGAAAGCAAAATTTAAGTAGGATCATCCTGTTACTCTGCTCAAACCATCGATACGTTTGGCTAGCCTATCTTCAAAGAAGCCTCTTCAAGAGTGAATGGAAGGAAAGTCAACTCTGTAGTTCGGTTCAGGACTACACAACAAGTCCCCGGCTACCAGACAACTACAAAGAAGGATAACAGTAGAAGACTTGTTGTAACCATTTCGTTCAATTAGAACCTTACAAGTGTGACACGAAAAGGCCCAACCCCCTTTCCAAGGCTACCCTGTTCACCAAGAGACCCCCAGCAAACCCAGGCATTTCACGTAAAAACATTCATGATTTCTTATTCAGTGGGCAGCAGTTCGTGTTCAAAGTATGTGGTTACTGTAGACGAGAGTGGTTTCTGAATGTACCAATGTTAAGTGTCTCTGTACCTCTCTCTACCTCTCCATCGCTCCTTTAAAAAGCATCAATACTGTTGTCATTCCGCTAGGGACCTGTTTTCAGTGTATTACAGTCAATAGCTAGTGCAGAGTGTGTATGTTTATCTTGTGTTCCCATTTAATTATCTTGTAAATAAATATTTAAACAAATTTGTATAGTAGTGAATCATAAGTAAGGCTCTGGTTTTTGCAGATCCAAGGAGGTTAGGACTGTTCAGAATGGTCATATGATACGAGGTTATGATTAATAAGTTGACTGTTTATAGATGTGATAGGTAATGCCCTTTTAGAGTTTAATTCGGGAGATGATAACTCTTTAAAGAACCGCTCTCGTGGTGCCCCAGATACTTATGAATTAATTGTTACATGATTAATTTAATCGCGTAACAATTAAACATAGTTAGTTCAAACTTCTCTAGGATAGGGGGCAGCATTTGGAATTTTGGATGAAAAGCATGCCCAATTTCAACTGCCTGCTACTCATCCCCAGAAGATAAGATATGCCATAGTATGTATTTTTCATGTCAAGTAATAAATGCTTGAACTTCTTTGGGACTGGGGGGCAGTATTGAGTAGCTTGGATGAATAAGGTAAACTGGCTGCTACTCAGGCCCTGTTACTAATATATGCATGGTATTAGTATATTTGGATAGAAAACAGTCTGAAGTTTCTAAAACTGTTTGAATCATGTCTGTGAGTATAACAGAACGTATGTAGCAAGCGGAACCCCGAGGACAAACCATTCAGATTAGGTTTTTTGAAGTCACCATCTTTTCAATGAGTTTTCATTGGGAATCCGGATTTCTAAGGGACTTGCTTGCAGTTCCTACCGCTTCCACTGGGTGTCACCAGTCTTTAGAAATTGGTTGAGGTTATTCCTTTGTGTAATGAAGAAGTACGGACAACTTGAACGAGTGTCACTTCATGTGTACTGTTTGATAGAGGCGCAAGACCAGAAAGCATGCTTGAGTTTGTTTTCTTCCTGTATTGAACACAGATCATCCCGTCTTCAATTTTATCGATTATTTACTTTAAAAAATACCTAAAGTTGTATTACAAAAGTAGTTTGAAATCTTTTGGCAAAGTTTACAGGTAACTTTTGTGATATTTTGTCGTCACGTTGCGCAAGTTGGAACCGGTGTTTTTCTGGATCAAACGCGCCAAATAAATGGACATTTTGGATATATATGGACGGAATTAATCGAAGAAAAGGACCATTTGTGATGTTTATGGGACATATTGGAGTGCCAACAGAAGAAGGTAAGGCATGATTTCTATTTTTATTTCTGCGTTTTGTGTCGCACCTGCAGGGTTGAAATGTTTTCTCACTTTTGTTTACTATGGTGCTATGCTCAGATAATAGCATTGTTTGATTTCGCCGAAAAGCCTTTTTGAAATCTGACATGTTGGCTGGATTCACAACACGTGTAGCTTTAATTTGGTATCTTACATGTGTGATTTTATGAAAGTTTGATTTTTATAGGAATTTATTTGAATTTGGCGCTATGTATTTTATCTGGCTTTTGGCCAAGTGGGACGCTACTGTCCCACATATCCCAGAGAGGTTTTAATTGGATAAATAGCAGTCTTCAGATTGATGTTAAAGTCAAGTCACGACAGCATTGACTGACCTTCATGTCTTAAAGATTGTCATTTCTCTTTGCTTATTTGAGCTGTTCTTGCAATAATCTAGTGCTATCTTCTGTATAGAACTCCTACCTTGTCACAACACAACTGGTTGGCTCAAACGCATTAAGAAGGAAAGAAATTCCACAAATTAACTTTTAAGAAGGCACACCTGTTAATTTGAGAGAGAGAGAGAATGAGAGAATGCCAAGCGTGTGCAAAGCTGTCATCAAGGCAAAGGGTGGCTACTTTCTACAATGTAGAAAATAGTACAAATTAAGAAAAACCCTGGAATGAGTAGGTGTGTCTATATGTTCGACTGGTACTGTATATAGCATAGTATAGTAATAGTATTAAATTATTATATAGTAATATATACTACTTGGTATTGTACAAGTCCAGTAAGTGTGTGTGTGTGTGTGTGTGTGTGTGTGTGTGTGTGAGAGAGAGCCCTATTTCCCCATATTAAGGCAAAACTAATTTCCCTCATTGTCACGTTCGTTATAAGGATCGGACCAAGGCGCAGACATACAAAACCCTAGACATACAACACAAGAGTACCCACCCTAGTCACACCCTGACCTAACCAAAATATATAGAAAACAGAGATATCTAAGTTCAGGGCGTGACAGTACCCCCCCAAAGGTGCGGACGCCTGGCTTCTACCTTCGGGGGTGGCTCTGGTTCTGGACGCAGTCCCCCCTCCTTACGATGATCCCTCCGCTTTTGTGGATGCGGACCGCGAATCATCAGCGACAACCCCGGACCGGGGATCGTCGCCAGAGAGCCCGGACCGGGGACCGTTGCTGGAGGTTCCGGACCGGGGACCGTTGCTGGAGGTTCCGGACCGGGGACCGTCGTCGTCGGTTCTGGACAGTGGACCGTCGCCGGAGGTTCCGGACTGTGGACCGTCGACGGAAGCTCTGGACTGGGAACTGTCGCCGGAAGCTCTGGACTGAGAACTGTCGCCGGAAGCTCTGGACTGAGAACTGTCGCCGGAAGCTCTGGACTGAGAACTGTCGCCGGAAGCTCTGGACTGTGAAGGCGCACTGGAGGCCTGATGTGTGGCACCGGTACTGATGGTACCGGGCTGATGACACACCTCAGGGCGAATGTGGGGAGGAGGCACAGGATGTACTGGACTGTGGAGGCGCACTGGAGGTCTGATGCGTGGTGCCCGGCACTGGTGGTACCGGGCTGGGGACACGCACCTCAGGGAAACTGCGGGGAACTGACTCAGGTGGCATCGGACGGCTAACACGCTCCTCAGGGCGAATGCCATGCATACTACGCCAAACCAACAGCTCTCTCTCTTCACTCTCCTCCAATTTGTCCATCAGTTCCTCGAAGGTTTCTAACTCTACCCTCCGTTCACTCTCCTCCAATTTGTCCAATAACTCATCAACAGTCTCTGACTCACCCCTCGGCTTCGCCGACCAACCCGTGTGCCCCCCTAAAGAATTTTCTTGGGGCTGCCTCTCGGGCTTCCGTCGACGACATTGCTGTCCTCTCATGCTCCTAGGCGACTCCCGCCAAGGAAGGCGATCCTGTCCTGCCAGGATTTCCTCCCAAGTCCAGGATCCCTTCCCATCCAGGATCTCTTCCCAAGTCCAGGATACTTCCTCCTCCTGGGCACGCTGCTTGGTCCTTTGTTGGTGGGATCTTCGGTCACGTTCGTTATAAGGATTGGACCAAGGCGCAGCGTGCTGTGCGTAAATTCTTATTTATTTATAGAATGAAACACTGAACAAACTAACAAAATAACAAAACGAAACGTAAAGCTCTACAAACGAGTGCTGCCAGGCAACTACACATAGACAAGATCTCACAGCAGAAAGTGGGAAACAGGGCTGCCTAAATATAATCCCCAATCAGAGACAACGATAAACAGCTGTCTCTGATTGGGAACCATATCAGGCCAACATAGAAATACAAATCCCCTAGATTAAAACAACCCTAGACATACAACACCCTAGACATACAACACTAGAGTACCCACCCTAGTCACACCCTGACCTAACCAAAATATATAGAAAAGAGAGATATCTAAGGTCAGGGCGTGACACTCATCCAGCAATTAAGCAGCCAAATAGAGCTGTAAGTCATAGCTGCCAAGTTAAAATTCTTAATTCTTAACTGTTATTTAAAGCTGCAATATGTAACTCTTTGGGCGACCTGACCAAATTAACATAAAATCTTTATTATAGATCTGTCATTCTCATTGAAAGCAAGTCTAAGATCTGTTCTATTTGCACTATTTTTATGCTTCCCGTTCTTAAGTTTCGTTTTTTCATCTTTCTTCAAAAAGCTGAATATACAATATTTTTGCTTATGGAAAATATATTTCACATTAGTTTAGATGGTACAATGATTCTCTACACTTGCTCATTTTATCACATAAACTGAAATGAGGCGACCTATTCGAATGTTTGCAACCAGGAAATGGCAGAGCAAGTTCTGCATAGTGCATCTTTAATGCAAGTCTGTCTCTGGAGGCTGATGTAATGTCTCAATCTGAATGACCTTGGCTCTTCTGCACTACAGTGGTGTTCTCTCCCTTACTCTCTCTCTCCCTCTCTCCACATCTCTCTCTCTACCTGAGTTTATGCATAGCAGGAAAAGATAAAGCTCTGTGATCAGACACAGTGACAGAGTCCAGGAAGTGTATCGTCAAGGCACGGCTTATACTTTAACAGAATAAAAACACATGCAGTATTTTTTAGGTAATCTCACTGTTGTACTGGAATTGAATGAACACCTATCCAATGCTATGTTGATCTACAGAAATGTAAGCCAATATTGAGAGATTAAACATGTAATGAGAGGTCCGTCTCATTTGTTATGAGAACAGAAAAGCGATATTTGGTTTTTAATACCTCTTACACTGATGGATTTAGGGAGTCATTTCTATCGACATCTTGTAATTGAACAACAGTTGGCTCTGAGAGCAGACTTAAGGTTGAGACATGAATGTCATTTGGCCACTTTTTAGTTGTCCAACTCAATCTTGCAAATCACCTAGATAAAACTGCAACAGCAGTAAGCCTTCACTCCCTCTCTCTCTTTAAGAAAAGAAAATATCAACCATCAACGAATTATTCCAACAATCCAGTATCCAGTTGATCATACTTGACGCAGCATATGGCTGAATAGTGTAAATAATAATAACATTCTGGGTTAACTACTCAATGAGTATTTGTTTGTTTTCCTTCACACTAATTACATTTACATCTCAGCATGGTTGTGGTGCTGAAATCCACATGTAAATGAGAGGAAATGAAAATGAAGACTATTCCCTGCAGTGAGAGACGCCTCAACAGATGTGTTAATGTCATAGGCAATCTTTACTAAAGGGGTAGAAAAGGTTTATGTATTCCAGGCAAACATTGGGCCCAAGCTCTGATTGAGTTACAGTCACAGTTAATGCAGGGTAATCAGATCAGAGAGAAAGTTGTCCTGGCTGGAGTCCCGTATGGCCCTGGCAATAGCCGTGGAAGAAAATAAGGTCAGTCTCACACCTTCAGTAATATACAGTGCCCACTCACTCACATGGTGACTCTTGAGAATGCCTCAGTTAGACCCTCATAACTTGTAATGTCCATGTACATCCTTTAACAACAGATAGCAAGCATAACTCAGATCTCCCACAGAGACTCAAGTAAACAGGGTTTGGAAAAGAACACTTTGACTGTTTATTTTCATCCTTTCTTGACATGATTTCCTGCAAACAATATTTGTTATTCAGTGGTATATGTGATCTGGAGTGGCTCTCTAAAGTGAATAGAACAGCTGCAGAGGATGGATCAACATATTGGCTGCTCTCCACCTTCACCCACCGACAAACTCTCCTCTGAATAGACTGGTTTTAATTGGGCCTTCAAGTGCATAATCTGAAGTCAACATGTACATGAATTCGTTTGATCCATCATCTTCATTTGATTGGAACCGTCCATCAATATGCCTACTGCACCTCATGCTGTCAAATGGAGAGCAGGGAAGTTGACATACAGTGGGTAGTATAGTTTAGAGAATATAGGCCTATAATGCTGTCAATATTCCACCATAGTCAAGCTAACAATGACAGGCTCATCTGGGGGCTGACTCCCAAGGCTCTGCTGCTGCAGCATTCATCACCACAAACTGTGACACTGCTCTGTCATTATTGCTTATGACACCCATTGCGTTGTGCTTCGGGCTGCAGTTGTGCTGAAGTTGTGTTCAAGAGGAGCATCGTTTGATGAAAGACGAACTGTCTTATATTCAAGCCGAGGGTCTGTTTGAGTGTTTTAATGATTTTTTTTTTCCACCAAGAGAAACTTCTTTGAGAAGTGGAAGATTGTCAAGAAAGGGAGTTGGTGTTAAAGCGTCTGTCTCTGATATTGATTCAGCTCCTACAAATCAGCTCTATAACTTGGGAGCCTGATGAGGCATGTCACATCTGCGCTGGAAAAGAAGCACTCTGCCAAACCACCGCAGGCTCATCCCTATACCATTTCTTCTGCTTGGATGTCGAATACTTTGCAGAAAAAGGGAATAGGAAAATAACTTTGGAAAGGAAGTATTTTTATTCAGAGGAGCATCTCTCAACTGGGAAGCAATCTAAAAGAACTACAGAAAAAACCTCAAGGCTCTTTCTTACATAATCTTTTTTTTTTTTTTTTTTACTTGTGTCATGTGGTCCATTTTTTTCCTGACTGTCTGACTGGTGCAGAACTCCACATGAAAAACTTCTCCAAAGAAGACATAAGGAACTTATGTCACTTTCACTTCATGAACATGTTAGCTTATTCTGAGTAATCTTGGTGTCAAAGCAGGGGAACTTTTGTGCAGTTGACTGATGGTCTCTGTGGGATGTACAGCTAATGCTTATGCAAAATATTTCTGAAGATTCTCTATACTCATGGCTCAGCATGAGAATTGATACAGTGGTTTAAACTGACTGCCTGTGTGATTTATTGACAGTTTAACAGTAATGACATAAACAACAACAACAACAACAATAAAAAACATTTCCTTGGTCACTAAAAGCAGAAAGTTGTCCCCATCTCAAAAGTTTTCCGAAGCTGACAGCACCCTCAAGATTAGTTATTTATGAGCACTGTGACAACCTACACAGCGACAACTGGTCCCTCTCCCCATACTCTCCCACACTAAAGAATAAACTGAATGTGCAAGAAAAATACATAAAAACGCTATTGCTGTTGATTCTTTGGTTTTTCAGAATTGACCTGAAAGCTCTGGATTTCATTTTCACTGCATATCTGAGTTGTCAAAGAGGCTCATTGATATGCTGTGTAAATATCATTAGTTATTTTTAGGAAGAAAGGTTTGGTAATAGTACACTTGGAGGTTGGACCAAATACAATGATTTCAAAGTATAAATAAATAAAATCCTAAATATATACAATTATATGCGAAAAAAATCATTGTGCCTCATTACTCTCAAGCACTCTAGGCAAGTCAAGAACATACAGAGAATATTAAGTAAGATGTCAGCTTGATACAAACACAGAGTTAGTGACGTCAACAGGATGTTGTCCACAAACTACATTAAGCAGTATTGAGAGGTCTATGTTCCTGGCAAAAAAAAGTCTTTGTACCTAAAACAAACAACTTGACAATGACTGCGGGTGAAACACCTTGTCACCCCAAAATGTTATTGTTTGGTGACGTTAGGCAGATATAATGCAGTGTGCCATGGCAGAAGCAACACAACACCCCTGGCATTCTTTCCTGGCAGTATTAGAGCAAGACATCCTGTGGGTTAGGCGCTTAAAGTGGTTATTAAACTGGTGATGATCACAACATTCACACAGGCAACAACAGAGTTAGAGTTAGAATTCCCTGTGTAAAGCGGGACAATAGTGATGGAAATCATAGCTTTTCATTTACCGAATGTTAATTCTGCTGCTTAATGCTATCATCAAACTAAGGAAAATGAGTTCAAATCATCATCAGGAGGAAATTCATTTGTGTCAACCCCACCACAATATTACGATTATTGCCCCATAGATATGCGAAAGTGCATTACGATTAGATTTTACGACCAGGAATTCATATTGGAAGCATCCATTCAGATGATCTGCTCTCAGGTTCCTAATACTTTATTCCAGACTGAGGGATAAATAAAAACCAAAGCAAATAAAATAACAAAATACCAAAGTCTCTTAATGGGGCAATCAACTACGTCGATTTTTGTATGTACCCATTGATCTTTGAAGAACATAACTTATAAATGCCTCATGAGCTTAATTTAAAACTAGTTAAATGTAACTAAATGCTGTGGAAAATGTAATCTACAGTACCAGTCAAAAGTTTCCACACACCTACTCATTCATGGTTTTTCTTTATTTTTACTATTTTCTAAATTGTAGAATAATAGTGAAGACATCCAAACTATAAAATAACACATATGGAATCATGTAGTAACCAAAACAGTGTTAAACAAATCAAAATATACTTTATATTTGAGATTATTCAAAGTAGCCACCCTTTGCCTTGATGGTATGCCATCACTGTAAATAAGAATTTGACTTGCCTAGTTAAATAAAGGTAAAACAACAAAAAAATGATAGCTTTGCACACTTTTGGCATTCTCTCAACCAGCTTCATGAGGTAGTAATCCGGAAAACATTTGAATTAACAGGTGTGCCTTGTTAAAAGTTAATGCGTTTGAGTCAGTTGCGTTGTGACTAGGTAGGGGTGGTATACAGAAGATAGCCCTATTTAGTAAAATACCAAGTCCATATTATGGCAAGAACAGCTCATATGAGCAAAGAGAAACGACAGTCCATCATTACTTTAAGACATAAAGGTCAGTCAATCTGGAAAATTTCAACTTTGAAAGTTGCATTCGCAAAAACCAGCAAGCGCTATGATGAAACTGGCTCTCGACATGGGAAATGAAGACCCAAGTTACCTCTGCTGCAGAGGATAAGTTCATGAGAGTTACCAGCCTCAGAAATTGATGATCGAAATGCTGCAAAGAAACCAATACCAAAGGACACCAATAAGAAAAAGAGACTTGATTGGGCCAAGAAACACGCGCAATTGGAAATTAGACCGGTGGAAATCTGTCCTTTGGTCTGATGAGTCCAAATTTGAGATTTTTGGTTCCAACCGCTGTGACTTTGTGAGACACAGAGTAGGTGAACGGATGATCTCTGCATGTGTGGTTCCCACCGTGAAGCATGGAGGAGGAGGTGTGATGGTGTGGGGGTGCTTTGCTGGTGACACTGTGATTTATTTAAAATTCAAGGCACACTTAACCAGCATGGCTACCACAGCATTCTGCAGCGATACGCCATCCCATCTGGTTTGCACTTAGTAGGACTATCATTTGTTTTTCAACGGGACAGTGACCCAACACACCTCCAGGCTGTGTAAGGGCTATTTTACCAAGAAGGAGAGTGATGGAGTGCTGCATCAGATGACCTGGCCTTCACAATCACCCAACCTTAACCCAATTTTGTATTTGTATTTGTATTTTTCCTTTATTTAACTAGGCAAGTCAGTTAAGAACAAATTCTTATTTTCAATGACGGCCTAGGAACAGTGGGTTAACTGCCTGTTCAGGGGCAGAACGGCAGATTTGTACCTTGTCAGCTCGGGGATTTGAACTTGCAACCTTCCGGTTACCAGTCCAACGCAATTAAGATGGTTTGGTTTGAGTTGGACCTCAGAGTGAAGTAAAAGCAGCCAACAAGTGCTCAGCATATGTGGGAACTCCTTCAAGACTGTTGGAAAAGCATTCCATGTGAAGCTGGATGAGAGCATGCCAAGAGTGTACAAAGCTGTAATCAAGGCAAAGGATGGCTACTTTGAAGAATCTAAAATCTAAAATACATTTTGATTTGTTTAACACTTTTTTGGTGTGTGGTGTATGATTCCATATCTGTTATTTCATAGTTTTGATGTCTTCACTATCATTCTACAATCTAGAAAATAGTAAAAATAAAGAAAAACCATTGAAAGAGTAGGTGTGTCCAAACCTTTGACTGGTGGTGTATGTAATTATTTATCATGAGAGGGACATAAAAATAGTTAGTCTGAGGACACAAGATCAAGGACACAAATACGATAAAAATATGAAATATTTTATATGATGTATTTCCTATTCAATGTATGAATAAGGCTTGAAATGACTTATAAGCTTTCTAAATATAGTATAATCATTATAAAATGACTAAGTATAAGATTTCACCTTCCTTATAACTGGAAAATACTGTACATATTTGTACTGTATATTTAGTGTTAGAGAAAACGTGCATATTTTCTAATGGTCTCTCTTGATCATACGTCTTCCCCCATCGCTGTTAACGGCTCACAGAGCTCTAGCTTGGCTTCTTGAACTCGTTAGGAACTTGCCTTTCATCTCATTTTAATCAGTACGTGTTTTGTGTTTAGAATCTGTTAATTATTTTAGATGAATGGCTAGAAATCGATCACTGAATGTCCTACAGTGATGAAACCACTGCTTTGTCAATGGCTATGACATAGGATTCAGCCAGGAGTTGATGAACAGTCTGAATATCAAATGAAATGGTAGGAGGGACCTCCCAGCTTCAAGTGATTTAGGATTTCACATCCTACGTCACACAGGCTCAGACAATATACTATTGTATCTGTGGGAACCAGGGCCATCGCTTAATACCAGCCATTTTGATCTACTGTGTCCACAGATCGATTTATAAGTGCAAATGTTGATCGGAAACTGTACCAGAATCACACAAGTCCCCAAAAACAGGGGACTTTACATCTAAGAGTTTTAACTGTTGTATCCCATCAGAACCCCAAAATGTACACTTGTTTTACTCCAATGTCTCTAAACAATGTAAATGTGAACAAACACTGTATAACCTCAATATCACTTTGTTATTGTTTCAACTGCTGATTGGCCCATTAAATCTTCTCAATTAAAACCACTTGGAGATTAGGATTATGTTACAACATAAATGGGTAGTTTTGCCAGTCAACAAATGACATCAAACACAGCTGTTTTTGGTCATTTATGTTACTTCTATGACAGTGTTTTTAGAGTACTGTGGTCATTTGTGTTACTTCTATGACAGCGTTGTGAGACTACTGGCAGACCAACTCATGTACTGCCATAGATAAGCCTTGGAAGTTGAGAGTGTGTTACTTGGATAATGGGCAAGATTTCATTCTGATCACATGCATGCTGTCAGAGAAGTGTATACTCTGGAATTGAGGGTCCTCCAGTCAATTACAGAAGCAATCAAAATTGCCAATAGAATCGGCCATGGTAAGCTGTAGCAATGCAGGTCCCATTGATGAGATTTTGGGGGTCTTCTTTCTGCTCTGTTAGTTTTACAGATTGTATTTTTCATGGAAGGAAAATCTGTTCTAGTTTGTTTGTTTTACAGATCATAATTGTTTGATTTTCTGTTTTCAACAACATCTCATCAAAAAGGTATTTTACAGGAATTTCTTCAACCTCCACCGATGGGCTATTTACCAGAACAACAGAGGCTGATTTCCACATTTATTTATTTCTCAAATATATGTAGACCATTGTTATTCACACCAGAGCATTTGTTGGTAACAACTGACATAAATCTTGTCACCGACAATGTGTGTGTGCTGAACAGTAGAATAACGCACTTACAACCAATACATTCTACCTAAGAATTCTTATAATTTTATTGTGTGTTGTGTATGATCTTATGTAATAAATGAGACATCTTAACGCATGTTCAAACTTTTTTAGTCGAGAACGAGGAATCTTTTCCCCTGTGTTATCTAGCATTTCCAGGAGGAGCTACAGTGCATCTGTAACACTGAGTGCAGACATTTGAGAGGTTGATAGCTTTAGGCAAAAGACCAACAACATTTCAAGCCATCAAATCCGATCCCTCGTCTCGTGGATCGACTAAGAACCTTTCTACTTATTTTGCCCTGCTGAGGCATAAAGTCTTAAATCTCTTAATGTAGGTTTTCCCCCAATGGAGAATGATTTATATAACATATGTTCGCTCTGAAACAGCCATAAAACAAACAAATAAGTAGCAAAAAAGGTTTGTTTTAATGGGATTTTGTCTGTCTTTTTAATGTGACTCCAACATTTCACTGTGACCTCCACCACACTATTGAAGAAGTTATGACAGTAATGAAATTGATACTGACAAGTTAGGGGATCTTACTTCATTGGTTTACTGTTACAAAGAGGGACAAATCGTTATTTTTCACCTGTGCAGTACAATCAAAGAAACAAAGGAAAGAAATGTGTTAATATCGACAGACTCTGTCACCCCTGGGTCTATAAAAATGGTCTGAGACCATTAAAGATTTGACAAGAACAAAAGAGGAACCCATGCTGGCTGTTGGCTGAAAGCAGTCTGGACGTCAAACGCTGTATAGATGTCTGACCTTTTAATACCGCCTGTGGACAAAGAATGTGTACACTGTTGAGGAGCACCTTTTGCCCTAAACCTGCTCTCTCACACGTGCACGTTTACACGCACAGAGACAAAGACACAAACAAACTCATGGAGTGCAATGCCCATTGAAGAAACAACAGGTTATTTTATATGTTATACTAGCAGGGCTAGCAGGACATTAACAATCAATACATATTTAAAGGTGACGTACTCATTCACCATATATGCAAGGATGCCTTTGTAAACAAGACACGTACTGTGCAGTGTGGGGGAAAATAGTCTCACTAACTGTGGCATGGTGATCTCAGCAAAGAAATGCTAGCTACCTGTTGTTCAGTATATGAACTGTACACATGTTGATGTTAAGGTCTACAGGTGGGTTCCTATAGACATTTCTAGTAGCCTACTGTTTTGTTCTTCTAAAAAGCTGTGCCTGGCTTTCTTGGTTTGAGAGGATGACTCAGGGTCTGAGCCATCATATATCCATTGTACTGTGAAGGGGTTTGGAATGAGAGGGGCCTGTTATTCAGCTTTCATAAAGCCTGCTGCTGTCAGAGCCCATGCAGTGCCCAGACAGAGGCTCAGGGAGGGGCGCAGGTGCAGCAGAGAGAGACAATCCCCCAGCATCCAGAGGGGAATAGACCTGTCAGCCAAACCAGCACTAAAACAGCCAAAGAAACCATAGAGAGGCCTTACCACAGGATTCTCATTCAACTATGTAAAGAATCCTATCACATAGCCAACAAACAAGCAGCGCATAAAGATACAGACTTGAGTGATGCATGATTTGTTAAATGATGCTTCATTGAAAACATATTGAAGAACTTCAAAAGGAAATGGTAGGGTCATTTGGTTTCTTCGATTTCAGACTGACATGCAGCAGAGGCAGTGCGGTAAGTGTATGAACGTTAGAATGCGCTATCCTTGGTGCTGAAATTGAATTACCGTGCGCTTCTTTGACCTTCCTACCACAGCAGGTGTCCTCCAATAAAATCAAACTGAAGTTCACCTCTTGCAACTCGGGATCAGCCCTTGGACATTTGTGTTATCATATACAAATCTTTAGAAATAAAACTATATTCTTATATAAAACGACATCATGTCTCTATCTCCATGGGTAGGCTATTACACTGTCCATCTATTCATTCAACATACTTGCCCTAATATAAGATACAGTGACCATCATGTTCAAGCATCACTAGTAAAACGAGTCAGTCATCAATGTCAACCTTGAGAGACACTTTTGTGTTCAATTAGATAATTTAGTCTACCTAGAAATGGGAGGTGGAGGAGGTGTCATCACTGGAGGGGAAAGAAAAGCTTGGGGAGCTAGGACTGAGAAAAACAAAATGAGACCGCAGTGTGCAGTGCAGACGGCTCGAGGAGGATCAACCTCAAAGATCCATCTGAAGACGCAGTGGGTCGCCCAGGAAATCCCTTGACAGTTGAATATTTTGACTACTCTAGTTCTTAGTTTTGATGTTATTTCGTTTTTTTTGTCTTGTTTTATTTTCAATTAGAACGTTACAGACGAACATCTCTTCAATAGGCTTCCGGTAGAAGCTTTTTCGGGGCTATTAGTTAGGCTACTTACAGTTGTATCGACTGGTCTCCAGAAGTGAAGATAAAGGAAACGGAAAAGGAAAGTGTGAGGAGACGGAAGGCAATACATACCTTGTACAAAACAACGACCTGTAGGATTTAAACAAAAAATATATGTGTTCATGTTAATCCTATCAAACAGAAAATAGAAGTCTTCAGTCTAACAAATATGAAATGACATGCATTTCAAAGCCAGCGCAGACTTAAACTGCTCTCGAATTGGATTTGTAGTTGACACGTTTTTTTTATATATCTCGTTGTAGTTTATATTTTTGTATCATTATTTTATTCCCATATATGCGGAATAAAATATCTTGCAATGTGCGGATTAAAATAGTTGGTTTTGATGGAACAAAGATACTTGCTATGTTTATTTGAGACAATAAAATAGATATAATTACGACCAAAAATAAAGTTTCAGCAATATATCTAGTAGGCCTACTTGTGTCCTTCGGTAATTGTAATGCAAAGTTGATGTGACATATAGGCTACACAAGCACTCTTGATGTATAGGCATTACATGCATTGAAGACAAAAGCAGAGACACCTGCCACTTTGTCCGGGACTTCGCGAGCTTCGATTCAGACACTGTTTTCTCCACAGGCTACACCAAAAAACAATAACGGTCAAGTGACAGAACCTGAACAGAGATCTTTTTTTCCGGTTGCGAAATGTTGTTCTCCAAAGTGGACTATAGCAAAGTTTCGGTCAGCAAACTACAGTGAGCTATATGAAGATCGAGACACAGATTTTCCCTCGCAGAAATGCCAGTGCGAATGCCAGTGCGAACCACAAGGTTCATGTACAAGGGAAATTGCACTATTCCAGATATCCTATCATACCGGACCCCCATTAACCTGCCCGAGGATGAGGTGGAAGGTGAGTCATGATTATTATATCTATTGTTTCATGTCTTGCCTAAATCCATTCTGCATGTGGAGGATCGATACAGCCAGGTCAAGAAAATGACCCTTGCCTTAACGGTGCAATGAGTCACTCGATCTGAACCGTTCAGCACCCTGGAGAGCGCCCTGGAGAGCGCCCCACAGCTACGGGGCTAAATGTTAGCACATCACAATGGTCTCACACAAGAGCAGCAATTACAACTTTAAATGCACGCAGATTGCCCTAGTATGTTCTATCATACTTGTCTTGACTCATTCACTTGTTCAGAAGACAACGTACATGTTCCCAGCTGTTAAAATTGCGGTATAAACATATGCCATTTACCAAACGTTTTTATCCAAAGCGACTTACGTGGATACATTTTACTTGTGGTTGGGAGACATCAGTTAGCACAACGTTTTTGTAATTGTTGTTAATAGTCTGTTTTGATGTAGTTCTACCATCTACAAAGACATTTAAACCAAAGAGAATGTGTGCATAGCGGTCTAAGGCACTGCATCTCAGTGCTACAAACCCTGGTTCGTTTCCAGGCTTTATCACAATTGGCCTTGATTGTGAGTCCCATAGGGCGAGCACAGTTGGCCCAGCGTCGTCCGGGTTTTGCCGTTGTAGTCAGTCATTGTAAATAATAATTTGTTCTTAAATTGGCTTGCCTAGTCAAATAAAGGTTAAATAAAAATCATAAAACAATTTATAAAACAAAAGGTTCTACCTAGAACCTAAAACGGTTCTTTGGCTGTCCCCATAGGTCGGAGAAACCGTTTGAAGGTTCCAGGTAGAACCATTTTGGAGATCCCTACATGGAAATCAAAAGAGTTCTACCTGGAAGAAAAAAGGGTTCTTCAATGGGGACACCCGAAGAACCCTTTAGAATACCCCTTTCTAAATATTTTTTTCGTGTAGGCATGCCAATCTGAATGAGTGCTATGATGAACTATGATTTATCCCAAGGCTTACAGGCTTGGAAAGTATGCCTTCAATATTGCTAGACAATATTTGTTTGAAATTTGCTTGAATGGTCCTTGTATATCTTTGTAATGAATGAATTTTAAGGCGTTAACACCAATGACATACAACTTTTAATAGCCTTCTTTGTTTTTATTGCTCTATACAATATATTACATACTTTTGTTCACTTTCTAGCATTCAAAATAATAGATATCTCTAAACCCCCAAAACATGTCACAACTGGAAGAAGCCAATTAGCTTAGCCTAAGTACCTTAAACAATGCATAAACATAATGTTTTGCAATATAAAGAACTTGTATGATGTTTTATCATTGACACACCATTCAATATAACAAATACAATTATGTATGACATGTAGGGTTGCACATTTTGGGGAATATTCAGAGGTGGAAACTTTCCTTGGGAATTAACAGGAATATATGCAAATTAATATTAATACCATTTCAATGTAGATGTTTTTTGCATTGGATATATTTACCATATCATATGGAGACAGAAACATAAACCTTTTACCTTATCATAAGTAGACATAATTGCAAATGATTCAATTCCTCCGATAGAAATGTAAAAAATCCCAAAGCCCTTGCTTGGAAGTGTACTTCACCAGACTGCCAAGAACCTTGCCCTCATCCAGGCCAAGGCGGCGAGAAATGGTAGTGATGACACCATAGACCTTGTTGATCTCTGCACCAGACAGGATGTTCTTGCCAGCATACTTGGTCCAACATGTCTGCTGCGGCGTGTATGGGCTCCAGGCAGAAGTCTTCACGCTTTTTGATGTATTTCAGAACTGCAGTTTCCTCTGCTTGGAGCAACATTGAAGTGGGCAGGGCAGTAGGGATTTATTCTCTTACATCTGCAAGCAGAGTCTTAACATCAGACAGGATGGCATTGTCTCCCTCAAACAGTGCAATGGCTATTGCTATAAGTTCCAGGAGTTTCAGGCTGCTTACCACTCTCTCTCAAAATACATCATCCAGGAGGATCCTCTTGATGGGGCTGTCCATATCGGCAGACTGTGATATAGCCATTTCTTGGAGAGACTCCTTCCCCCCCAGGAGACTGTCAAACATGATGACAACACCACCCCAACGGGTGTTGCTGGGCAGCTTCAATGTGGTGCTCTTATTCTTCTCACTTTGCTTGGTGAGGTAGATTGCTGCTATAACTTGACAACCCTTCACATACCTAACCATTTCATTGGCTCTCTTGTAGAGTGTATCCATTGTTTTCAGTGCCATGATGTCCATAAGGAGCATATTCAATGCATGAGCAGCACAGCCAATGGGTGTGATGTGAGGGTATGACTCCTCCACTTTAGACCAAGCAGCCTTCATGTTCGTGGCATTGTCTGTCACCAGTGCAAATAGCTTCTATGGTCCAAGGTCATTGATGACTGCCTTCAGCTCATGTGCAATGTAGAGACCAGTGCGTCTGTTGTCCCTTGTGTCTGTGCTTTTGTAGAATACTAGTTGAGTGGAGATGATGTAGTTAATTAGCGATGACAGCAATACAGTCTGCTTTCGCTATGATTTGCTTGACCTTCACTTGAACTCTGTTGAACTCTGCATCCAGCAAATTAGTAGATAAAGTATGTCTGGTTGGAGGGGTGTATGCTGAGCGATGGACATTCAGAAATCTCTTTCAATACACATTGCACGTGAGCATCAGCGGTGAACAAGTTGCATACACAGCTCGAGCAAGACATTCATCAGCATTTCTCTGACTACGTTACTCCATTGAGTCAAAAAAAAACTTCTGATTCCAGGAGGACCATGAGCTGTTGCTATCGATAAGGTGTCTGATTCATAATTTTCACCTCGAATAGAAGTAGAGGGACTTTGTCAGAGGTTGCTTGTTGTGAGCGCTGAGGGAACTTTATGCACTTGGCCAGATGATGCTGCATCTTTGTTGCATTCTTCACATATGATTTGGCACAATATTTGCAAATGTACAAAGGTTTTCCTTCTACATTAGCTGCAGGGAAATGTCCTCTGCAGTGAAATGTCTCTTACATGTACCCCTGAGAATCAGCTGTACATGTGATGGAAGAGTGCACTGCACATGTGATGTAAGAGTGCACTGCACATGCAGAGAGTTGCAATTCCATTGAATTGGGGATAGATTAACCAAAATATATCATAAGACCTACAATTGAATTACGTGTATCCCACAAAAAAAGGTTCACTGTTATAAGCTAACTTTTTTGATGAATTTAAGCTAAATTCCCGGGCTTCACTTCACATAGAAAAATTCCGGAAATTTACCGGAAGGTTCCCAAACCTTTGCAACTCTAAATGATGTGTAACTATTTGTCATTTTAATGTGTTCTTCATGGTTGTAAAGGCAAAGGACCCAAATGCCAAGTACACCCACATAATGATACTTATAGTGACTCTATACACTCCTGTTTCACAGAAAACTTGTTGGACCCACATCTTCCAAATCTTTGTTATGTCTAGCAGTACATGGAATAGCTTTCACTCAATATTAATGATTTGATCAATCTTCGGTATCTTGCAAAACATTATTGATTCAGACTGCCTGTGAGTAAGCATGTGTATGTTACAGATATTATATATTTCAACAGCAATCACTCAATTAACTCCATTAATCAGATAAACACATTATTTATTGAAGCCCCTGTCTATTTCCCACTCCAAGTTACAGTATTTCCTTTGGAGGCCACCCAGCATCCACAGAGTGTATCTATCTGCCTACTCTAATAACTTTTCTGAGGTAATTCAATTCAAGTTATGACTTATAATTAATGCATTGGTGCTGCAGGGAAGGGACATATGATATCACCAAGTGTAACTGGATAAAAAACTAACAATTCCACCGGCATTTCCTGAGAGAACATAAAGTAGCAAAGACGAGCCGACACTCCAGAATATAACCTGTGTATGTATGTCTGTCTTTTCCAGATCTGAATCATAGAGAACAAAGTACTTACAATTCAAATGGAAGAAAAAAAACACTTGGCAATTATGAACCTTTTCACACTTTAAGAAAAGAACAGTTGTTGAAGTACAATCCAGCGGGACGTGACCCTGAAGTAGAGGACATTGTGTGCCTTTCAGTCCGTATGTGTTGCATGGTATGGCATTGGAACTCACAATCTGTGATGACTGCTGATGATGATGTGTGTGACTCACAGCAGCCAATAAGAAGTGAATGTATTCATGACATTGGCTGCTTTTCTGAAGGTCATTGATGATTGACTGCAGAATGTGACATGGGGCAGGGAGGATTTAATGCTACCTGGAAGCACCAGATGATAATGAAAAAAGCTACATGGTGAATTCTGAAAACAAATGGCTCATGGTGGAGATTTGTGAACTAAATACATAGATATTAAAACAATCAACAGTATAATACAAATCTTTAGTTAGGGATTGATTGACATTGATGCATTATTGTTCTAGTTCACGTTAGTTTTGTTGACAGAGGTTGCAAACCATAGAGAACCTATGGGTTTAGGGTCATATAGAACCTAGTCTTCCACAGTAGATTTGGTCCTGGGTTACGAGATTAATCATATATCACAACTCGAGACTATGATTCATTTACTACTCCAGGAAGAATGGGCTGTGTAGTTAAATTCATAGGGGATGTTTTCATTTTAAAAAGACAGATTCTAAAGTTCACATGGTAACAAAATCTCCCTGGCCTTTGATGTCCAGCTGCATCTCAGCAGAGGGATCATTTAAGAGATCCTCTGTCTGGCATTGGGTAAAAAAACAAAACTCTGACTGAATATAGTAGCATTCTTCCTGTCTGAAAGGGCAGTTTGGTGGTTCTAGCAATGATGAGATACACATACAATACAACACAACACAACTTTATTATTCCCCAAGGGGTAATTTCTTCCGAGCTAAAAAATCAATAGAAACACTTATTAAGGCATCAGTTCAGGGTGCATAGTGCAATTTAAGAAACTTAAAGTTAATGGTATTCACAGTTCTTAATTAATTGTAGGGCTAAACTATCTCTAGAATAGTCCATCAGACTTCCTTAATGTTCCTATTAACCATGCGGATGGCCTCGGGCACAAACGAGGCCCTGCATGAAATAGAATGTGTTTTCATACATTTCGTGAAAGTTGAGAGTGGAGTTTTGTTGTTGTAACACCCCAATCAAAATCTGTTTAAAGGCTAGTGTTTTTTGAGCAAAGTCAACAAGAAGTAAAATAGAGATGACAGTCAGATCAGATATGGCTGAGTCTTTCTCAAAGAATAATGAAATTCCTATTTCTGCTGTTAGTTGGTCGCCCTGGCCCCAGATCTGGCCAAGCTGTCTCGCCCTAAAATTCCATCGTTGCTTTGAGCAACTTATTTGGCATGGAGAAAAAACTAGCTGTTGGGGGACTGAGACTCTAATCAAAAGACCAACCATGACGGGGCCCAACTCATAGAATTAGATCAAAACAAAAATGCCCAAGATGCCATATGTTGCAGGTGGAGTGCCAGCCAAAGGACAGTGCAGCAGGCAGAGCTCTGCAGCAAATCATTAACTTATTGAGGAAGCCATTTGACTGCTGTTTACTCATTGAGGATCATCCAATGTAACAGGCACAGTGAGCTGTCCAAATTCAGACAGGGGGGTGGAAAAGGGACAGGCTGATTATGAGGGGAAAGACTTGATTAAATTTGCACAGGAGCCAATTGTATTTTTTTCCTGAAATAATTGGCTTGTGTTTTTGGCTGGGTGGCTGGCTGGCTGCTGTGACTGATTACACTGTAATACTGCACTGTGCAAGTTCCAATATGAAAACCTGCGTGCTCCTTGAAGATAACACAGCAATGTGTTAATATGATAATTGTGGCATTTACATTTTCTCACCAAAATTAAAATTATTATAGTTGTTATATGACAAAAAAACATTTACCAAAATAATGCATTTAAAAATGAAAATACATTTTTAAATATGTAGTGGGGAGGTGCACCTATATTCAACATCAGTGAAAACAAACGGGAATAGGGATTTAAGAGAATTGCACTTTTTTATTATTCTCCCCAATCCCTAGTCCCTACAAACAAGAGTCAACTCCTCAAAATAATCAGGCTGCATAGTTAATTCAAGTGTACCTTGACAACTATTGCATAGTCAGGAAAGTGTTTTTAACTGCCAGTTGTGGCACTTGAACATGTCTGCCGAGCTAGATAAGACTGGTGGTTCGCCCACACAGCACTGACTTCCTTAGAATGAGGACCCAGGTCTCGGTCTCTCCCCACCCCTCTTCCTGTTTGTCAACGCACAACTGACGGAGCCTGCAAACCTTATTTATAGATCACAGCATGTCAGAGAATCCCCCAGACACCAGACATTGGAGTAGGGCTCAGATCATTTTCCACTTTGTATGCAAAAGCTATCTTCATGCATGGTTACAAATGGGAAGAGGTTGCAGTAAGCACCTCATATAAAGGAGAGGGAGGCTTCTGTCTCTACTATCTGTAAACCTGCAAATCGATTAGTCTACTACTATATTTGATACAATGTTAACATTTGACAGAGACCCACAAACCTCTAGTCCCCCATCAGCTGATTCCCACACAGTACCAAACACACAGTTGAAACACACTGGACTCTAATCAGGATATAATAGAGTGCATACATACAGGTGTAGGATCTTAATTTGACCAGTATTGTCAACAGCAAAATAATCCTGCAGCAACAGGATTTGAACGTTTAGTCCATAATGTTGCTTGATCGGTGGTTAAACTATTAGCTGGTCAAAATGAGGCTACATGAAAAGTGTGAAACTGTTAATATAACCATGTGTTAGTGAATTTATGTAAATAACAAAGCTCATCTGCAGGAAAACTCTCAGTAACAAAAGAGTGATCAAATTAAGATCTTCCATCTGTAATAGAAAGAATCATCAGCATTATATTGAGCAATATTTACAAGCTGTTCTAAGTGCTATAGAACAAAATGGCATGGCATTGTTTGAACAAACTATAACACTGTAGTATATAGTGCTGTTCTCATCAAACACTGTTACCCTGATCACTTACTGTATGTAGCTGGGTAATTCCCAGAATGGGGAATCCTATGCCAAATGTTGACATATGGTAAGCAGTAGTGTCCCAATGGACTCACCAGCAGTTTAAATTAGTACCATTGAGGCTTTTCCTCTCATTTGCAGGGTCCCAGAATACTGCGAACTATGAGGTGGTTTCCTCACCTTACCTCACCACCACTGTGAAGAGCTCAGCTCTGCTATATCTCAGCAGACAGCTTGTACTGCAATTCCCATGGCACATCAGAAGAAGCTCAGTCTCTTGTAGTATCTGTAACCCTGACGAGATAACCCGGGATTAGTCATAACAGAGATGGAATGGAGATTGTGATCATTTGTTGACGCGCTCTAGGCTTACAGTAAGCTATTTGAAGAGGAGGGCTCTTCTCTCTCTCTCTCAGATGCAGCCTCACTGAATGCAGAACCAATGTCACAGTGCGAGTTCAGCTGTATTATCATAAAAAGAAAAGCCTGTTGAATGAAGTCTCATGAAATGGATGAGCAGCCCACTGGGCACACCATGTCATTTCAACATTGATAATTGGGTAATATTTGGTTGAGACGTTATTCAATGAGATTACAACCTATATTCACCCACTCAGAAAGAGCCAAAAGTTAGTTGAATTACCAATGTGTTGTCACTATGTTTTCAACCATCTAAAAGCACAACCAAATTCCAATGGAAAAACAATGTCTGGTTTTTAGGTTAGTCGTAACCCAAATGTCAATCACTGCACTTTCAACAAATTAAAAGCACAGTAAAGTTCAAATGGGAAAACAATGTCAGCTATTTTGTTTAATTATACAACAGTTTAATGTGTTATCACTGTGCTTAATCTAATATCAGAACCAAATGACCTGGATTGCAGTTGAGATTACATGTGATCAATGCCGTTCGAGATTCTGGGCAGATTATTACAGCAATTGTGAAAATCTCTCCAGAGCTGTGATGACCAATGCATGGTATCTTAAACATGCACACAGCTGTATTAAGGCCCTTACTCACACGCTTTATAAGATTACGTAAGACATTTTAAGTTACAGTAACCTCAAAATGTGGCCATGGATGTGTTACTCATTTTAAGGTTGAATGTTAAATTAGTTTGCAAGATAGCCTTAACTTTAGGCTATTTACTGTATTACAAAAGTAGGATTGAATTGTGTTTGGTTGATAACTCCAAATTGTGTTTGGTTGATAACCAAATATCAACATTTAAAGGAGATGTATCTACTGCTTGGATAGTTCCATCTGAGTCACTGGCTTAATCCCATTCTTTAACTTTTATTTGAATCTGAAATCAACCAGAGCTTGAAACCCTAGGCCTATTGAATTGTCTATTTTTTTGTGAATTCTGGGTTGAATTTAGCTGAATAGCTGTGGATGACTGCAATAGCTATATAGGCCTAAACAGCATCATTGATGATATACTGTATGAGTGAGAAAGTATGGTCGGTCACATTTCATTTATTATGTTAAACCTACCCTTTGGAATGACTTTGATAGCAACAGTGAATCTATTTAGTTGGAGTGGAGATCTCTCAATAATTATTCTCACAATAGCACATTGGTAATAGACAGTGACAAATAAGCAAGGCTGTTCTTGGATAAAACCCTGGATGGGAGACTAAATGGTAGCTGTAGATATAGTGGCTTGTGAAAGTATTCACCCCCTGGGCATTTTTCCTATTTTGCTGCCTTACAACATGGAATTAAAAATTATTTTTGGGGGGGTTTGTATCATTTGATTTACACAACATACCTACGACTTTGAAGAAGCATTTTTAATTTATTTATTGTGAAACAAACAAGAAATAAGACAAAAAAACAGAAGACTTGAGTGTGCATAACTATTCAGCCACAGATTCTCAATTGGATTGAAGTCTGGGCTTTGACTAGGCCATTCCAAGACATTTAAATGTTTCCCCTTAAAACACTCAAGTGTTGTTTTAGCAATATGCTTAGGGTCATTGTCCTGCTGGAAGGTGAACCTCTGTCCCAGTCTCAAATCTCTTGAAGACTGAAACAGTTTTCCCTCAAGAATTTCCCTGTATTTAGTGCCATCCATCATTCCTTCAATTCTGACCAGTTTCCCAGTCCCTGTCGATAAAAACACCCCCACAGCATGATGCTGCCACCACCATGCTTCACCTTGGGGATGGTATCCTCGGGGTGATGAGAGGTGATGGGTTTGCGCTAGACATAGCGTTTTGCATGATGGCCAAAAAAGCCATTTTAGTCTCATCTAACCAGAGTACCTTCTTCCATATGTTTGGGGAGACTCCCACATGCCTTTTGGTGAACACCAAACGTGTTTGCTTATTTTTTTCTTTAAGCAATGACTTTTTTCTGGCCACTCTTCCGTAAAGCCCAGCTCTGTGGAGTGTACGGCTTAAAGTGGTCCTATGGACAGATACTCCAATCTCAGCTGTGGAGCTTTGCAGCTCCCTCAGTTTTATCTTTGTCTCTTTGTTGCCTCTCTAATTAATGCCCTCCTTGCCTGGTCCATGAGTTTTGGTGGGCGGCCTTCTCTTGGCAGGTTTGTTGTGGTGACATATTTTTTCAAATTTTTAATAATGGGGCACCGTGGGATGGTCAAAGTTTCAGATATTTTTAATAACCCAACCCTGATCTGTACTTCTCCACAACTTTGTCCCTGACCTGTTTGGAGAGCTCCTTGGTCTTCATGGTGCTGCTTGCTTGGTGGTGCCCCTTGTTTAGTGGTGTTGCAGGCTCTGGGGCCTTTCAGAACAGGTGTATACAGTGGGGCAAAAAAGTATTTAGTCAGCCACCAATTGTGCAAGTTCTCCCACTTAAAAAGATGAGAGAGGCCTGTAATTTTCATCATAGGTACACTTCAACTATGACAGACAAAATTAGAAAAAATCTAGAAAATCACATTGTAGGATTGTTCATGAATTTATTTGCAAATTATGGTGGAAAATAAGTATTTGTTCACCTACAAACAAGCAAGATTTCTGGCTCTCACAGACCTGTAACTTCTTCTTTAAGAGGCTCCTCTGTCCTCCCCTCGTTACCTGTATTAATGGCACCTGTTTGAACTTGTTATCAGTATAAAAGACACCTGTCCACAACCTCAAACAGTCACACTCCAAACTCCACTATGGCCAAGACCAAAGAGCTGTCAAAGGACACCAGAAACAAAATTGTAGACCTGCACCAGGCTGGGAAGACTGAATCTGTAATAGGTAAGCAGCTTGGTTTGAAGAAATCAACTGTGGGAGCAATTATTAGGAAATGGAAGACATATAAGACCACTGATAATCTCCCTCGATCTGGGGCTCCACACAAGATCTCACCCCATGGGGTCAAAATGATCACAAGAACGGTGAGCAAAAATCCCAGAACCACACGGGGGGACCTAGTGAATGACCTGCAGAGAGCTGGGAGCAAAGTAATAAAGCATACCATCAGTAACACACTACGCCGCCAGGGACTCAAATCCTGCAGTGCCAGACGTGTCCCCCTGCTTAAGCCAGTACATGTCCAGGCCCGTCTGAAGTTTGCTAGAGAGCATTTGGATGATCCAGAAGAAGATTGGGAGAATGTCATATGGTCAGATGAAACCAAAATAGAACCTTTTGGTCAAAACTCAACTCGTCGTGTTTGGAGGGCAAATAATGCTGAGTTGCATCCAAAGAACACCATACCTACTGTGAAGCATGGGGGTGGAAACATCATGCTTTGGGGCTGTTTTTCTGCAAAGGGACCAGGACGACTGATCCGTGTAAAGGATAGAATGAATGGGGCCATGTATCGTGAGATTTTGAGTGAAAACCTCCTTCCATCAGCAAGGGCATTGAAGATGAAATGTGGCTGGGTCTTTCAGCATGACAATGATCCCAAACACACTGCCCGGGCAATGAAGGAGTGGCTTCGTAAGAAGCATTTCAAGGTTCTGGAGTGGCCTAGCCAGTTTCCAGATCTCAACCCCATAGAAAATCTTTGGAGGGAGTTGAAAGTCCGTGTTGCCCAGCAACAGCCCCAAACCATCACTGCTCTAGAGGAGATCTGCATGGAGGAATGGGCCAAAATACCAGCAACAGTGTGTGAAAACCTTGTGAATACTTACAGAAAACGTTTGACCTCTGTCATTGCCAACAAAGGGTATATAACCAAGTATTGAGATAAACTTTTGTTATTGACCAAATACTTATTTTCCACCATAATTTGCAAATAAATTCATTAAAAATCCTACAATGTGATTTTCTGGATTTTTTTTCTCATTTTGTCTGTCATAGTTGAAGTGTACCTATGATGTAAATTACAGGCCTCTCTCATATTTTTAAGTGGAAGAACTTGCACAATTGTTGGCTGACTAAATACTTTTTTGCCCCACTGTATGTACTGAGATCATGTGACAGATCATATCTTTATTTAACTAATTATATGACTTTTGAAGGTAATTAGTGGCACCAGATCTTATTTAGGTAGGTTTCATAGCAAATTGGGTGAATACATATGCACGCACCACTTTTCAATAAAAAAAAATAAACAAATTAAACCATTTTTTTTCATGTCACTTCACCAATTTTGACTATTTTGTGTATGTCCATTACATTAAATCCAAATAAATCTACATTTAAATTACAGGTTGAAATGCAACAAAATAGGAAAAATGCCAAGTGGGGTGAATACTTTTGCAAGGCACTGTAGATCAATTCTCCAGTAGAAGGTGCTGCCCACCCAGCCTATTTAAAAAAATATTTTTTCATAGTGGATTTAAAGTTGAAGATCTGATCTTATTTTAAAGGTACAAATAATTCAACATGATCACGTTTCAGGTAAGACCCAAATGTAGACTGTGTTGAAGTAACAATGTTTATTACAGCAAAGGGGGCAGGCAAATGACAGGTCAAGGCAGGCAGGGGTTGGTAATCCAGAGTAGTGGGGCAAAGGTACAGGATGTCAGGCAGGCTCAGGGTCAGGGCGGGCAGAAAAGGTCAAAACCGGGAAAACCAGGAACAATCAATGATTAGGAACAGAGGTAAAAAGCCTGGTAGTCTTGACGAAACAAAACAAACTGGCAACAGACAAACAGAGAACACAGGTATAAGTACCCAGGGGATAATGGGGAAAATGGGCGACACCTGAGGGGGTGGAGACAAGCACAAGGACAAGTGAAACAAATCAGGGTGTGACAAACATATTCTATATAAAGTATGTCTGTGTTGAAATATGGTTGCCATGATGAAATGTCACCCTCAAAAACAACAATTGATTACTTTTTACAAATCCTATGTATTTTTCACGTAGATTACACGTCACAATACTTGACAAACTATGTTGAAAAATGTTGATTCAACCAGCTTGTGCACAGTGGGAGGTCTCTATAAAAAATATATCTGACACCAGCTTCAGCAAATACAGTGAGATGGCTGTGAATAAAGTAATTTAATCTTTGATAGATGTATGCACAACCAAAGAGGCTTTTAAATATTTGACGACCATATAAACACCATTATCAGTCAGTTGGCTCCACACAGTCTAGCTATTTTTTTCCCATTTTGGTTTCATTGTCGTTAGTCATCGGTTGGGAAAGCATTAGGGACAGTGCAGAATACAGCTATATCGCCCATGCAAGAGCTACAAGCCGAGTGAGACAGATGAGCAGAAAAAACTGTCCTCCTCAGAGAGAGAACCAATGGTCCTGAGGCACTGGGGAAGACTAGAGCTCAGGCTCAGAGATTATCTTGTTTTTCAAGGGCAACGGCGCAGACAGACCCCTGTCGAGATCCCCTTTCTGGGCTTGCTACACCAGAAATAGTTTATTTCTGCTCTATTCAATAAAGAGCAGATTGATCGAGAAGATTTTAATACACATCTAGATTGGAATCTTTTTTTAAGTGACTTCCAGGTGGAAATGGAGGAATTGACTTAGAATGTAAATTAATTCTACAATAATGGAATGTGGCTTGGTGCGTATTCATAGTGCTGTCACTGCTCAGGAATGTCAGCAATTCCAAAGATCAGTCTTGTACTGTGAGCATTAATAATTGTAGACGACATGAGACTTCAACTCCAGTCAATGATCTGCAGCTGTGCAATGACTTTGAAAAAAATGGACAGGCGCAGGCAGCAAGCTAGACTTTGTCATTTTACGTTCTTGAAGCAACAGACCATGACTTTAACTCAATACCTCTACAGCTTAAGCTAACTTTGGAACTAACTTTGCAAAAAAATACGTTTTGAAATTAAATCAGGATATGCTAAGGAACCTAAAAGGCGTTCAAGTGTAACTCTTCTTGGAACAGGACCAATGCGGTGGCCATACCCTTGACATTTAATGAAGAACTAAGACAAATCAAAATTACAAACTCATTTTCCAAGATGGTCCTAGTCAAGAATCTATGACCCTTAACCTCTCTCACTCATTAATAACTCATTTCTAATCATATCTGACAAAGAGCCAAGGTCACTGGCTAGCAAAATCATACCTCAGTATTTGTCAATGAACATATCAAGATATGTGTATATAAGTGGGGCTGTGCTGAAATAGTAAAGAAGTACAAACAAAAATAAGTGATTTATTGCTGCCCACATAACAGTCAGTCACTGGTGACTGTCTCTACAGCCACAACACTCCAAGGGGTGTTGCATTTGTCATTCTGATGGCATCATATCTCAACAGTAAATGACAACAAGAGTTGGCACTATATGAGCTATGAGACAATTGTTCAATCACACCCATTGGTCAGGTGGAAGTAGGACATTGGTTGCTATTATTGTTGTGAGGCATTGAGCAGGGCTGAATGATGTCTGATGGCCAGGGCGATGTGACCCCATCTCTCTGTTAGAGCTCATGGGATGTCAGTCTGACTGATGCAAAGACTTGAAATCCCAAATAGGGTTATGTGAGACTTGTGAGGGAGGAGGAGGAGGGGGGGATCTCTCTTTCAGTGAGATGATGAAGGAAAGACAAAGGTGATAACCTGACAGCAGATCAAACAGAGCCAACAAACAAAGCCACACAGGAGGGAGATGAAAAATAAACAAACATCAGCCTAGCTGTCTGCTTCCAAGAGAACACACTAAACAATGATTTTATTGGCAAAGGACTGTCAACGCAAGCTATTGAGCCACTCCTTTTATTGTTTTAACCGCCTATCTCTATCATTGTATGTGGTGAAAACCTCATTATTATCACAAACTGTTTATTACAATGAGGCCCTGGTATTTGTATCAACCTTCCTTATACAGCCAAGAGTAGAGAAATCCATACCACTACTTGGTACACTCGGCTGTCCCCATAGAATAACCCTTTTTGGTTCCAGGTGGAACTGTTTTTAGTTCCAGGTAGAACTTTTTGGGGTTTCATGTAGAATTCTCTGTGGAAAGGGTTTTACATCGAACCCAAAGGAGTTCTACCTGGAACCAAAAAGGGTTCAGGCTCAGGTTGAACTGTTTTTGGTTCCAGGTAGAACCCTTTTTGGTTCCAGGTAGAACTCTTTAGGGTTTCATGAAGAATTCTCTGTGAAAGGGTTTTACATGGAACCCAAAAGACTTCTACCCAGACCCAAAAGGGCTCTACCCAGACCCAAAAGGGCTCTGTGTAACAGTTTGCTTCCATCTCTCTCCTCACCACTACCTTGATTCAAACCAGCAACCCTCTGCATACATCAACAACTGACACCCTCAAAGCATTGTTACCTATCGCTCCACAAAATCCATGGCCCTTGGAGAGCAAGGGAAACAACTACTTAAAGGCCTCAGAGCGAGTGAAGTAACCAATTGAAACGCTATTAGCGCGCACCCCACTAACTAGCTAGCCATTTCACACCGGTTACACCTGGAACCAAAAACTGTTCTTCAAAGGGTTCTCCTATGGGGACAGTCAAAGAACCATTTTAGGTTGTAGATAGTACATTTCTTTCTAAGAGTATACGGAAAAAGATAACCTTGGCAATGGCATATTAATCGCCATCATACATAGGATGTGAAAACTGAACAAAAGCTATCAAAACAACTTACTCATTGATTTGACTATTATAAAAATCATTAATCATAGTTTTCCTTTGATGTGCTTTCTGGGAAGCATAACAGTTTGCTATAAAAGCACTCACTGTAATTGTAACGTGTGATTTGTCTTGATCCTGCTGTTGTGTCCCAGAGCAGTAAATTCAGTCTGACCCTGTCCGCAGAATAGTTGGCGCTCTGCCTATGGTTAGGGATACACAGACACATTTCTTTTCAGTCCTCAGTACACAAAATAGGTTCCGATATGCCTTTTATCAATTGCAAACATTTAACAGAAGGTTAACACATGAATGCAAGTGCTCAAAGTATTCATCACAACTAAAGTAATGGGAGTCTCGACTAATGTGTTTGCATGCTATTACTATTACCATTCTCCTGTCAAATGGAACTGAGTTTGTGGTGTCTAATTACTTCACTATATTGTAAATCAGACCCCATGCATGTTTTATAATGGATGCTGTGGAGGTATTTGATGATTGATCCCACAAGCCAAATCCTTCGGACTTTGTCTCAGCTCACTAAATATAAATGGCCTATGGCCACTCAGTTGCTCATTGTTTCACAGTAAACATACAATTGGGCTACTGTCTAAATAACCTGGATTATGCATTCAGCAGGGGAATATAGAATCCAGTTCCTCGAAACACATGCTCCACTTTGCAGTTAGTCGTTTTCAAACCCGTTGAGTCTTGTTAAATTAAGTAACTGCAATATTTAAAACCTATTTTGGACTAGAAGGCTTATTTGCCAACAAATGTGGATTTAAATTGGCACAAGTTGAGGGAAAACAGCCTATGTACAATTTGCATGGATTGTGTACAGATTTAGTACAGCGTTTTGATTTAATTTGTATACCTCATTTGAGCACAGTATTGTTGAAGTTTGGTGTGCTGAAATCTGATATGAATGTATGCTTCTACACCTTCTACACCGTACTTCTATACCTGCATTGCTTGCTATTTGGGGTTTTAGGCTGGGTTTCTGTACAGTACTTTGAGATATCAGCTGATGTAAGAAGGGCTTTATAAATACATTTGATTTGATTTGATTTGATGTATGCATAATTGCCTCGCCTGGTTCACCAACTACTTCTCAGATAGAGTTCAGTGTGTCAAATCGGAGGGCATGTTTTCCGGACCTCTGGCAGTCTCTATGGGGGTTAAATTCTCGGGACGATTCTTTTCTCTGTATATATCAACGATGTCGCTCTTGCTGCTGGAGATTCTCTGATCCACCTCTACGCAGACGACATCGTTCTGTATACATCTGGCCCTTCTTTGTACACTGTGCTAACAAACTTCCAAACGAGCTTCAATGCCATACAACACTCCTTCTGTGGCCTCCAACTGCTTTGAAATGCTAGTAAAACTATGTGCATTGCTCTTCAACCGAATGCTGCCCGCACCCTCCTGCCCGACTAGCATCACTTCTCTGGACGGTTCTGACCTAGAATACAGTATGTGGACAACTACAAATACCTAGGTGTCTGGTTAGACTGTAAACTTTTCTTCCAGAGTCCCATCAAGCATCTCCAATCCAAAATTAAATCTAGAATCTGCTTCCTATTTCACAACAAAGCCTCCTTCATTCATAATGCCAAACATACCCTCATAAAACTGACTATCCTACCCATACTTGACTTCGGCGATGTCATTTACAAAATAACTTCCAACACTCTACTCAGCAAACTGGATGTACAGTCGTGGCCAAATGTTTTGAGAATGACACAAATATTAATTTTCACAAAGTCTGCTGCCTCAGTTTGTGTGATGGCATATACTCCAGAATGTTATGAAGAGTGATCAGATGAATTGCAATTCATTACAAAGTCCTTCTTTGCCCTGCAAATGAACAAAAAAACATTTCCACTGCATTTCAGCCCTGCCACAAAAGGACCAGTTGACATAATATCAGTGATTCTCTCGTTAACACAGGTGTGAGTGTTGACGAGGATAAGGCTGGAGATCACTAAGTCATGCTGATTGAGTTTGAATAACAGACTGGAAGCTTCAAAGGAGGGTGGTGCTTGGAATCATTGTTCTTCCTCTGTCAATCATGGTTACCTGCAAGGAAACACGCACCATCAGCATTAGTTTGCACAAAAAGGCAAGGCAAGGATATTGCTGCCAGTAAGATTGCACCTAAACCAACCATTTATTGGATCATCAAGAACTTCAAGGAGAGTTGTGAAGAAGGCTTCAGGGCGCCCAAGAAAGTCCAGCAAGCGCCAGGACCGTCTCCTAAAGTTGATTCAGCTGCGGAATCGGGGCACCACCAGTACAGAGCTTGCTCAGGAATGGCAGCAGGCAGGTGTGAGTGCATCTGCATGCACAGTGAGGTGAAGACTTTTGGAGGATGGCCTGGTGTCAAGAAGGGCAGCAAAGAAGCCACTTCTCTCCAGGAAAAACATCAGGGACAGACTGATATTCTGCAAAAGGTACAGGGATTGGACTGCTGAGGACTGGGGTAAAGTAGTTTTCTCTGATGAATCCCCTTTCCGATTGTTTGGGGCATCCAGAAAAAAGCTTGTCCGGAGAAGACAAGGTGAGCGCTACCATCAGTCCTGTATCATACCAACAGTAAAGCATCCTGAGACCATTCATGTGTAGGGTTGCTTCTCAGCCAAGGGAGAGGGCTCACTCACAATTTTGCCTAAGAACACAGCCATGAATAAAGAATGGTACCAACACATCCTCCGAGAGCAACTTCTCCCAACCATCCAGGAACAGTTTGGTGACGAACAATGCCTTTTCCAGCATGATGGAGAACCTTGCCATAAGGCAAAAGTGATAACTAAGTGGCTCGGGGAACAAAACATCGATATTTTGGGTCCATGGCCAGGAAACTCCCCAGACCTTAATCCCATTGAGAACTTGTGGTCAATCCTCAAGGGGCGGGTGGACAAACAAAAACCCACAAATTCTGACTCCAAGCATTGACTTTGCAAGAATGGGCTGCCATCAGTCAGGATGTGGCCCAGAAGTTAATTGACAGCATGCCAGGGCGGATTGCAGAGGTCTTGCAAAAGAAGGGTCAACACTGCAAATATTGACTCTTTGCATCAACTTCATGTAATTGTCAATAAAAGCCTTTGACACTTGTGAAAAATATCTAAAGACACTGAAGCAGCAAACCTTGTGGAAATTAATATTTGTGTCATTCTCAAAACTTTTCTAACTTTAAGCATCAGCTGTCAGAGCAGCTTAGCGATCACTGTACCTGTACACAGCCAATCTGTAAATAGCACACCCAACTACCTCATCCACATATTATTACTTACCCTCTTGCTCTTTTGCACCCAGTATCTCTACTTGCACATCATCATCTGCACATCTATCACTCCAGTGTTAATGCTAATGTCACAACTTCTGCCGAAGTTGGTTCCTCTCCTTGTTCGGGCGGTGTTCGGCGGTCAACGTCACCGGTCTTCTAGCCATCGCCGATCCATTTTTCATTTTCCATTTGTTTTATCTTGTTTTCCCAAACACCTGGTTTTCATTCCCTCATTACGAGTTGTGTATTTAACCCTCTGTTCTCCCCATGTCTTTGTGTGGTATTGTTTGTTGTAAGTGCTTGTGCACATGTTGACTGGTGCACGTCGGGTACCCATCTTGTTATTTTCTTGATGCCGTTGGTTTTGGAATTAAACTGCTCCAGCTATTACCTAGTTCTGCTCTCCTGTGTCTGACTTCCCTGCCACCAGTTAGGCACCCCTTACAGCTAAATTGTAATTATTTTGCCTCCATGGTCTATTTATTGCCTACCTCCCTAGTCTTCTACATTTGCACACACTGTACATAGATGTTTCTATTGTGTTATTGGCTCAGCCTTTATTTGTGGATCTTCTTATGCACACATTTCTCAATAGTGATGTACTGTATCTAGGTAAACTCCAGGTCAAGGATATTTCACACCTGATCTAAACAAACTTATCAAGCCCTTTACAATTTTGATGAGGATTTTGTTTATTTCCTCTAAGATCTGGTATGGAAACTATTCCAAACCCCCTAGCTACTGCTAATAGGCTTGTAGCCTCTCATCATGTGCTAAAGTATTCTGTTTGAAGTGAAAAAGGTACAGTTGGCATCAAATATGCAAAACTTCCTGTCTCTCTGCTGTTTGATGCAAATACACACTCAGAGATTTAAAGCTCTACAAATTCAGCTGAGCAATAAAAATATCAGCCAACTAGCTGCAATAAGATATGAACCTAAAGCCACCTTACTCTAAGTCTGAGCCTTATTAACAGTTATCTGTGGGTAGTTTGAAAGGTCAGAACAGCTATGTTGGGTGGTGGGGAAATCTGAACTTCCCATTATCAGTGCATTAGTACATCAGACTAGTGTCAATCCTCCTATCTGAGTTTTGTTCCTTCATTTCTCCACAGAGATCCGTGAGGCCTTCAAGGTGTTTGACCGAGATGGAAACGGATATATCTCAAAGCAGGAGTTGGGGGTGGCTATGCGGTCACTGGGATACATGCCCAATGAGGTGGAGCTGGAGATTATTATCCAAAGGCTGGACATGGATGGTGAATCACAAACACACACAATTTTAAATGCTGTTCACTGAGATCATTCAAGATAATGCCTTTGCTCCATTACATGTGTAAAAGTGTCTGACTGACCGACATATTGACTAAATATCCACACTCCTATCCCTGCAGGTGATGGCCAGGTTGACTTCGAGGAATTTGTTGCACTGCTTGGACCTAAACTTATTGCTGCTGGGATGCCTGATAAGTTCCATGGGGCGGACTTTGACTCAGTATTTTGGAAGGTATCTACTATCACCCCACCCATCTACCTCCTTCTCCTCTTTCTTTATCAGAGCTAATTATGGCTTAATATTTCCTCATTGGAGTGAGATGATTTTCCTGAGGGCTTTCAAAGCTTTTGTGATTATAAACCACAGTCAGTCTAATTAAAATTACCATAAAAACATGATAGGAGCTAAATAATCATTAAAGAGAGGGCAATTCCACTGTGGTTATGACATCACGTATTATATTCCTAATTGCCGTTGCAAGCGTTCCCCAGAGATTCAAATTTCTATTCAATTTATTCATGAGAGAGAGTCTATTCCAGAGCCATGTTCAAACAATTAAAACAAACACTTTATTAGTTGCTTTGTCGTTTAAATTCTTCATCACTGTGATGAATGGATCATTACATTGGATGTCATAATAGTCAGGAGGCTGTTCGTGATTTTAAACGTTATAGCAGCACAAAGAATTCACATCTAAAAAAGTTCCAGGCTAATCAAAATGTATGTTTTTCCAAATGAAATGTGTGAAATTTGATATAACATAATCCATTAATGGAAATGTATTCACCACAACTGTGTCGGTGATGGGATGGGATAGAAACCTTTGCACCACCTCTAATTGTCTTACATAGAAATGCTCCTCTGTGTAACCTTGCTCAAACATTGATATGCAGACAGATACCTGTGCCGAAGTGTTTGTGTCTGGTACTGTGTCCCCCAGTGTGACATGTCGAAGCTGACAGTGGATGAGCTGAAGAGGCTACTGTATGACACCTTCTGTGACCACCTCACCATGAAAGACATTGAGAACATCATCATGACCGAAGAGAGCCACCTGGACAGTCAAGCGTGCCAAGTGGACATTGACAGTAAGAGGTTTCAACCACTATCAATAAGTGTGACCGGTGTAGGTTGTCCCTTCGTTGTGTTTTGATCGGCTTACAGTTGACCAAACGATCAGGGTTAGTGTTGATCTTTTAGTCTCTGATAATGACAGGACAAACTTCCATAAACAAATGCTGTGCTGCTCTTACAGTTGAAGTCAGAAGTCTACATACACCTTAGCCAAATACATTTAAACTCAGTTTTTCACAATTCCTGACATTTAATCCTAGTAGAAATTCTCTGTCTTAGGTCAATTAGGTTTACCATTTTATTTTAAGAATGTGAAATGTCAGAATAATAGCAGAGAGAATGATTTATTTCAGCTTTTATTTCTTTCATCACATTCCCAGTGGGTCAGAAGTTTCTACATACACTCAATTAGTATTTGGTAGCATTGCCTTTACATTGTTTAACTTGGGTCAAATATTTCAGTTAGCCTTCCACAATAAGTTGTGTGAATTTTGGCCCATTCCTCCTGACAGAGCTGGTGTAACTGAGTCAGGTTTGTAGGCCTCCTTGCTCGCACATGCTTTTTCAGTTCTGCCCACACATTTTCAATAGGATTGAGGTCAGGGCTTTGTGATGGCAACTCCAATACCTTGCCTTTGTTGTCCTTAAGCCATTTTGCCACAACTTTGGAAGTATGCTTGGGGTCATTGTCCATTTGGAAGATCCATTTGCGCCCAAGCTTTAACTTCCTGACTGATGTCTTTGAGATGTTGCTTCAATATATCCACATAATTTCCTTCCTCATCATGATGCCATCTATTTTGTGAAGGGCACCAGACCCTCTTGCAGCAAAGCACACCCACAACATGATGCTGCCACGCCCGTGCTTCACGGTTGGGATGCTGTTCTTCGGTTTGCAAGCCTCCCTATGTGCAGATGCAAACCGTAGTCTGGCTTTTTTATGGTGGTTTTGGAGCAGTGGCTTCTTCGATATAGGACTCGTTTTACTGTGGATATAGATACTTTGGTACCTGTTTCCTCCAGCATCTTCATAAGGTCCTTTGCTATTGTCCTGGGATTGATTTGCACTTTTCACACCAAAGTACGTTCATCTCTAGGAGACAGAATGAGTCTCCTTCCTGAGCAGTATGACGGCTGCTTGGTCCCATGGTGTTTATACATGCGTACTATTGTTTGTACAGATGAAAGTGGTACCTTCAGGCGTTAGGAAATTGCTCCCAAGGACGAACCAGACTTGTGGAGCTCGACAATTGTTTTTCTGAAGTCTTGGCTGATTTATTTTGATTTTCCCATGATGTCAAGCAAAGAGGCACTGAGTATGAAGGTAGGCCTTGAAATAAATTCACAGGTACAATTCCAATTGACTCAAATGATGTCAATTAGCCTAAGAAGCTTCTAAAGCCATGACATCATTTTCTGGAATTGTCCAAGCTGTTTAAAGGCACAGTCAACTTAGTGTACGTAAACTACTGACCCACTGGAATTGTGATACAGTGAATTATAAGTGAAATAATCTGTCTTTAAACAATTGTTGGAAAAATGACTTGTGTCATGCACAAAGTAGATGTCCTAACCGACTTGCCAAAACTATAGTTTGTTAACAAGAAATTTGTGGAGTTTTTGAAAAATAAGTTTTTATGACTCCAACCTAAGTATGTAAACTTCCGACTTCAACTGTATATATATATATACACACACACACACACACACACACACACACACACACACACACAGAAAATGATGTCATGGCTCAAGAAGCTTCTGATAGGCTAACATCATTTGAGTCAATTGGAGGTGTACTTGTGGATGTATTTCAAGGCCTACCTTCAAACTCAATGCCTCTTTGCTTGATATCCAGAGTAAAACGAGTCCTATATCAACATAACCTGAAAAGCCACTCAGCAAGGAAGAAGCCACTGCTCCAAAACTGCCATAAATAAGCCAGACTACAGTTTGCAACTGCACAAGGGGACAAAGATTGTACTTTTTGGATAAATGTCTTCTGGTCTTTGAATCACAAATATAACTGTTTGGCCATAATGACCATCGTTATGTTTGGAGGTTAATGGGGGAGGCTTGCAAGCCGAAGAACACCATCTCAACTGTGAAGCACGGGGGTGGCAGCATCATGTTGTGGGGGTGTTTGCTGCAAGAGGGTCTGGTGCCCTTCACAAGATAGATGGCATCATGATGAGGTAGGAAATTATGTGGATATATTGAAGCAACATCTCAAGACATCAGTCAGGAAGTTAAAGCTTGGTCGCAAATGGATCTTCCAAATGAACAATGACCCCAAGCATACTTCCAAATTTGTGGCAAAATGGCTTAAGGACAACAAAGGCAAGGTATTGGAGTTGCCATCACAAAGCCCTGACCTCCATCCTATTGAAAATGTGGGCAGAACTGAAAAAGCGTGTGCGAGCAAGGAGGCCTACAAACCTGGCTCAGTTACACCAGCTCTGTGTAACGGTCGTCGTCGGTGGAAGAAGTTGAGGTCCAAGGTGCAGCGTGGTATTTGTCCATATTTATTAAATGAACACGGAAATAACAAAATAACAAAGAGAAACGACCAAAAACAGTTCTGGCTGGTGCAGACACACAACAGAAAACAGAAAACCATCACACACGAAACACAATAGAAAACAGGCTACATAAATATGGTTCTCAATCAGGGACAACGATTGTCAGCTGCCTCTCGGGCTTCCTTTCCAGCCGTGTTCCCTCAAAGCGCTGGCTCCCTTTACCTACTGCCTCCGCTCTCCTGGCTGCCTCCATCTGTTCCCATGGGAGGCGATCCCTTCCAGCCAGGATCTCCGCCCATGTATAGCAACCCTTGCCGTCCAGAATGTCCTCCCATGTCCATTCCTCCTTATAGCGCTGCTCCTGCTGCTGCTGCCTGTACCACGCTGCTTGGTCCTTTGGTGGTGGGTGTTTCTGTAACGGCTGTCGTCGTGGAAGAAGGTGAGGACCAAGATGCAGCGTGGTAAGTGTTCATGATTTTTAATAATAATCCAAACTGAATAACAAAACAACAAAGAAACAACCGAAACAGTTCAGTCTGGTGCAGACACACAAAGACTGAAAACAAACACCCACAAAACCCAGGTGGAAAAAGGCTATCTAAGTATGATTCTCAATCAGAGACAACTAACGACACCTGCCTCTGATTTAGAACCATACCAGGCCAAACTCAAAAACCAACATAGAAAAACAAACAGACTGCCCACCCCAACTCACGCCCTGACCATGCTAAAACAAAGACAAAACAAAGGAACTAAGGTCAGAACGTGACACTCTGTCAGGAGGAATGGGACAAAATTCACCCAACTTATTGTGGGAAGCTTGTAGAAGGCTACCCGAATCGTTTGACCCAAGTTAAACAATGCAAAGGCAATGCTACCAAATACTAATTGAGTGTATGTAAACTTCAGACCCACTGATAATGTGATGAAAGAAATAAAAGCTGAAATTAATCATTCTCTACTATTATTCTGAGATTTCACATTCTTAAAATAAAGTGGTGATCCTAACTGACCTAAGACAGGGCATTTTTACTAGGATTAAATGTCAGCATTTGTATATTAAAAAAAACGGTGTTTAAATGTATTTGGCTAAGGTGTATGTAAACTTCTGACTTCATCTGTCTCTGGCGTTTTCTCGCTCTGACGTTCTCTCTATCTACATATACAGTATATAACTCTCTCTGACCTTCTCTCTATCTTCACAGCCAGCCCAACACAACAGAAGCACACATGTGTGCGGAAGAGCCTGATTTGTGCCTTCGCCTTTGCATTTATCATCAGCGTAATGCTTATTGCAGCTAACCAGATGCTTCGTAGAGGTATGAAGTAGAAAGCCCCGTCCTCCACTACCAGAAGGGTTGTTTCCTTTGTTATCCTTTCACACTCAACCCAGTGACTAAGCATAGACAAATTGAACTGATAGATAGGAACCAAAATAACATGTCATTTTTTTCAGAGACATATATTTAATGACCATTCTGTCCTGAGATCCATTTAGAGCCAAAACACAGACTGAACACCCTGATACCAAAACTGTCAACTGAACTAATGGACAGAGGCCAGGAACCTGAGGAACAAAATGTCTTGTTTGCCCTTCACCATTAGTTTCAGATGTTCTGAAGGTTACCACCAAACACACTGTATCATACACAAAAAGAAAGAACAAATACTAAGCAATTATACAATCTCTTTGATTCGACTCACCATAATGTTGCCCTATACCATTCACAAGGTAATTTATTAGCCTTCTATTTCCTATGAGATAAATGAGTAAAGCTGCAGTGTCTGTGCTCTATTGCTAACCATGTTGTCTGAAACATATCGACATTACTAGTGTATATCACGTAGCATTACAGCCTGCCCTTGCAAAGCACGTAGCCAACGGCATTTTTTCCCCTACATACATTTGTATTCAACAGCACATAAAGAACATGCACAGTACATACACAACATAACTCTGCAGTACCAACGGCAGTTTCTAAAGAAAGTATCCTACCTGTTGCAGAGAAGGAATTTAGAGATGTGGAGATATCATTTGGGGAATTTAGAGATGTGGAGATATCATTTGGGGAATTTAGAGATATCATTTGGGGAATTTCGTAGACACAGATAAGAATAGTTATCATCAGCAAACCTGAGATGCATCTGCCAATCTCTATCTCTTGAGTCACTGTTCCGATTGCTGGCTCACCCCAATTCTCCTTCTAAACACACAGCACATGTACATGTAAATAATACCACGTAGTATGATTTGTGTACTTCCTCTGTGGTGTTTACCTTCAAAGTCAGATGTATTTATTGAAATGATTATGCAAATGATAGTAATTATTGCAAAAAAGTACACCGTAGATTAACGTTTTGTGTAAATATTTCTATTCTGTGAATGTGGAGACAGTTTCAAAGGACATTTAAACATATTTTTTGTTTGGCTTTTGACATGGTCCACCAAAAACAACATTAAGCTATTGTTTAGATTTTTACATGGTTCTATTTTCTTTATAGAAGAAGAGATACTTTATATCAAAGATCAAGAATGCAAACAAATACTTTTCTTTTTTAAATGAGGGTTCTTATGTATGATTCCCAGGTTTACTGAAACATCATTCTAACACATTTAGTAACCTGCTAATTGCCATGTACTTAAATTTGACATTTTGCTCTTTTGTCATATTTCTTTTTTTAGAAATCTATGTTGTCTCCTTATCATATATGAAGAATTTAACTATCATTTTAATGAAATGCTATATATATTATCTTGCTCTTTTTATCACAAGCTGAATCAAGTCTGTATTATACCAGAAAATAGTATATCAAATAATGAAAAAGAACAGGGCTTTCAATAGTCTACCTTGATGAGGGTGACAAAATGTTGCTCGGTTATCTGTTCATATATGAGAAATAACTATTTGTCATTATATGCATTTGCGCAAATGTGAAATAGCCAATGTAATAGACAATACATACAAAAATAGCAAAGCAATGATATTGTATATGACCGATGTTACATTGCATTTATGAGGAGAGATATGTTAATGTATGTTTTTTCATATCCCTCAATGTGTTGTCATATGAAGCAGTTTTGTTCTCTATATGTGACTGATTTTCATCAAGTCAAACATAGTGCAGCTCTGATACTTTGTGCCAAACGCGGGGGGAAATGCACATATCAATCATTTCAGAATAACATGTTTTAGGGATCGAATATTCTTGATAGAAACATAACTTGCAAACAAATGTATTTCTTATCAGAAACAAATGTCTTGCAAATAAAAACTAACGCAATATACTGTATACTGTATGGACATGGTGTATAGAAATGACCTCTCATGTGAACCTCCAAGTGTCCTCGCACTGTCTGTTGTTGCCTTTGGTTGAACTTTCCAAGGCATTCTTTCAGCATCAGTAATCTCATCCTATGCACTGTAACTGCACATATGTACCCGTCACCACATCAAATATACATTTATAAACATGATGTCTGGATGCATGTTGTCCAATAAACAAACACAAACGTAATATCCTTGTCAAATGTTGTTTTCATACCTACCGTACGGATACTGTAACTTTTAAGGGAACAGACATGAGTATTGTAATGTTTTAAGCTCTAGTGTGTACAAGTCTCCCACGCCGCGCAAGCGTTCACACGCCACATCTATTTCTATGGGCACAAGCACTGTTTATGACACAAACTGTTCACACCCCTCTTGTTGGTGGAGAGAATTTTGCAGGTTCCAAGCTTATTTCCTGAAATTCTACACATTTTGTCATGGGGTGCAAAGAAAACTTTGCCGTTTCTAAAGCAGATTTGCTTGCAATTCTATACATTTTGCCATGTCTAATATGTTTTCCTGTGTTATTTGAGTGACAAAAAAATGACAACAATATGTATGGGCTAAAAAAACAAATAAAAAAACGTTAGCTGACATGGGCTAGTTGACCTGGACAATTCCGACAAGTTATAAATAGCTCTCTAAGGTATGCCATTGACTAGCATGACAAGAGGAACTGATGATGCACTACCCAATTTTGAAATTGCACATTGTGCATTCTACTATTACAACTTTCAAGAGTACGTTTAAAGCCGGACTGAGTTCCTGAACAAAAAAAAACAATATATATATATATATATATATATATTATTGTGATTTTGTGGGGGGGACCCCGCGCCACCCCTGCCGACCCCTTGCGCAACCCCTTGCGGGCGCGCCCCACAGTTTGGAAACCATGTGTTATGTTGTGAGCCAATAGGTGATATATACATTCATATAAGATGGTCTCAAAATCTACTCAGGGAAGTTACTAGAATGTGACAGAAATGTGGAAATTATACCGAATTGTGTAGCTGCTTTCTAATGAGTTTGAATATGAATCTTCCAGCTGCTTTCTGTGACAACACCATTAGTGTTGTGGCTGTATCAATAGGGTTTAAACCCAACAGGACAGATGGTGGCCCTCCCTTCAGACAGACGTAAGGAGCTCTGGTTCCCTGGGACTCAAATCCCAGCATGTGAAGACAGGACAACTTTTTATACCGAACAGTGGCAGACATCATTAAGAGATAGCGCTGGGTGATATGGACAAAATCCGTATCGCAATAAACTGCCTGAATTGATGCAATAACGATAAATAGTACGATACGTTCATAACAATGTGCACCACCGTAAAAATAAAAATAAATCCTTTAAACTACTACTACTGGTTTGATGGTTGTATGGGTCCCGTTCACAACCACCCATAGTAGCAAACATATTTCATTTCAAACTTCACATTTCTCTCGTATAGGCTACTTGTTGTAATAAACTACATCAGCAAAATGCCTGCGATAAGTAATCGGTATGGTCGGTGTCGATAGTTTTCAGTTTATCATCCCACTTCTGTTACGAAACATCCCAATGTTCAGTAAACCTTACAGTGATGGAAAAGGAGACAGACTGGGTAGGAGACAGACTTGGTAGGAGACAGATTTGGTAGGAGACAGACTGGGTAGGAGACAGACTGGGTAGGAGACAGACTTGGTAGGAGACAGACTTGGTAGGAGACAGACTTGGTAGGAGACAGATTTGGTAGGAGACAGACTGGGTAGGAGACAGACTGGGTAGGAGACAGACTGGGTAGGAGACAGACTTGGTAGGAGACAGACTGGGTAAGAGACAGACTTGGTAGGAGACAGACTGGGTAGGAGACAGACTTGGTAGGAGACAGACTGGGTAAGAGACAGACTGGGTAGGAGACAGACTGGGTAGGAGACAGACTTGGTAGGAGACAGACTGGGTAGGAGACAGATTTGGTAGGAGACAGACTGGGTAGGAGACAGACTGGGTAGGAGACAGACTGGGTAGGAGACAGACTTGGTAGGAGACAGACTTGGTAGGAGACAGACTGGGTAAGAGACAGACTTGGTAGGAGACAGACTGGGTAGGAGACAGACTTGGTAGGAGACAGACTGGGTAAGAGACAGACTGGGTAGGAGACAGACTTGGTAGGAGACAGACTTGGTAGGAGACAGACTGGGTAAGACAGACTGGGTAAGAGACAGACTGGGTAGAGACAGACTGGGTAGACTGGGTAAGAGACAGACTGGGTAAGAGACAGACTGGGTAAGAGACAGACTGGGTAGGAGACAGACTGGGTAGGAGACAGACTGGGTAGGAGACAGACTGGGTAAGAGACAGATTTGGTAGGAGACAGACTGGGTAGGAGACAGACTGGGTAGGAGACAGACTGGGTAGGAGACTGGAAATTGGAATGTCAATGTCCTTGGTCCATTTCACTTTCTTTTCAGCCTACCATATTAAATCACATGAGAAGTCATACCAGAGAGGAGAGTGAATTGAAAGTTCTGTTTTAGGTGACTATAATTATGAATCAATTATTCATATGGCAAAATACCAGGAAACCTGTATGAAATTCCCACCCACAGCCTCTAGTGTCTGAACTACAGAATGGAACTTCTTTCTGCCCTGTTTCCTAACATGATGCAAATGATAAAGACAGTGAATACTCAAGTGTGATTGATAAAGTGACATTATCTGAAGATAAATCAGCAGTAAAACATATGGCTATGCTGTTGTATGAAAATATATTTTCAAAGGATGGATAGGTGGTATATTAACCTGACAGCCAACCTAGCATTAATATTATATCACCATGAATGTAAAATCAAGTGTAAAATCAATACACCACAGTAAAGGCAAGGTTCCGTTGGAAACAGATGAAACATAGTTGACAATAAGTTACTGTCCCATTGCAAATAAAATCTGTCAATCTGTCAATTTTCTATGAAACCAAGCAACTAAGCTAAAAATATTCAAATTCCTACACAGTATTCTTCACAGATACTTTGTTTATTGTTGTTTCACCAGTTACTGCCCAAAGGGTTCCCAAATCTCTGGTTGTTTACGTGTCAGAATCCTCCTTGACGATATTGTGTCTTGACAAGCTGATGACCCGAGAGGCTCTAACATGGAGGCTCTCACTGAATTCTGAGTTTAGTTCCAAACAAGGCATGCCTTCTCTTTACCCCTCTGACAGTGACGGGGCTATGACTCACACACAGGGAAAGCACTCCCTTTCTCCCTCGAGGTCCTCCATCTCACAACACGAGTCTGGCAGACTGTCTATAACATTCTCCTAAGGGGACTTTGGCAGACACTAGTTGCTGGCTTTAACTGGCCAAAGATCTCTCAAAGGACTCTAATGGCGCTAAGGGAGGGCTCCAGAAGTGATGAGACAGAAGGGGATGGATGTGACTGGCAGGACAATTCAGACTTTCGGACAGACTTTGGATCATATTGACAGACTGTATGTTTGGTCTCCTGGGAGAAGAACAGAAATGAATTGTTTACTTGATCATTAGGAACTTATTTTTTTGAATGCTGGTAAATAGCCAAAGTATACAATAAAGTGAAATGATGTAATGGATCTAAAGAAGGAAATGGTGCCCATACACCACAGTGCTGTTTATAATGGCTTTCTTTCAGCAGTGCAGATATGCAGAAACTAATTCAAATTGAATGATGGTAATCTATGCCTTTATTCCTTTTCCATCTTTTTTATTTTGCATATCTGGTTTCCTGACTCCTTATCACCCTTCCTAGACTGTAACACATACCATCTTAGCAAAGAGAAGAGTCGAAATAAATGATATTCTAGGGGACTTAAAAAATCTAATAATATCCACATCCCTTTGAACACATCTAGACAACTTCCCAGACAATGAAAAAAAGAAATCCCTGAGACACATTTTAAGTTTAGCATATTTTTGTGGATAGAGTAAGACTCAACACTTCTGTTTTAAAGATTCATACAACATGTTATTCTCCTGGGATTTTCCAAGCCGTTGAAAGTATTTATACTTGTTCGAAGAGAAACAGAGGTCGGTGCCATTTCAGATGGGGGAGGATGATTCATTTTTTTATGAGCACGGGCTTATTTATATTACAGCATATTGGAGGACTGCCATTCATATTCCATTCACCCAGCTCAATGTAACATCAATAGGTTTAGGCTACTATAAAACACAAAAAAATGTCCTGTACCGATCATGAGTTTGCTACAACCTAGCCTATTATTTAAAGTTTACAATGTAGGTGCACAGGTAAAGAGAATTGTGAGTAATCAAGTGCATTCAATACCGCCTTGCACACTCTTTTTTTCTTATTTTTTTTTACCCCTTTTTCTCCCCAATTTCGTGGTATCCAATTGTTGTAGTAGCTACTATCTTGTCTCATCGCTACAACTCCCGTACGGGCTCGGGAGAGACGAAGGTTGAAAGTCATGCGTCCTCCCAACCCAACCAGCCGTACTGCTTCTTAACACAGCGCACATCCAGCCCGGAAGCCAGCCGCACCAATGTGCCGGAGGAAACACTGTGTACCTGGCAACCTTGGTTAGCGCTCACTGCGCCCGGCCCGCAACAGGAGTCGCTGGTGCGCGATGAGACCAGGTCATCCCTACTGACCAAGCCCTCCCTAACCCAGGCGACGCTAGGCCAATTGTGCGTCGCCCCACGGACCTCCCGGTCGCGGCCGGTTACGACAGAGCCTGGGCGAGAACTCAGGGACTCTGATGGCACAGCTGGCGCTGCAGTACAGCGCCCTTAACCACTGCGCCACCCGGGAAGCGCCTTGTACCCTCTTGCCTGCATCTATCTGATCTAGGGTGTAACCATTAGTCCAACAGTTGCAAATTTGAGTTTCTATTGGACAAGCATGTTTATCTCTGTTTCATTCCGTTTGCTTCCGTTTAAGAAACGTTTTCAACAGAATCGACGGAATGAATACACCCCTAATCACACACAAACAGCTCACTTTCATAGCTGCCACATAAAAACAGCATGATCACTTTGCTCATTGTATATATAATTCCTTCTTGCAACTATATATGTGCTCTCCTCCTCTCTCCTTTTTCCTTCGCTGTCTGTGACCAGGCGGAAAAACCTTTCCAGGCCAAACCTTCATATTATGACCGCTAACCGCTACACACAGCCTACATCATTGTCACTTCATAGTCAACTAGAACTATTAGAACTTAGTAAACAAGCCACAATCATGCAGTACAGTGTAGAGTCAGAAAACAGTTAAGCAGCTACACCAACGGCCCCAGTTACAATATATTAATAAAACCAAAAGCTTACATTGACTTGGAAGAGTTCCAGTGTTGGATAGCTATAGCTAGCTAGCTAACATAGCATGCCCCTTTGTTTGAGCCGGGTGTTTGAGTAGGCTAAACTAGCTAGCTGCATAAGCAGTTTAGCCATTACACCGGTGGGCCCCGGTGGCAATAAATGAATAAAACCAAAAGCTTACCTTGACTTGGAAGTTCCAGTATTGAATAGTCATAGCCAGCTAGCTAACAAATCATCCCTCTCTGTTTGAGGCGGGTGTTTGAGTAGGCTAAACTATTTAGCTGTATTTGCTAGCTAAGTAAATGTGAAAGTAAAAAAACACAACCAAATCTCTCTCTGTTGTGTTTCCTTAATTTTGGAAATGAATGTTCAAAACTGTTCAACTATTGTCTTTCTCTCTCTTTGAGTCAACTACTCACCACATGTTATGCACTGCAGTGCTAACTAGCTGTAACTAATGCTTTCAGTACTAGATTCATTCTCTAATCCTTTGATTGGGTGGAGAACATGTCAGTTCATGCTGCAAGAGCTCTGATAGGTTGGAGGACATACACAGGAAGCTGTCATAACTACAGTGTAAGGCTATGGGGGGTGAGAACCATGAGCCTCCTAGGTTTTGTATTGAAGTCAATGTACCCAGAGGAGGACAGAAGCTTGCTGTCCTCCGGCTAAACATGGTGCTACCCTACAGAGTGCTGCTGAGGCAGAACATTGTGTTTTAATCAATTATTTGGTTAAGTGAATCTGTATTTAGTATAGTTTTATCTAAAAGTGTTTTTTTTTCTTTTCACTATTTCGATTTTTATGAAATTCATTGAGGAGGATGGTCCTCCCGTTCCTCCTCTAAGGAGCATCCACTGAAGAGTAAGATGAAATGGTTGGACGGTTTTAAAACAGGATCTACGTTTGGAATAGTGCCTGCAGGTACTGAATTACTGAGAGGCAAGAGAACAACTGGGGGTAAGCCTTGGACTTGTTCCCCAAAAGGCGATGCAGAAGGTTGCTCGTCTCTTAATTAAATGCTTAGACTTTTGGTGCTCGTCTTGGGAAGGGGAGAATGTGCCCAATCTCAATAATGATTCATTCATCTATCTCGGACTACCTACCAATGATGGGTCCAACCAAGCAGCCACCTACACCATGAATATATGATCAATTATCCCACTTTGTCTTTACCAACTATTATTGCGGCATAATACATTAATCAACCTTTATCTTCCATTAATTTTCAATCAACCTTTGAATTCCAAACAAGGCAGTGAAATGTTTATTAGATACTTATCAGCCAAATATTAATTTCCAATTGTTTTAGGTTGTCGTTTTCTAGAACTGCATAATTACATTTACATTTAAGTCATTTAGCAGACGCTCTTATCCAGAGCGACTTACAAATTGGTGCTTTCACTTTATGACATCCAGTGGAACAGCCACTTTACAATAGTGCATCTAGGTCTTTTAAGGGGGGGGTGAGAAGGATTACTTTATCCTATCCTAGGTATTCCTTAAAGAGGTAATGATCTACATTCTTACCATGATAATTCCATGTGTTGACCCTAATTCCAAGTTATCTACTAGTGGGATATATAAGATGAAAAGATTACATTAATGATCAATCTGTGAAATGAGGTTTGACCTGGCTGGCATGTGCTGCTCCTCAAACAACTGAATCAACATCAACATCTGTTCCTGGTGCATATGCTTTCAGCAGACAAGCTGAAGACTTGCTGCTAGGGAACCATTTCTCTTACAACTGTGTGTGTTACAAATCAAAAGTAAAAAAAACGGTAGTGTTGATTTGGTATTTACTCTGCATTTAACCTTAATCGCATACAGTTCAGATTCGATGCTTGAATGACTGGATTGTGAAAAACAAACCGACTCACAGTCACAGCGAATGGACCTCTGCTACTGCCTGGTGCCTAGAGCACAAGTCAATAACGAAACATCTGTAGGGACTTCTGAAGAATAACAAAAACAACACAAGGTGCTTTTAGTAACACCTATGTCAAACGCAATCACTCTCGCCAGAACGTTCAACGTCAACCTGTTGTAAAATAGCCTACTGCGATATTTCCAAGACACAGGCAACTTGTTTAATCATGGATTCAAGGAAGACCGCCTCTATGTGCAACAGAGCTCCATTGGGACTCGGCTTTGTAAGTCTCTCTTACTGAGTTGAGAGAGAGCTTGTTGATGTGTCACATTTCAGCAGGGAATTGACTCAGTATTCAGTACCGCAACTTCTCATTTGTGGAGGTTAAGGTCTTAAAGAGCAGTTATTGCGGCATTGGAGAGCAGTGCAGCTAAAGGGCACAGAGTGTACTGACAATTAAGCAATCAATGCAAGCTGCATATTAATGACATTGAAGTTACTAGTGATAGCTAAACACTGTTGCACTTGGAATTGTGTTTGGGTACAATGACTGTGCATGTTGGTGAATAGTTTGAGTACATGCAAAACTACAAGTGTGGATGCAAGTCATCCACAGTAAAATGTAATAACTTTTTGGTAATTACCAACTTGATTATGTGAAGTTTTTGTATGCCTGGGAATCTCAGGGCCAGTGACACATATCAAAGCTCTCGGTGGCAGTTACGCAGACACAAAGGCTTTGAGACAAGTCATTAACTGTAGTCCTGCTCCAATATTGGCCTTGCAAGTTTTTATCCCAGAGCCCAGAGATGCGAGACAGCCAGCACGGTCATAATAATAATCAGAATATTATTCACACTGCCGGCCAACCAACCAGGGAAGGATCCAGCTGTCCTGTCATCTCCCTCAGGGAGCCTATCTGAAACAAATTGAAAATGTTCTTTTAGGGTGTAGCAGTTTCGGTTTCAATCTGTGTCACTGTCACAGGAAAAGGCAGACACGCTGCCAGCAAAGGGTCCCTGTCACAGGGTGATGGGACATCCTACCCAGATCTGGGCTGGACCGTAGCTGCCTGGCACATATGGACAGGCCTCCATTAACACACTGAAGTAATGTCCTGAATACCACTTGTTCTGTTATCCCCTAGTTGTTCTTGCAAGTGAAACAGGGGAAATAACAATATGTCCAGTTAAAACACTATTTTATTACCAGAAGATAGGAAATTTAAAACCATTTTTGTTACAAAAGTGGCCAGCCATCCTTGGCGAGGTAATCACTCGTGGACAGACTACGTAAACATAAATGGTATAGTAGATCTGTCATGATACGGGAAGGTTTGATAACGAGCAGCATTAGTTCCCATGCTTTGGACAAATCACAATTTTCTCTTCTTTCGAAAAACATAAGGGGAGGGAACATTTGGCCAATAGACTTGCCTGTAACTCAGAGAGAGGGTGGAGCTCTTTGTTCCGGTTGCGATACTCATTCTCTTAATACAGACCCAGAACTTAATCGGAGGTAAAACAGTATGCCATCCATTATAAATAAATCCCAACATGGACAAACCACTTTCCATTCACATAGAATATGTGGAGGGAAGCAAATGACAAAATACAAAAGTATTTTTTTAAATAAACTCAGCACAAAAAAGAAACATCCCTTCTTCAGAACCCAGTCTTTCAAAGAGAATTTGTAAAAATCCAAATAACTTCACAGATCTTCATTGTATAAAGGGTTTAAACACTGTTACCCATGCTTGTTCAACGAACCATAAACAATTAATGAACCATAAACAATTAATGAACATGCACTGGTGGAACAGTCTTTAAGACACAGTTATGAAAACTAAGACACTAAAGAGGCCTTTCTACGGACTCTGAAAAACACCAAAAGAAAGATGTCCAGGGTCTCTGCTCATCTGCGTGAACGTGCCTTAGGCATGCTGCGAGGCATGAGGACTGCATGAGGACTGCAGATGTGGCCAGGGCAATAAATTGCAATGCCCGTACTGGGAGACGCCTAAGACAGAGCTACAGAGACCGGACGTACAGCTGATCGTCCTCGCAGCGGCAGACCACGTGTAACAACACCTGCACAGGATCGGTACATCTGAACATCATACCTGCAGGACAGGTGTAGGATTGCAACAACTGCTCGAGTTATACCAGGAACGCACAATCCCTCCACCAGTGCTCAGACTGTCCGCAATAGGCTGAGAGGATGGACTGAGGGCTTGTTGTAAGGCAGGTCCTTACCAGACATCACCAGCAACAACGTCGCCTATGGGCACAAACCCACCGTCGCTGGACCAAACAGGACTGACAAAAAGGGCTCTTCACTGACGAGTCGCGGTTTTGTCTCACCAGGGGTGATGGTCGGATTCGCGTTTATCGTCAAAGGAATGAGCGTTACACCGAGGCATGTACACTGGAGCGGGATCGATTTGGAGGTGGAGGGTCCGTCATGGTCTAGGGCGGTGTGTCACAGCATCACCGGACTGAGCTTGTTGTCATTGCAGGCAATCTTAACTTACAGGGAAGACATCCCCCTCCCTCATGTGGTACCCTTTCTGCAGGCTCATCCTGACATGACCCTCCAGCATGACAATGCCACCAGCCATACTGCTTGTTCTGTGTGTGATTTCCTGCAAGACAGGAATGTCAGTGTTCTGCCATGGCCAGCAAAGAGCCCAGATCTCAATGCCATTGAGTATGTCTGGGACCTGTTGAATCGGAGGGTGAGGGCTAGGGCCATTCCCCCCAGAAATGTCCGGGAACTTGCAGGTGCCTTGGTGGAAGAGTGGGGTAACATCCCACAGCAAAAACGGGCAAATCTGGTGCAGTCAATGAGGAGATGCACTGTAGTACTTAATGCAGCTGGTGGCCACACCAGATACTGACTGTTACTTTTGATTTTGACCCCCCTTTGTTCAGGGACACATTATTGCATTTCTGTTAGTCACATGTCTGTGGAACTTGTTCTGTTTATGTCTCAGTTGTTCAATCTTGTTATGTTCATACAAATATTTACACATTAAGTTTGCTGAAAATAAAAGCAGTTGACAGTGAGAGGACGTTTCTATATCACGGTAGCCACTCCTGTTCTGCTGCTTTCCTGAGGCCATCATTTAAAAAGCATTAGAACCTCACATTCGGTACATTTCCAACTCAGAATACATTTTCTTGAATACGAGGACCTACTCAACAAAATCTCTGCATGCACGCAACTGAATTTTAATGTAGTCGGTGATGGAGAAAATCAATTAAAATGTGTTACAAATTCACTCACTTCTATCAAGTAAAAGTTTGAGCCCTAATAGCAATTAATGATCCGTTCTTGCATCACCACATCAAACTGAGCAAAAAATGGTGACCCAGCTTTAAAGCTCCCATGCAGTCTTAATCATTTTTAAATCACTGTATGTCTAATAAATGACTGTGTGTGTTTATTTCACTAAAATATTTATTTCCCTGAGGCTCCTTTTGCCATTGAAATGCTCAGTCTGATTGTGTGGGCGTGTTGATACAAATGTAAATATATTAACATACACAACCCCGATTGGCGGATAGGATCGTCTTGACTCTGAGCCTACCCTGCTTACCCCTTCAAAGTAGGATGCGTATACAAATAAAAGATGACTGGTCATAGGTCAGAATAATCAGATCAGTTACCAAAAAAATCCACCCCACCTGAACAGGTTGAAATTCCAGTTCAGGTTGTTATTTTGACCTCAGTGTGGAACTGCCATTAACTGCACTGCCCCTTCAACCCCATTCAGTTCTGACTTTGACTTTCCATCCTCCAAGGGGAGGGGGCAGAAGGGAGGGAGGAAGGTCAGGAATGGTGAGGAAATGTGGCGGCATGTCATTCTCTGGTTGATTATCTTCATCCTCCTCATCTTCCTCTTTCAGAACACTGTAGAGAGTAAATAGAGTAAAATAGTTTAAGAAAAGGGGAAAAGTATATTTTCACACTAATTGTATCAAATCTGACTCCATGCAAGCGTAAATAACATTTTAGCATTAACATGCACTGTATGCAAGCACTGACAGCCTTTGACCATTGATTCATACTGTACCTTCCACTGCTTAGGGCGGCTCTCTTCTTCTCTCTCCTGGTGAGCCACTCCTCTATGCTCCGCTCAGGGGACGCTCTGTGCTCCGGGTCCTCTCTGCTCCGTCTTTCATCTAGACATTAGACTACACCTCTTAATATGGATTTCATTAGCACAATCACCTTTGGAGCTTTGAATTCTGAGTGAAATTAGTGAAGATGATTACTATTAGAGATTTCATTGAACCACCTAAATTAACAGAGTGGCATTGTGTGTTCATAATTGAAATACCAGAGTACTTGCCACCATAATGACGGAAAATTGCACTTTTTAAAAATGTTATCATCGTGCAAGGTGCAACAACAACAACAGCATTGCCCATAAATTAACACTCTCAATATGAGGACCATGTCCATGGCAGACAGTGCCATCTTGTGGAAACAACTCACCTTCAATCTGCATTCTTAGGTTCTCCATGTCCCTCTCTGACATGTGAGAGAACCTACAGTTGTTGCCAAACACACACTGGCCTGATGCAAAGGACGAAAAAAAATAAAGCATTACACACCGATAGTTGTAAGGGTCTTTCATTAAAAATGTTCATTATATATCTTTGTTGTCTTTACCCGTCTGAAGAAATTTCCTGCAGGGTTTCTTAGTTTGTTCATCATACAGGATGGCTGCTGCATCTGTGATGAAAGAAGAGGTGTCATATTGTCCTCAGCCTGTTACGACAAGTACCTGTCATGTCGCCAGAAGATACCAACCCTAACGGAAAATGTACAGTAGCCATAGCAGCCACTTTGGAATGGCAGTGTCAGCCAATTATCTCCTGTGTTGTTCAACGTGATGTGCCATTCAATAATGGCTGCCGTGGCTACTGCTAGCTAGCGTAAAGACGATAAGGGCAGTTTTCCAGGAAAACTGTCTAAGTATTTCAATCTTCTCGATGGAGCAGTGTGGATAAAGGTAAACATTTGGAGTACAGTGGCATATCCCCATCCCTGCATTGAGGTATGTTTTCTGACCACAGTGCAGCTCAGTGTAAACAAGCGTAAGGGTAGGATTGGTATCTTCTGGGAACTGTCATAACAACAATGGACTGCAATTTCATTTAGAAGAGGACTCGAACTGAAATGTATTTGATCACATCATTCTGAATTGAACCCCAACCATCTCTTTATGCTGTTATTTTTGTTTAATCATGTTACATGTCTCCTAATTGGTTACTGTGTCAAACATTGAAGCCCTGGTCTGATGATCTGAAGTCAAAACATGTCGGCCCTGCTATTTAAAAAAAATATGTCTACTGAAATGCCAAGTAAATAAAGCCTTTTTAAATCGAGAAGTGCCTGCATTCATTCTTTAAGAGTGCAAGATAATAATTGTTTCTACATTTAACGTTTACGAAGTGGTGGCCACCATTCTCTTTATTTTATTCTGCCAGTCTATAGAGTGCCTTTTTTCAAAGAGCACCTCATACCAAAACTCCGTTATCATTTTTTTTTTAAAGCTAAATCAATTTTTAGAGTTACAAATTAATGATATGTACCCACTGGTTCTTAAAGAAAATACAGCTGATAAATGCCTCATGAGCTTAGTTTAACTGTATTCAGAGTACTAAATATATGCTTGTTTTACGCCAATGTTTGTAAACAAAGTAAATGTAAACAAACACTGTATAGTCTAAAAAACATGGTTAAAACAATAATTCTGATATTATCGATGGTCAGGCCCTGTCCTTGCATCCAAAGCTCTGTCTTGGCATTTGGGAGTGATTACATTTCTCCAGCCCCATTCCTCAGCTTTCTACAGAAACAGTGGCTTTGTTATTGTTTTAACTCCTGTTTGGCCCTTTAAGAACACCATGCGGTTTTTTTCTGACCCCTCAAACCATGTTGGACAAACGGTGCATTCAAGACAACTGGGAACTCCCACCCTAAAAGAAATCTGACTGGGAACTCCCACCCCAAAAGAAATCTGACTGGGAAAACACTTCTTTTTTACGGTCATCCAACTCAGAAACTCAGGCATCAAAAAATATATATAATAATGATATTTAACCAGGTAGGCCAGTTGATAACAAGTTCTCATTTACAACTGCGACCTGGCCAAGATAAAGCAAAGCAGTGCGACAAAAACAGAGTTACACATAAACAAACGTACAGTCAATAACACAATAGTGTTATTGTGTGCAAATGTAGAAGAGTAGGGAGGTAGGCAATAAATAGGCCATAGAGGCAAAATAATTACAATTTAGCATTAATACTAGAGTGATAGATGTGCAGATAATGATGTGCAAGTAGAGATAATGGGGTGCAAAAGAGCAAGGGGGTAAGTAACAATATGTGGATGAGCTAGTTGGGTGTGCCATTTACAGATTGGTTGTGTACATGTACAGTGAAGGGTAAGCTGCTCAGACAGCTGATGGTTAAAGTTAGATTGGGAGATAAGACTCATGCTTCAGAGATTTTTGCAATTCGTTCCAGTAATTGGCAGCAGAGAACTGGAAGGAAAGGCGGCCATCATCCTAGATTTCTGACTTCCCTGACCTGAAAATCACTAACGTAAAGATTTCTCCTAGTCTGAGCTGTTAGGTTTTTTTGTTGTTCTCAGTTGTCTTAAACACACCATGAAACTCTTGGGAAATGAAATGACTTACCCCTGAAATTGTCAAACCAGGCCTTTTTAGATCTGTGGTGTTGAACACCATACAGGTGTTTTTTCCTGTTGTGCATGTTGTCCTGAAAGGACCGGTCACAGTAGTCACAGTAATACCGCTTCCCCATGGTTGAGATGCTGGCCTTCACTTCAGTCAGCTGTAGGTACCCTCACATCTCTGAAACAAAACACACAATGATTTGCAACAATGACCACCACAATATAGGCCTAATCAAAGTACTAAGACCTTGAGGTGCTTACCATAAATTCCACTTCAACTTACTGAGCCGGTGGGTAGGACAGTTAGTCCTTTAAACAGAGGGAATTTGAGCCAAAATATCTAAAGCTACTTATTATTAAACAACTTTCCAAACGTGGGTCCGTTTTAGACCCAAGTCCTCTGCTTACCTCATGTCAAAATACAAGTACCCCACAAGTTATTCCTTTTGTCAACATATGGCGCACCTTCTGGACTTTTATTTTGATATGAGGTAAGTGGAGAAGAAGTGGGTATATAGCAGAACCACGTTTGGAAACTCTTTAAATCTATGTTATTTCTTTAGACATTTTGACTCAAATTCCCCCGTGTTAATGACCAAACGTCATGACCACCGGCACAGTACGTTGGTGTAAGTAACACTATATTTAACTTCTGAGGCGTATTCATTATGCCGAACCTGTTGCAAAACGTTTCCGAAAGCAAACGGAACGAAACGGGGAGGGACTAACCTTACTTTTTTTCAATACAAACGCTAGTGTTGCTCCGTTTGCTTCTTAAACGATAAACGGCCTCCGAAATGAAAACGCCCCCGGCTTCCTAAACTACGGACTGTTTTTGTGCAACTCAATGCCAATACAAAAAGGTACCAACGATATAGTGTAAACACACCAGCGTTGCTAATAGCAGCTACTACTGGGTATGCAGGCTTTTGCTCCAACCTTACTCTACACAACTGATTATAAAGGCTACTAAATCCCGCAACCCCCTGCTCATCAGGGATTTGATTAGTTGAAGCAGGGCTGGTGAGAGCTGAGGGGAGTGGAAGGAACGGAAGCTATAACGCAACCTTTGTCTTTCAGTGTAAAGAAATAAGCAATACGAACCCTTTTATGTGAGAATTTAAAGACAATCCAAGGGACACTCAGTAAAGGTTTTCAGCCAACGTTACATTTTAGGAAATTGTTTAGCTGTAAAATGTTAAGTTGTTATGATTTCGACAAAAGATTATTCGGAGCGAATGAATTTGTCAGCATTTTATCAGCAACACTTAAAATAAGTACATCCGGGTCACGGAATGGCGGACTATTTCAAAATAAAAGTCCCCCGCGTAATAGTCGAAAAGTGTCATTAACCTGTAGTTATTCATGATGTATGTTTAAACATTAATAAGGATTCATATTTGTTCATATATAAGTGACATTTGCATTGCATTTGTGTTTTAGAACATGTTCCAAGGTAAAATAAATGCCCCCAATGCAAATGCATGACATATTCGTTTATAGAGAAAAAAATATTATTTGTGCTGACATAAAAGTGAGGTGGGGAGTACTCAGTAGGCAGGGTCTACAAAATCTAGATGGTGTCATTTTATGGGGCTCTGAACAATATGGAGTGTTGCTGGACTTTTACTGTGGTCAAACAGCTGAAAATGTGTTGACTGGACACTATATGGCACAAATACAGCACTGTACAGTAACACAAGGTACTGCAACAGAGACGCCACTACATAGATCATAATAACACAAGGTACTGCAACAGAGAGAACACCACCACTACCTTTCAGCATGACCCTCCTGCGTCATTACAGACGTGTTGACCAATGAATGCATTATAAGGCAACATTTTTCATTGATGTTTTGCGAAGCTGATCTCAGGAGTCATTCTGGCATGTGGTGATGCTGTATAACAATCTCTATCCTCTATATATATTTATCTCTTTCTCTCTGTCACTCTCTCTCTCGGTCTGTCTCTCTCTCCCCTTGTCTCTCAAACCAATTCCATTTCAATTCAATTTAAGGGGCTTTATTGGCATGGGAAACATATGTTAACATTGCCAAAGCAAGTGAAATAGATAATATACAAAAGTGAAATTAACAATAACAATTAACAGTCAACATTACACATACAGAAGTTCCAAAAGAATAAAAACATTTCAAATGTAAAATTAAGGGCAAATAGTTAAAATACAAAAGGGGAAATAAATAAATATGGGTTGTAAGTCGCTCTGGATAAGAGCGTCTGCTAAATGACTTAAATGTAAATGTAAATGTACTCAGTAGTGTCTGTAGAATATTTATAGGGTGTCAGTTCATGGGGCTTTGAATAATATGGAGTGTTCCTGGCAGTGGCATAGCCAGAAATCCGTTGATTGCAGTGCCAGCAAAAATGTAGGTGGGCCAAAATTTGGACACTCATTAAATAATCATAAAAGCATAGCCTACCATATACCCAACTGTAATCGATTGCACACAACAAACCATCTAACATGTGATTTTGCATTACAGATCAAATAGTCTTGGTGGCCTATGGAAATCCATGACTCTTGCATTTAACATGTGACTGACATAGAGCTACACATAATAAACCATAAGCCTATAATTAATAGACTATGAGACTCGAACATAATGCCTTGGTATAACAATAATACTCCTAACGTAACAGAGTTCACCAACTGTCCGAATACAGCCCAGCTGGTGATTTTATTTGGCCTCCCAAGTTTTGTGGTTGTACATATAATCATGTAAAAACATCAGCCAGTCAACTCCAAGTAATTTACATTTTGGAAATCTGTTCCAAAGTATTCCCACCCATAATAGATATAGTATATGTGTATATAGATATATATACAGTATATGTGATCGTATACAAATGTAAGCAAGGTTTGAAATTATTATGTTTTAGTAAAATATTATATCTGTTTGGGCTTCTTGTGGTCAATTTTCAGTCTACAAATGATTTGTAATTATGTTCCAGCCCCCTGACCATCCGCTCGGCTGAATGTAGTTGATTATCCCTGCTACATAGACTAGAACAGTGGTCACAAACCTCTTTTTAGTCGAGATCCCTTCATGAGTCAAAATGCAAGCCGAGTGCCTTTCCTAAAAAATGACAGGCTATTAACATTGATTGGAAATACATTTGTTTAATTCATTTGCCTATTTACATATATAGTAAGAAAGGTCTGATTTTCTCCATGTCGGGCTATCCGTTATTATAAATAATGTAGTGTCCCTTATATTTCAAAAGTTAAGTCTTAAGCTAGGCTATATGATAACACTGGTCAGAGGTCAGTTGTAGCCTATTACTTACGAGGCATAAATTGAAATAACTGTTTGTTTTGTTTTTTCACTGGACTGATGGTCATGTCTAAGAGGTGGAAGAGAGAATGTGCAAGTCGCAAGTGATAAGTGTTTCATGCTTTTTAAAAGTGCTGAATAAAAACAGCGCTGTAGTTCTGGTCATTGTCTCTGAATGTACTGAAACTGTCTTTAAGGACCAGGATTAAATCATAGCAATCAGTGATTGGTACAGAAGGAGACTGGAGGCCCTTCATGGCGAAATCACTGATACCAAATTACTTGGCAAATTCTACAGACACGGTTTCTTGAAAAAATAGAACATTGAGCTTTGTTTGGCCATTTTACTTGTTTTTGCTAAACAAGTTGGCTAGTGAGTCTTAGCTAGCTAGCTAGCTAGCTAATATGAATAGCCTACACGTTGTAGCCTAGCTATTGTTTAATGCACATGGATTCAGTGCAAAGTGGAAAGTGCAAGATCCCACACATTATTTTATTATATAATATGTCCTTGAGTGTCCTGAAAGACCACTGACAAATAAAATGTATTATTATTGCCAATATACACTGTGTACAAAACATAAAGGACATCTGCTCTTTCCATGACATCGACTGACCTGGTGAAAACGATGATCCCTTATTGATGTCTCTTCCTAAATCCACTTCAATCAGTGTAGATGAAGGGGAGGAGACCAGTTAAAGAATGATTTTTAAGCTTTGAGACAATTGAGACAATTGCCTATGCCCCTGGTTCCTGGCCTTTTACTGTGGTGAAACAGCTTAAAATGGGGTTCCTGACACTATTTGATACAAATATAGCACTGCACAGGAAAAACTAGTACTCAGTAGGGTCTGTAGAATCCATATACAGTGCATTCGGAAAGTACTTGACTTTTTTCACATTTTGATTCAATTGCTTTTCCCCCTTATCAATCTACACACAATAGCTCAAAATGACAAAGCAAAAACAGGTTTTTAGAAATGTTTGCAAATGTATACAAATAAATAAAACATTTACATAACTATTCAGCGATTACAGCCTCGAGTTTCTTGGGTATGACGCTACAAGCTTGGCACACCTGTTTTGGGGGATGTTCTCCCATTCTTCTCTGCAGATCCTCTCAAGCCCTGTCAGGTTGGATGGAGAGTATTGCTACAACGCTATTTTCAGGTCTCTCCAGAGATGTTCATCGGGTTCAAGTCGGGGGATGGTTGTGCTACAGGAGGAGTTAAAGTTAAAAACAACCATTATTTTCCAATCAATCCCCTAGTACAGTATAAAACTTGTGAAAACTGTATTTCATCCTCATTTTGTGCTTGTTTAGAACTGTAAAAGAGCCTTCTAATAAGACATTATGTCATTTACTGTACCTTGTCAAAGCAGCTCCCACCCATGATTTGAAGCTGAATGAAACAAGGTAATAATCTTGTATTTTTCTCACAAATGACAATAGAGCGATATAGGCGATATGATCCATGGATTATGACATTTCCTAGTGAGCACATATTTTATGAGGCAAATAAAATGTTCACACAATTGCCAAAACCAGAACACAGGTTCGTTCCTCTGCTTTTCAGTCCAAAACCCAAGTCAAAGAAGCGAATATTTTGATTGATTGCTATTGTGTAGACCACCAAGGACGGTTTAAGAAAAACCTTATAAGGCTATGTATAATTGGAGTGATATAAACCTATAGAAACATGATTTTATTATACTGCCTCAAAAATATTTTATTTGTCAGGCCAAGCAATTGACCTGATGCATTTGTTAGCACGTGGCCGGCCATGGGCTGATTTAATGACTGTGTAAAGGCTCATCAACACCTATTTCATGCAGTGTATTTGGAATGCATTCAGATCACTTCCCTTTTCCACATTTTATTACGTTACAGTCTTACTCTAAAATGGATTTTTTTTAAAGTTAAAACTCATCAATCTACACACAATACCCAGCAATGACAAAGCGAAAAAAGATCCTTGATGAAAACCTGCTCCAGAGCGCTCAGGAACTTAGACTGGGGTGAAGGTTCACCTTCCAACACGATAACGAACCTAAGCACACAGCCAAGAAAATGCAGGAGTGGCTTCGGGACAAGTCTCTGAATGTCCTTGAGTGGCCCAGCCAGAGCCCGAATTGCTGGGTAACATTTCCTGCAGAAACCTCATATCCACTAAACCAGAGAAACATGACAATGGAAATGTACACACACCTTTGTTGGACTTACCTAGGTTGACTCAGTTTGTGGAATCAACTGTCTTCCAACTTGATCTCTTCAGCGACCATTGGAGAGAGGCCTTGTTGCTTTATCAGGTATGCAACAGGGTCTCAATACAGTGATTTAGTTGTTTATTGGTCAATTTTGTTGTTACTATTACTGTTTGTGTATGTATGCTTATGTGTTGTTAATTGAATAGAACTACATGAGTTAGGTAGGGTCAATTTGAATTGAAGACAGTCAATTCAATGAGTGATTTGATTTACAAAATGGAGAGAAAATCATTGACATATAGCTTTTCCTTATCAGCTTATGTAGAAGTAAATGAAAATACAGTTGAAGTCAGAAGTACATACACTTAGGTTGGAGTCATTAAAACTCATTTTCAACCACTCCACAAATGTCTTGTTAACAAACTATAGCCTTGGCAAGTGTTTTAGGACATCTACTGTGTGCCTGACACAAGTCATTTTCCCAACAATTGTTTACAGATTATTTAACTTATAATTCACTGTATCACAATTCCAGTGGGTCAGAAGTTCACATGCACTAAGTTGACTGTGCCTTTAAACAGCTTGGGAAATTCCAGAAAATGATTTCATGGCTTTAGAAGCTTCTGATAGGCTAATTGACATCGTTTGAGTCAATTGGAGGTGTACCTGTGGATGTATTACAAGGCCTACCTTCAAACTCAATGCCTCTTTGATTGACATCATGGCAAAATCAAAAGAAATCAACCAAGACCCCAGAAAAACAATTGTAGACCTCCACAAGTCTGGTTCATCCTTGGGAGCAATTTCCAAACGCCTGAAGGTATCACGTTCATCTGTGCAAACAATAGTATGCAAGTATAAACACCATGGGACCACGCAGCCGTCATACAGCTCAGGAAGGAGACGCATTCTGTCTCCTAGAGATGAATGTACTTTGATGCGAAAAGTGCAACTCAATCCCAGAACAATAGCAAAGGACCTTATGAAGATGCTGGAGGAAACTGGTACAAAATGATCTATATCCATATTAAAACAAGTCCTAACCTGAAAGGCTACTCAGCAAGGAAGAAGCCACTGCTCCAAAACTGCCATAAAAAAAAGCCAGATTACGGTTTGCAACTGCACATGGGGACAAAGATGATACTTTTTGGAGAAATGTCCTCTGGTCTGATGAAACAAAAATAGAACTGTTTGGCCATAATGACCATTGTTATGTTTGGAGGAAAATGGGGGAGGCTTGCAAGCTGAAGAACACCATCCCAACCGTGAAGCACGGGGGTGGCAGCATCATGTTGTGGGGGTGCTTTGCTTCAGGAGGAACTGGTGCACTTCACAAAATAAATGGCATCATGAGGAGGGAAAAAGATGTGGATATATTGAAGCAACATCTCAAGACATCAGTCAGGAAGTTAAAGCTTGGTTGCAAATGGGTCTTCTAAATGGACAATGACCCCAAGCATACTTCCAAAAAGGTGGAAATTCAGGAGGGGGGGACTGTCTTCTGTTTGCCTACTAACGATTTGACAAACTCCTCGACCACTTATTAATTTCCGGGTCTCTTTCCAGTTCCACTATATGGCCTTTTCCCAAACAGGAAAACCTACCTATAGAGAATGATGGAGGCCTCTAGTGGCCAAAAGGCAATATTAGCGTAGGCAGCGCCATTGAGGGCTTCCACCATGCTTCTGCCATTTTAAAATAGTGGGTATTCCTATGGGTTGTAGCCTCAAATGGCGCTGCCCATGCTGTCAACCATTCATTTTAGAAACACTTAAGGGCTGTGTTTTGTGTAGGCTTACCCTGGTGTGACATTTTGATAACTGTGTAAAACTCTTGAAGGTTACTTATCAATATATTCACCTGTATTTACCCTCAAAAAATGAAATGCTAATTAGCTGCTAATGTGGCTATCATAAAGAACTACAAATACCATGGTGATCGGGACAGACTGCTGAATCGAGTCAAAGGTAAGAATCTCTGGATTAACTATCTCATGTTAGCAACTAATAAATTGGCAACATTTCTTAAATGTACAATTCTGTGAACTGTCTTGTGCAAGTTTTAAATTGACACAATACCTGTTAGCAAAGGTGTCGGCTAGAGATTTACATGGTTATCAAAACGTCACGCCAGGCAGTTGTGGGAAAAGTACCCAAATCACTCAAGTAAAAGTCACCTAGTAAAATGCTATTTGAGTAAAAGTATTTGGGTTTTAGATATACTTAAGTATCAAAAGTAATTGCTAAAATATGCTTAAGTATCAAAAGTAAAAGTGTAAATCATTTCACATTCCTTATATTAAGCAAACCAGACAGCACATTTTTTTGTTTTTTTGTTGTCTATAATTTCCTATTGGGGGAAAAATAAATGGTGGAAAACCGTTTGGAACTATTTCCCTGTTTGACTGCTAGGTTTTATGGGTATCATGACACCTCCACCGTGGCACAGATATAAAGATGAGTCCTCTTTCTTTCTCTCTTGACCTAGACCTACATGTGGAGATGCAGAGACGCCCAACTCAGTGGAAAATTTGCTTCCTTCCAGCAGGCAGTTTTTTTTTTTGCCCACCAAGCAAGTTTTTGTATGGAGGTCAATGAGTGTCGAATTTGGCCAACAACAAAAAATGCATCACTTATTTGCTGCATGAGGTTTATTTGATCTTAATAGAAGTTCAGTAATGCTTAAGTTGTTACGAGTGTATTTATATAAGTAGCACACGTAACATCCTGGCAACTTGAGAAAAAAACACTTCATATCGGAGATGGCTCTGCATATTCATAGTATGAGGCTAGTAGCATAGCATCTCTCTCGATTGACGTCACCCTCCTTAAATATTTAAAAATAGATTACAATAATGAGCTGTATCCACCAATCCAAAGAAAGGATAAGCAACCCGCCGTGCTGCTATGTGGACAACGACTCCCATTGTTAGGCCGGAGATATATTGTATCTTGCCACTATATCCATAATCTTTGCTACAGGTTGGAGTCCTCTCTGTAGCACGTTTGATATATTTCCATCTTGAGGTACACCGCAGTTTGTTGTACTTATATTTCGTAGACAAGTACGTTTTTTTTTAAAGACCATGTATTTATCGTCTGTATTGTTTTAGAATTTCCTTTGGCGCACAAGGATATGACCTAGATGTTTACAATTTAATTTCCCATCATACACTTCGGTTGACGTTATTCTGACGTTATTTCCCCCTTTCGCTAATCACGGTCAGCCAACATGTCGCTTGCGAAAGGAGTCTACAATTTGCTCTTCAGGAGAACATCTACTTTTTCCATTACCATCATGTTCGCAGCAGTGTTTTTTTTAAAGAATATTTGACCAAGGAGGAGATGCTATATTCGAGCAATTGAATCGGGGTGTAAGTCTATTGACAGATCTTCTCGTAACCTCATTTAGCCCGACATTGCTTAGGACAACTGCCAATGGTTGGCGTAAAGCCCAAATCAAACGAAAAAAGTTTTACGCGCTGGAATGATGCCGCGTTCAAAACAACTGGGAACACAGAACTCGAAAATCACCGACTTTAAAAAACAACTGGGAACTCGGAAAAAACTATTTGAATGGTCATCCAAGTCGGAGTTTTATAACGCGGCCCGAGTTCCCGAGCTGAAATTCCAGTCAGAGCACCTTTTTTTCCGAGGACCCAGTTGTTTTGGACTCTCAGAATTCGGAGGTTTCCAGTTCCGAGTAGTTTTGAACTGGCACTCGAATGCACTTGTAGTGAAAGAGCGCAGACGGGCCGTGGCGTCAAATGAGAAAGTACGTTTCTCGTGTCTGAGCGGATACATTGGGCGAAAATATGTTTTGTACATTTGTTAGTTCTGGAGTTGTGACATGTATATTTAGTGTTGATAATACTGTCAGTGCCAATAATATTGTTATAGATTCTCATTACTATTAAGTTGGCATATGCGCAGCAGTGTATGTGAATTGAAGCACTCTAGTATTGTGCGCAAATTTTGATTGCGTTTTGCATATGATTGCTTATGTACTTTTAACTTGTTTGTTCAGCAAAATTCTCTCCATAGTTGGGATACAGCATGAGTCGTTATACGTGTGATCCAACTTTCAATGTTGTGTTTGGTTCGTAGAAACTCTGGAAACACATCAAATACCAAAACGAGGATGAATAAAGAAGTGGCCTTATGTTGCGGCAGAAATGAAGCAAACGCCACACTTCAGTTTCCATTCCTGAGTCGGTCTTCGTGAACCATCACCTGCATTGACCTGTCACTGCGAGGCTGATTGTTCGCATTCAGAAACTCCATGGCATGGGAGTTTAAAAAAGGCTGATCAAAACATGGAAGTGTTTCAACTTGACCTTGTATACTGTGATCTCTCCCTCACCATTTGTAAATGTACTGATACTTTAAAACTGTTAATAAATTCAAAGTAAACATGTTTTGATTTGTAGAATCAGTTAAGTAGCTAGATAATCATCAACTGTACTTGACACTTGTCTCTTGTTAGATATTGCACACTGTTACCCCACCACATCTACTATTTTAGCATTGCATTGTAGAAGGTAACAAGAGGTCTAGTTAATCACTTTAGTACAGTGCTGTAGAGTTCTGTCGTGGACATTGTTTTGCATTGCACATCAATAACTTGGGACTGTGGGGCAGTAATATTTGGCCCATTTTTATTTATTAGGATCCCATAACTGGTAATGAGACTTGATTGTGTTGCCATTAGGTATGACTATGGACTTATTGAATAGTGTTATTAATGGATGCTGTGAGAAGCACGCAAACGTCATAAATAGCACCTATCCACAAGTCAAAGAAAGCGCAAGTCCAATACAGGTCAAAGGTCAACAGCACTGGGTTTATCCTTCAGTCAGTCCTAGAAGAAACACAGGCCTATTCCTAATTAGATTTGCTCAACATCTGTGTCCTCTCTAGCCTCCTTTTGAACAGGTCAAGGTGAGCCTGTGAGAAGACAAAGTGGACACATCCGCTTGTATGAAATTACTCCAATTGCGCATCAGGCAAATGACTTACAGGGTGGAATCCTAAAATAAATCTATCTAGTTGTGCAATACATTTAATAAAGGGTTAAGTAGCATATTGTTCTTAAATGTCTGCATGCTCTTCTCCTGGAAAATAATAGCTGATTCAAAGGGGGTAGGATACACTTGTCTATTCAGGTAGAATATACCCGCGCTTCCTTGCCAGAAGGAGGCTATTGATTAAGGGAGGACCATGGACCAAAAAGACCATCCTCTTGCCTCAGTCCTCTGTGACCCGGAAATCGATGTGGTCGAGGAATGTGTCAATTCGTTAGGACACTCTGCCTACTAACTTTTATTTGTTTGGATCACTTTACACATTTTATTTGGGCTTCACCCCTGTAAACATAAGTTGCCTTATGTGAAGGTTCTCCTGTAAATGTAATTAGCCTGATCTCCTCTCCCTCACCATTTGTAAATGCTGATACTTTAAAACTGTTAATAAATTAAACATAAACATGTTTTGATTTGTAGAATCAGATAAGTAGCTAGATAATCATCAACTGTACTTGAGTCTCATTTGGAGGAGCCATTGCATACAACCGGATGTGTCCACTTTCCGCCGTCTCGCCTTGATTATCTTTTACCTGTTCAAACAGGCAAGAGAGGACACAGGAGTTACGCAATTCTGTGGAGAAGGACAGTCTCATTTCAAGCAAGTGCATTTCCATCCGCTATCACTCTCAATTTAACTTTGACCTTTTCAAAAGGAGTTGAGAGGAGGCAGGAGGTGAGCTAATTTAATAAAAGGCCCATCTTCTGAATTGAAACACTCAGCCACTTCTTGGTGAGAGAGGACCCCAAAGGTTATTTACCAGAATATCAGAAGATGGTTGTCGGTAACCGTTCGCTCACAAGGCACTGCTGTCTTTGGTTTCCCTCACTGGGAGAGTTGATCTATGGTCACAGGTGTGACAGCCAGGTCCTGCTCTGTTGGGTAACACACAGCCTCAGTCCCAAACAACCGGTTGTTCAGTTTTTCAGGGGAAATGGAAAGAGCCTGTGAAGCAACTTTTTGGATGTTGATAAGGTGACACTCAATCTTCTCCACATTTATGGGATTGGTAGATCAGTGCAGAAGAGATCCCCAAACAGTTTGCTTTTCTTCTCGTCAAGACCAGTATGTAATGGGATCTATACTGAAGAAACATATTTTATTTGAATAAGTTACAGTTCATATAAGGAAATCAGTCAATGTAAATAAATTCATTTGGGCCTAATCTATGGATTTCACATGATTGGGCAGGGGTGCAGCCATGAAAAAGCCTGGGAGGGCATGGGCCCACCCACTTGGGAGCCAGGCCCAGCCAATCAGAATGAGTTTTCCCCCACAAAAGGGCTTTATTATAGACAGGAATACTCCTCAGTTTCATCAGCTGTCCGGGTGGCTGGTCTCAGACGATTCCGCAGGTGAAGAAGCCGGATGTGGAGGTCCTTGGCTGGCGTGGTACATGTGGTCTGCGGTTGTGAGGCCGGTTGGACGTACTGCCAAATTCTCAAAAATGACGGAGACTGCTTATGATAGAGAAATGAACATTAAATTCTCTGGCAACAGCTCTGGTGAACATTGCTGCCGTCAGCATGCCAATTGCAGCTACCACAAAACGTGGCACATCTGTGGCATTGTGTTGTGTGTCACAACTGCATATTTTAGTGACCTTTTAAAGTCCCCAGAACAAGGTGCACCTGTGTAATGACCATGCTGTTTAATCAGCTTCTTGATATGCCACACCTGTCATGTGGATGGATTATCAGGGCAGCAGGTAGCCTAGTGGTTAGAGCGTTGGGCCTGTAACCGAAGGTTTGCTGGATCGAATCCCTGAGCTGACATGGCACAATTCTGTCATTCTGCCCCTTAACAAGGATGTTACCCCACTGTTCCCTGGTAAGCTGTCATTGGAAATAAGAATTTGATCTTAACTGACTTGCCTAGTTAAATTGAAAAATCAATATATCTTGGCAGTGGATGAACATTTTTTATTTATTTTATTTATCCGCTATTTTACCAGGTAAGTTGAGTGAGAACACGTTCTCATTTGCAGCAACGACCTGGGGGATAAATACATTTGTGCTAAAAATTTGAGAAGCCTTTGGTGTGTATGCAAGTTTTTTGGTATATTTTATTTCAGCTCATGAAACATGGGACCAACATTTTACATTGTTGCGTTTTATGTTAGTTTCAGGCATTTCTTTTACCCAGCTATAGTAGGTAACTCGAGGAAGACAGTGTCCAGCAGATGGAGCAATTCCCTCTTTTTGTAGAGTCCATTCAGCATCCATCTATTTTTATCCATGTGCTGTTTATCATTTAAGTCATTTAGCAGACACTCTTATCCAGAGCGACTTACAAATTCACGGTCTCAGTCAGGTCAGATGTTTTGCTCACACAACTGCCTGCCACACCTATTTACAGGAAGCTACAAGTAGGTTACAGACTAACTCAAAACCAACACTGAGCCTCAAGTAATACAAGTGAGGCAATGAGGTAGTGAGGACATGCATAGTACTGTATGTAACCAAAGATGGGAGGGAGTCTCGACTCTTTGTGGGCTTATAGCAAAACCTGGATGACAAAAATAAATAAGCACCTTTCTTTGGCAAAAAAATGAGTGCAGGGTGAAAGCTGTACTTAAAACAACAAAACAGGTTCAGCCCTCAGAATGCAACCCTCTTGGAATCTGCTTAAGCCCTTTCATCAGGTGGCCTCAGTGCCGAGACCCGCTGAAAATACATGTCAGAACACGCCTGCCATCTCCACTCTGCCTCAGTCACACCGAGATGACATCACAGCAGACCAATGGGCTTCAGGGACTAGTGCCGTCTCATGGATACCTTCCTCACAGTAGTCATCCGAGCTCACCTCAAATTGGATCACAGTCAGTAAAATGAAAGAGTCTCTGGGTGTAAAATAAGTGATTTTTCTTTGTACACACATTTACTAAATGTCAAAAACATATCAAGTATGCAAATCTTTGTTTTAATAAATGTAAAAAGCAAAAAAAATGTATATCTTACATTATTTGCACTGGGCACTGAAGTGTAAAGCAAAAGTGAAACATGAGTGATTAAGGTTCCTGTGGGATTTCAGTCACAGTCCCTCATTCCCTTATACAGTCACTCTGTGCTTAAAAAAAAAGCTGAGTCAGCATTTAACAAACAAAATGACCAGGACATCAGAATTTTCAGACCTGAATTCTCTAGTCCCTCTCCACTTGTGTGTGACAAAAACAGGCAGACCGAATAAAAAAAAAAAAAAAGTGTCAGAATACCTTTTTCAGAAGACTAGGGAAAGGCAGTGGGAGTTGTGTGATTGGCTGGGGGTGTTGCGGTGGACCCAGGGGTAACAGTGCAGCGGTCAGCTGTCTCTTTGTCCTGGGGCATCTCTGTTGTCCAGTTTCACTCGAAAAGTCACTAGAATGGACACCCTTCAATGACCTAATCAGAAAGCTTGCCAGTATTATCCGATTTAGTGCCTCAAGACTAAAATGAGACAGAGTGATCATGGCACTTGGCGATATTAAAAACCAGGGCAGTAATCAAATTGTTACGGCGTCTCAAGATGGACAAACAGTAAAACAAATATCACATTTTTCAATTGAAGGTCTTTTAAGAGAGTAAGCGAGAAGTTCGCCTTGCCTCATACGGGCCAGATTTCTGTATTTTGAAAATTACATCTTGAAAACTGACATGCAAAACATTTAGGGACTATATCAACAATGGACAAATACCAAAATATAGTTTTTGGGTGGCGTTTTCCTTTAAGGGTAATAATGGGTGAGCTGAAGATAAGTGTTAGCATGAGGAAAAGAGGAACAGCAGATAGACAGGGCGCTCATAGAGAGAGAGAGAGAGAGAGAGAGAGAGAGAAAGAGAGCTGAGCCACAGAGCAGCTCTATGTGCACTGCCAAGCCCCGGGCAGCCAGGCACTCAGCAGACAATACCGGCTGCCAGCCTTCCCCCACAAACTCACTGGAGATAAAGCGATAGAGAAAGCGAGATAGGAGAAAAACAAAACCAAGCCCTACCATCCTCTCCAACCCCTCAGCTCAGACAAACCAGCATACAGATGTGTTCTCTCAGCCTGCAGTCTGAATTTTTTATTTATTTCACCTTTATTTAACCAGGTAGGCTAGTTGAGAACAAGTTCTCATTTGCAACTGCGACCTGGCCAAGATAAAGCATAGCAGTGTGAACAGACAACACAGAGTTACACATGGAGTAAACAATTAACAAGTCAATAACACAGTAGAAAAAAAGGGGCAGTCTATATACAATGTATGCAAAAGGCATGAGGAGGTAGGCGAATAATTACAATTTTGCAGATTAACACTGGAGTGATAAATGATCAGATGTTCATGTACAGGTAGAGATATTGCTGTGCAAAAGAGCAGAAAAGTAAATAAATAAAATGTATGTAATGCTTTATATCCCACATCTAAGGTCGGTACAACCCAATGATTTATATATGCAATAGTGCCTCCATCTTGGCACTCCCCCTCCATTGTAAAAAATATTTTGGAAGCTATAGAAATATATTTATTAATTTCTACATTTAATTTTAAAAAAATATTTAACCAGGCAAGTCAGTTAAGAACAAATTCGTATTTACAATGATGGCCTTACCAGGGAAGTGTGGGTTAACTGCCTTGTTCAGGGATAGAACAACATATTTTTACCTTGTCAGCTCAGGGATTTGATCCAGCAAACATTTTGGTTACTGGCCCACTGTGATAACCACTAGGCTACCTGCCGCCCCAGTTACAGACACCTTAATGCATACTTTTAAATTATATTTAATCAGCTAAACATACAAATGAAAGTATTATTTATCTTGAGATTACTAATGTTGATGTCGCCACTACAATAAAGAAATACTTGTACATGTAATTTTGTCCTTGAAACATTGCATTGAAATACTGTAGAATTCCATTCATTCCTATGGAGGACTGCTTCTACTGGGGAGTGCCAATATGGCCGACAGGTGGCTTCAAAGCCTCTCAATGGCCAATGCATAGCATCAGCAATTCATGGTTTATATAAATCATTGGTACAACCCAGATGTTTTGACCCATTATTCTAGAGTATAAACATGTAGTCGGAGCACCTGCATGGACACTAAAATGAATGCTATACAGTCAGATTGCGGATTCTGGTCAAGTATAATCTCTGGGGGTAGAGAGAGATCATGAGCAGTTTTATTGTGGATGTTGTGATTGTGTCCAGAGAATAAATGATGAGTTTAAGAAGACTAGAATGTGGTCCTGACAGACAATGAACTTGACTGTTCGCAGAACAAGTATGTTCGCATGGAAAGATGGAACCAGTTTTGGTATTGCTTGCAGAGATGAGATAACGTGTGCTTTGGCCTACATGTTGGCGACGATAGCAGCTTTTTCCAGTTTATTGTGGCACATATTGATTGACACCCTTATTTGAGTGGCTCCAATATGACCATGTGACTGATAGAAAGTTCTTACACAATATACAAAGGAAATTCCCTCTTTGATGAGTCACATCATAACACTTGTCCTGGCTATGATCATGCCTGTTCATTCTGGGTCGCCTGTGCTGGTTTCCAATTAGGATATTTCATGATGTCTGTACTTTCCATTCCTGTTTCGGGGGGAACAGAGAAAATGAAAAGATCATGGTGTAGCGTTGCCTACACAGAAGGTTCCCACCATCCCGTTCATACCACAGTGACTAGACACTCGCAATCATGTAGTCATTCCCATAGAAAAGTCCTGCCATTTGCTTGTGGTGTTATATACAGTACTTTTGGAGCCATGTATTTGACTTGAGACAGTTTTTAGTTGCATAATCAGTCCGTTAGTAATTGCCGAATCTGCTTATTAGTAGTAATAATTTGTTATTGGTTAGGATGTTGGAGCCGGAGAGTGTTATTGCTGGGACAAAGGGAAGTGCAGAAAGTGTCTATGTCCACATATGTTATTGTTGTATATTCATATTTCTAAGAAAGTAGGTAAAGAGCCACAGCTGACTCTCAGTTCCTGGTAAGGTCAGGCGAGATTCTGTGGAACTAGGGCAGTGAGAGACGTGGAGTTTAACATTGAGGTGAGGAGAAATTTGAGGAGAGAAGAAACCTCTGGGAGGGGGGCTAGAGGGGCCCATCCCAACAATACTCCAACTGTAGTCGTATCGCACACACATGTACACATCCCTGCTCATGAAGGTTCTGGAACACCAATAGGAGGAACATACTTAGTTATTGCCCAGCAACACTGATTGTTTATCCTCGATAGACGAGGAGGTGACTCCTAATCGGAAGGCATAAATATATGCTTATGTAAATTGTGTGCTATGCAGCTGCAGCATTCAGTTTGGATGGAATAAATCTAGTCTGAGCTTCCTTTGGTGTCCAACTGGATTTGTACCAGAACTTAGAATCTAACACGTGTATGGCCCATATCCAAAGTCATTTTTTTATACAAAATTTCAGAAAATACAATTCTCAGTGAATGATCCTGTACCATCTTGGCATTCCAAAAATGTAATAAGACAACAAATTCAAACCATATTTAGGTAACAACATATGTTTTTCTGAGACCAAGGTTTCCAATTAGGTCATACTGATGTTTAGGTGTTATCACTCTAGGTTTTCTGCTTTGCTTAGCGCAAAATATTTGCTTTTTTCCCTCAAGTCGTAAATGTTTTTCCATCGATGTAATGGCTACAAGATGTTAATGCTTTCATAGGGTGTCTCTATGCTAACCACTGTCTCCCAGGAGGATTCTGGGACAGGATTGAGTTGGCGGTTGCTTCTCAAGGCTTGGCATTCAGTTACAGACCAAGCTACACGGAGATGTTTAAACAGGGAGTCAAAACGTAATTCTAGTCCCCTTCCCACCACTAGTCCCCATCCCTTTTCCACAGTAAAACTTCTAGAATGAAATAATGATGTATAGATGCCTATGCGTGCAGCAATGCACACAGTCATGCCTTGAAAGCATGTTTGTACACTCAACCATTGGAGCCTCTATAAAGCGTTCATTATGATCTAATGTTCACAACAAGGCAGCTGGTCGGTCTGTGAGGACATGCTCCTGTATTATTTCAAGTGATCTGCAAATCTTACTATGTTACTTACTTGCAATGTTACTTATTTACGTTTAATAACTTATTTGCAGGACCTTGCTGCTCCTAAACGTGCCTTTGCTTTGTCTGTGACTCCTGATAGCAAAGGGAGAGATGTTCCTGTCTAAGCAGGTCACATCATGGATTCAGGACGACCGGTGCCAACAGTCTGGATTCAATTAAACACCATCTGATCTTCTGTAGTCTTTACAGCTGCCTCAAAGTCTATCATTCTCCCCCAACAAACTGCACACACACAACTGTAGCACATGTGTCAGACAGCCACAGGGCCCTCTACACAGACCCCAGACTGTTCCACCATCAATACACCACACCTCTTGTTTGTCTGAGGCCCTGTCGTGGCTCCAAAGTTCTGGGCAGTGGGATCGACTTTCCAATTTAAAATATTGATTAGATATGGGAGATGCAAAATCCAGATTTTGGGGTGTTTGGTCTATTCGATATGAACAAATTAGAAAATGAATAAAATAACGAGGGTAAATAATTATTCTGATGTCTTAGCACTTTTACTAATATATTGATTTGATAATAACTAAAGTGAAGGAATATAAAAAGTTCAAATATAAAGAATACTGCATTGTATAATAACATTTCTCAAGATCAAAAACATCCACCCAAGGGAAAAGATTCCATCGTTAATTTGAGTTGGTGCTAAACACAATGAAACATGTGTCCAATCAATTATTTCAAGCATCACAACATGTGCGTCATTGTTTTTCCAGAATTGAGAAACATCCAGACTGGCTGTGCTAATTTGAAGCCTTTGGTGGCATCACTGCAACCTTTGGAGCTGTAGTCTGTATTTTTGAGTCTACATTACCTTCCTTGCTCTTTTTCCGAGGAGGCTTTTTCATTGGGGTCTTATTTTTGGGCTCTCCCTTATCTGAGCTGCTTTCAGAGTTGCTAGAGTCTTGTTTCTCTTGGTATTTGGCTTCTTTAGATGGACTATCTGGCAGAGGCTTCTGTGAGCTGTCGGATGTGGGAAGCAAATCCTTTCCAGCTCCAGGCTGGGTGCCCGAGGTCTTTTGGGGCGGGGTGGGCTTCTTTCTCTGGGCCTGGAGGTGGGACAGGCTCTCTTCACAGCTGCCGGCCTCACTCCTGTTCAGGCTCTGAGTCTTCTCCTTCAGCTGAGCAGTAAAGAGAGAGGCTACCTCAGAGTGTATGTTCGGTTGGTTAACCTCCCTGTTTAGGGATAAGCTGGGCCTCTTCTCTGGGGACTCTTTGGGGATTGCAGCTTTCCGGTCAACACGGAAATTTCCCATTTTCCTCAGGACACTCTGCATTGCCCCATTGATGTGCTCTATCTGCAACAGACCTGGTCTGCTTTTATTAGGCTTCTTCTCACCTAGGGAGCTGGCCCCATCTGTACCTGCAGACTCTGGGGCGTTGGGAGCTCGCTGCTTGCTGGCTTTCTTTCTGGAACAAATGTTATCCTCAGCCACAGTCTCTTCCTGACTTTTCTGATTTGACCCAGGAGATGCATGGATCCATGAGAGCTTGGGCTTGGTGGAGGGGTCTGGTGGCTGTGGTTTAATCCTCTCAGCAGCTATAGGCTTTCCATTATATTTGACATTGTTTGACCCGCCATTGTTCTCTGGCTCCTTGCTGGACTGCTGTGGTGGCTGAGGGGCAGAGACCCTGAGGCAGAGGGTGCTGGTGGCTGACTCTGTGTCACTGCAGGAGCCCTCACTCTCTGATGACTTCTGTAGTGGCAGCTCACTGGTGTTAACTGAAGCCTGCTCAGTCATATCCCTGTCCTCCGGCAATGTGTCTACCTCAGAGACATCATCATCAGCTAGGACTGTAGTCTCTGTTGTGTTGATTCTGTCCCCTTTCTTTTTCTTCTCTTCTCAGAGGGCGAGAGAAAGGGCGAGAGAGAGGGCGAGAGAAGTTCAAACATCAATTTTTATTCAATGAAATAAAAGATCATCAGAATCCGACTCCCCTTCAGCTCTAAAGATGTTAAGGAAACAAACACAAATGCTTTGGGAATGTTTTAAGTACTGGGTGACCTACTATTAACATTTTCCTGTTCTTGCTTACTTTAGAAGAAAGGGCTTTAATTGGATGATACTGCAGCAGATTAGGCAGTGTATTTAGGGCAGATCAGTGAAATTATGATCTATCAAGAACTGTAGTTTACACATCACCCTCTGGATCTTACACCGGATATGACTATGCAGCAGTTGTTTTGACAAAAATCTAGCCATTGCAGAAAATCAGTGAATCATACAAAAACAAAATGTTGTGTGCAGCCAACGACGACTCATCACCTCATAATGTTCTGTCATTCCAAAATGATCTCTTGTTTTTGGAATGACATTCCCATCATTATCGGAGCTCAATGTGAAAAATGTAACCTTCCTTCACATATTTTGGACAATAATTTGCCTTAACGAATTCCCATCACCTGCAGAAATGAAGGTTCTAGGATAGACAGGTGTCACTGTCACAGAGAGAACAGACAGAGGGTTTTTTAATGCAGCACTCTTATCATGCAGGAGTGACAGGGAAGATTTAGTCTGGGATACCCACCGTCAGGCACAGCATAGACATGTCCGTCCTCTGTGGTCTCTACGGAAGAGAAGGACGCTCTGGATGACCCGGAGGCGGTGGGCTGCTCCACTGCAGAGGGGGGCTCAATGAAACTACAGTTGAAAGTATTCTCAGGGTCATGGTGGGACACTGTGGAGAACAGAAACCGAGCAAACACTTAGCCTCTTAACAGTTAGGCCTACATTCGATAAAGCTTTGAACTTATTTGTTAACAACAATAATCCTTCACTACATTTTGTCCCTTCAAAGAAATTGTGTTACACATGGGACCTTATATTTCCCCCTGACTTCCTGTGTCATACATCAGTCCACTCAGCCCAAACATCCCCCTTCTAGCCCCGCTGCCCCTGTTCCAGTAGAGAGAAATTGCAGGTTAAGATCTTTTTTGACACTTCCTGTCGGTGGTCTAGAGGGGCCCTCGATGGAATGTAGAGAAATGGGGAGGGTGAAGAGGGGGCAAGCAGGACGCTGTTTAAGTATGGTTTTAAATATACGCTGAGTTCACTGTCACAGACATTCAGAGAGCAGGCAAAGCAAAAAAACAAGGAGAAGGGATGCTACTTTGATTTAGGAGAGAACTATCTTTGGGTATTGGACTGGTTTATCGTCAGTCATGAGAACCCAGTGAAAACGTACGTTAACATTCATTGAGTTTGTGCAGGTAGGACCTACCAACAACGTTGGGTAGCTTCTGCCGTCTCAGTGGGATATGAGGAAGTTTAGAGCTGATTCGTGTGAACCCTCCACATAGTCTTCTTTTGGACCTTTTCTCAGGGCTAAATGCAATCAACAGAGAAACCAAAGAAGATGTGAAGTATAAATTTAACTTCAGCTAATGTGACAATATATTTATTGTGCCCCAATACAAACAACAATCATTCTTACTCGTTCTGTCTGCAGAAGCAGCAGCAACACAGCAAGGAGAGGAGCAGGAGACAGGTGACCAGCACCCCTGCTGCCATCACACCCATCCTCTGGTTAGGCTCTGTTCAAAGAGCAGAGGTCATACATCTGTCCCACTTGCCACAGAATAGACTCCTTTTAAAAATAAATACAGTGGGGCAAAAAAGTATTTAGTCAGCCAACAATTGTGCAAGTTCTCCCACTTAAAAAGATGAGAGGCCTGTAATTTTCATCATAGGTACACTTCAACTATGACAGACAAAATTAGAGAAAAAAATCCAGAAAATCACATTGTAGGATTTTTAATGAATTTATTTGCAAATTATGGTGGAAAATAAGTATTTGGTCAATAACAAAAGTTTATCTCAATACTTTGTTATATACCCTTTGTTGGCAATGACAAAGGTCAAACGTTTTCTGTAAGTCTTCACAAGGTTTTCACACACTGTTGCTGGTATTTTGGCCCATTCCTCCATGCAGATCTCCTCTAGAGCAGTGATGTTTTGAGGCTGTTGCTGGGCAACACAGACTTTCAACTCCCTCCAAAGATTTTCTATGGGGTTGAGATCTGGAGACTGGCTAGGCCACTCCAGGACCTTGAAATGCTTCTTACGAAGCCACTCCTTCGTTGCCCGGGCGGTGTGTTTGGGATCATTGTCATGCTGAAAGACCCAGCCACGTTTCATCTTCAATGCCCTTGCTGATGGAAGGAGGTTTTCACTCAAAATCTCACGATACATGGCCCCATTCATTCTATCCTTTACACGGATCAGTCGTCCTGGTCCCTTTGCAGAAAAACAGCCCCAAAGCATGATGTTTCCACCCCCATGCTTCACAGTAGGTATGGTGTTCTTTGGATGCAACTCAGCATTCTTTGTCCTCCAAACACGACGAGTTGAGTTTTGACCAAAAAGTTATATTTTGGTTTCATCTGACCATATGACATTCCCCCAATCTTCTTCTGGATCATCCAAATGCTCTCTAGCAAACTTCAGACGGGCCTGGACATGTACTGGCTTAAGCAGGGGGACACATCTGGCACTGCAGGATGTGAGTCCCTTGCGGCGTAGTGTGTTACTGATGGTAGGCTTTGTTACGTTGGTCCCAGCTCTCTGCAGGTCATTCACTCGGTCCCCCTGTGTGGTTCTGGGATTTTTGCTCACCGTTCTTGTGATCATTTTGACCCCACGGGGTGGGATCTTGCGTGGAGCCCCAGATCGAGGGAGATTATCAGTGGTCTTGTATGCCTTCCATTTCCTAATAATTGCTCCCACAGTTGATTTCTTCAAACCAAGCTGCTTACCTATTGCAGATTCAGTCTTCCCAGCCTGGTGCAGGTCTACAATTTTGTTTCTGGTGTCCTTTGACAGCTCTTTGGTCTTGACCATAGAGGAGTTTGGAGTGTGACTGTTTGAGGTTGTGGACAGGTGTCTTTTATACTGATAACAAGTTCAAACAGGTGCCATTAATACAGGTAACAAGTGGAGGACAGAGGAGCCTCTTAAAGAAGAAGTTACAGGTCTGTGAGAGCCAGAAATCTTGCTTGTTTGTAGGTGACCAAATACTTATTTTCCACCATAATTTGCAAATAAATTCATTAAAATCCTACAATGTGATTTTCTGGATTTTTTTTTCTCATTTTGTCTGTCATAGTTGAAGTGTACCTATGATGAAAATTACAGGCCTCTCTCATCTTTTTAAGTGGGAGAACATGCACAATTGGTGGCTGACTAAATACTTTTTTGCCCCAATGTATCTGTCATGTGTGTTTTTATGGCGGATACATGTTACCAATAAGCTCTCTGGAAAAATAATACATGACACTTTTTTCCCTCGTCACATTAGACAAGTCTGTTTTAGGAAAGGTTCTTACGTAGGTTGCATGCTCCAGTCACTATGTTGCAGTTGTTGTCATGGCAGGAACAGGTCTGGGTACAGTTAAGCCCATACTGACCTGCTGAACAGCTCACATTACAGCTGCATAGGAAAGAGTGTGAAATTTCATTGATGAAATTTTCAAAATTGGTCTTGACACCATCCATATTACTTTCTCTATTTGTTACATTCAATTAGTTTTCTTTTTAAATATTTGCATGTAAAATGCTTTGCACTCACTAGGCACCAGAGAAGCCAGGATTACAGAGACAATTTCCTGTGGCGAAGTGACACATCCCATTGAAGCAGCTGTTGCAGTCATTGACACAGTTCTCTCCATAGGTTCCATTTGGGCACTTGACCTCACATCTGTGAAGACAAATGGTTGAAAATCACGCACAAACTCAGACGGGATGTAATTGCCTTTCTTATCTACATTTGATTAGAGATGACGAATGTGATCGGAAGCTCATAATCGCATTCCTACCGATCACCCATCCAACCAGGGTTGCAGTGGGGGCATTTTCCGTCGATGCGGTTGCAGAAGTGTCCGTCTTTACAGGATGAGCAAACGTCCTTGCAGTTTTCACCAAAGAACCCAGGAGCACACATCTGGTCACACCTGGTGCCATTCCAACCGCTTTCACATGCGATGCAATGTCCCTCTGCCACCTTGCAGGGCTGCTGGCCTTTGCAGTGACCACACCTGGAAGAGCAGTAAGACCAAGTCCTGAGTAATATTGTAACAAAAGATGAATAGCATGGACTAACTAAATTCATTACAGTAATATTCATGCTGGAATAGGGTTTCCAAATGGTTGGTTCCCTCTTCCAGAGCCTTTCAGCCAAGGCTAGTTCCCTTGTGGTTAGAAACTGGCTTGTGACTAGATGTCTTATTGCCAACAGCTTCAGGTGGCCAAACACTTTAGGTGTTTCACAGCTCAAAACAGTTTGTAAACCACATTAGATTTGCCAGCTTCACCACATGGTTACCCCAATGGGCACCGTACAGCAGACTGAACGAGCAAAGAGCAAAGACATGCATGTCTTATCCAGCTAAATAACCTCTGGCTACCAGAGTGGTTTCAAGTAAGTCAGCTTTGTCTAACACAGCTGTCACACACCTGTTTCTGCAATTTTGTCCGTAGAATCCAGCTGGACACGTCTCCCTGCAGAACTTCCCTCTGAATCCTGGCTTGCAGGTGCACGATCCATCCGCCGGGTTACAGCGTCCTTGGAGACACTGGCACTTGTGCTCGCAGTGAGTACCCCACAGATGCTCTCGACACTTGCAGCGACCGGTGAGCTGGTCACACGGAGAGGCATTGCAGGCACACTTGGCACCGCAGTACCTCCCATACCAGCCAGGATGACAGTGGCACTGGCCAGTTCCCACATCACACATAGAGTTGACTCTGCAGTAACAGTTGTTAGAGCACTGAGGGCCCCAATAGCCTGTGTAGCACATACAAGCGCCTGTCTCCTGGTTGCATCGGCCCTTCTGGCAGTCGCAGGCTCGCTCACAGTTTGGCCCCCAGCGATTAGGGTTACAGGTGCAGGCCCCAGTGACATCATCGCACCTCCCGTTGGGATGGCAATCACACTTACCCTTGCAGTCAGGCCCCCAGAACTTAAACGGACATTCTACAGAGCGGATGTAAGGCAAATATGTATAGACAAAGAGATAATTTGTACACTAAGTTCTCTGGACGTAGACTACTTAGTTCTGAGAAGTAGGCTACCTGGACTGGCTGTATGTGAAAATGACTGCAGTGTTAACAGACTTACACTACATTTCAAAGGAATTTATGCTTGAAATAAATGGCAAAATTACAATCTGCAATTGTTACTTCCATTTTTACCTTATGTATAAATTAATTATATGTACCCATTGATTCTTGAAGAATATAACTTACTAAGGCCTCATGAGCTTAGTTTATTAACTGTCGTACCCCATCAGAACCCCAAATATACGCTTGTTTTACTCCAATGTTTGTAAACAAAGTAAATGTTAACAAACATTGTATAGCCTCAAAACATGGTTAAAACTATCATTTTGATATCATGGATGGTCAGTACTTGCTTCCATAGCTCTGTCTATACATTTGAGCTTTTATTGAAACAGGGACAGGGAGGACACTTTGTTATTGTTTCAACTGCTGATTGCTGCTTTAAGGATTGCTGTGAGGAAGGAACAGGGAACTAACTTACTCATATCACAAGTGGCTCCAAAATAACCATGACGACAGCGGCATTCGTGGGGTCGCACACAAACTTCATTTTCTTTGCAGGTGAAGTTACCCTCACAAATTGCTGAAGAAAAACCATTGGGCAAGTTAGTTCACAATAAATAATTATGCTTTTAGAAATGAAGAGGAAAAATGGTTTGGGAGTCTACTCCCAATGATGTGGTTCAGGTTTGTTGAATGGGATAATACAGGCTTTCGAGTACTCACGTATTAAGCACTCATCTCCTTGCTGGGCCCAGCCACTACAACATTGGAGCCTGTCAGATCTGGGAGGGAGAAAAATAACATTAGTTCATCTGGAAATCATCTGTATTTGATTTATAGAAACTAACGTAATTGAACTCCTTCCATCCAAACTATTGTTATGATCACATTTCAGTCATGACAAATAGACTAAGACATTTACATACTGAACATGATCCTAATCACATTCAGATGCAAATCTGTCACAGCATTCAAAATGCAGGGAATTACTGGCACAAAGACTCAATGTAGCAGTAGACTAAATGAGCAGAGATCCGAGGAAGATTATCTGTGAATAGAAGGGCTTGGGTATTCAGAAAATCTCAAACTTTAACATATCTAAAACAATTTAATGCATGTTTATCTACCTTCACTGACATGAATCTGAACTACTGTAATAGTTTTGTCCATCAATTTCAAGCATAAAACCTATTTAAAACAGGTACACAATGACTTACTCAGTTTTGCATACATTTCTGCCGCTGGGATTTAGTTCTTGGCTGTAAGTCCAACAACAGAAGACACTTAGAAGCACAATGACTAAGACATATCTTGTTTCCATGTTGTTATGAACAGCATCCCTCCAAGGGCTTTCCAGTGGAAATATGTCAGTCTTTTTTCCAAAAAGGAAATCAACTCTTTTCTTGTGTTGTCCAAAAAGTTACCCATCCAGAGGGTGGCGGTATGCAGTAGTAAATGAAGTAGCCTACCGGTAGGCTGTTACCCTAAAGTCGGTACTTGAATGACAATTTGCAAATTCGGTATGAAGAGGTTGTAATTCTCCCTGGGACCTCCCCACAGAACCAACCTCACCACAGATTGAAAAAAAACTCCCCACCCCCAGTAAAACCGACTACCCTAAGAAAACATTACCAGTTACAGAGTAGACCTAGCACTTAGCCAATGGCTCCCTCTGTTGTTGACAATAGGAAGCTGTACATCCTCACAGTACACACACACACTCTCTCTTTACAGATGGACTATCCAAATGAAGGGTTACCGAACAATTTGAGAGAGAGAGAGAGAGAACTTGACACAAAGGACATGTTTCTGTTCTGTTGCATATGCTTTATGTATTTTCTGTGTCTAGCAGCATCCTCAGAGCATGCGCAGACCAGCTGGCTGGTGTGTTTACGGACATATTCAATCAATCCCTATCCCAGTCTGCTGTTCCCACATGCTTCAAGAGAGCCACCATTGTTCCTGTTCCCAAGACAGCTAAGGTAACTGAGCTAAATGACTATCGCCCCATAGCACTCACTTCCGTCATCATGAAGTGCTTTGAGAGACTAGTCAAGGATCATATCATCTCCACCCTACCTGACACCCTAGACTCACTCCTATTTGCTTACCGCCCCAATAGGTCCACAGACAATGCAATCGCAATCTCACTGCACACTGCCCTAACCCATCTGGACAAGAGGAATACCTACAGTATGTAAGAATTCTGTTCATCGACTACAGCTCAGCATTTAAGACCATAGTGCCCTCCAAACTCGTCATTAAGCTCGAGACCCTGGGTCTCGGTCCTGGACGTTCTGACGGGCCGCCCCCTGGTGGTGAGGGTAGGAAACAACATCTCCACCCCGCTGATCCTCAACACTGGGGCCCCACAAGGGTGCGTTCTCAGCCCTCTCCTGTACTCCCTGTTCACCCATGACTGCGTGGCCATGCAGGCCTCCAACTCAATCATCAAGTTTCCAGACGACACTATAGTGGTAGGCTTGATTACCAACAATGACGAGACGGCCTACAGGGAGGAGGTGAGGGCCCTCAGAGTGTTGTGTCAGTAAAACAACCTCACACTCAATGTCAACAAAATAAAGGAGATGATTGTGAACTTCAGGAAACAGCAGAGGGAGCACCCCCCTATCCATATCGAAGGGACAGTAGTGGAGAAGGTGGAAAGTTTTAAGTTCCTCGGCGTACACATCATTGACAAACTGAAATGGTCCACCCACACAGACAGCGTGGTGAAGAAGGCGCAACAGCGCCTCTTCAACCTCTGGAGGCTGGAGAAATTTGGCTTGTCACCAAAAACACTCACAAACTTTTACAGATGCACAATCGAGAGCATCCTGTCGGGCTGTATCACCGCCTGGTACGGCAACTGCTCCTCCCACAACCGCAAGGCTCTCCAGAGGGTAGTGAGGTCTGCACAACGCATCACAGGGGGCAAACTACCAGCCCTCCAAGACACCTACACCACCCGAACGTCACAGGAACGTCAAAAATATCATCAAGGACAACAACCACCCGAGCCACTGCCTGTTCACCCCGCTATCATCCAGAAGGCGAAGTCAGTACAGGTGCATCAAATCTGGGACCGAGAGACTGAAAAACAGCTTTTATCTCAAGGCCATCAGACTGTTAAACAGCCATCACTAACATTGAGTGGCTGCTGCCAACATACTGACTCAAATCTCTAGCCACTTTAATAATACACAATTGGATGTAAGAAATGTATCACTAGTCATTTTAAACAATGCCACTTTATATAATGTTTACATACCCTACATTACTCATCTCATATGTATATACTGTACTCTATACCATCTACTGCATCCTGCCTATGCCGTTCGGCCATCACTCAACCATATATTTATATGTACATATTCTTATTCATTCCTTTACCCTTGTGTGTGTTTAAGGTAGTTGTTGTGAAATTGTTTGATTACTTGTTAGATATTACTGCATGGTTGGAACTAGAAGCACAAGCATTTCACAAGCATTTCGCTACACTTGCATTAACATCTGCTAACTATGTGTATGTGACCAATAACATTTTATTTTGTTTGACGTATGACAACTGGTTTGACATTTATTCAGGACATGTATGCATATGTATTGACTTGGGTGAAGGGTTATCTTTTCAAACAGAAGCTGAATATAAAACCTTTATGACTGCATGGTTGTAAAATTCTGGCTCCCAGACGGTATTAAGGTGTTAAGGTGTAGGATAAGCTCATCGATTGCTGTATTCCCAGACAGAAGATGCCGCCAGGCAAACACACTAGCACACCTTAACAATAGGCTTAAATGTTCCGCATTGACTGACCTCCATGTCTTAAAATAATGATGGACTGTCGTTTCACTTTGCTTATTTGAGCTGTTCTTGCCATAATATGGACTTGGTCTTTCACCAAATAGGGCTATCTTCTGTAAACCAACCCTACCTTGTCACAACACAACTGACTGGTTCAAATGCATTAAGAAGGAAAGCAATTCCACAAATGAACTTTTAACAAGGCACACCTGTTAATTTAAATGCATTCCAGGTGACTACCTCATGAACCTGGTTGAGAGAATTTTAAAAATGTATTTATTTCACCTTTATTTAACCAGGTAGGCAAGTTGAGAACAAGTTCTCATTTACAATTGCGACCTGGCCAAGATAAAACAAAGCAGTTCGACACATACAACACAGAGTTACACATGGAGTAAAACAAACATACAGTCAATAATACAGTAGAAAAGTAAGTCTATATACTATGTGAGCAAATGAGGGAGGTACAGGCAAAAAAAGGCCATGGTGGAGTGGTAAATACAATATGGCAAGTACAACACTGGAATGATAGATTTTCAGTGGAAGAATGTGCAAGGTAGAAATAGAAATAATGGGGAGCAAAATAAAGAAATAAAGAAATAAAAACAGTAGGGGATGGGGTAGTTGTTTGGGCTAAATTATAGAGGGGCTATGTACAGGTGCAGTAATCTGTGAGCTGCTCTGGTGCTTAAAGCTAGTGAGGGAGATAAGTGTTTCCAGTTTCAGAGATTTTTGTAGTTCGTTCTAATCATTGGCAGCAGAGAACTGGAAGGAGAGGCGGCCAAATTAGGAATTGGCTTTGGGGGTGACCAGAGAGATATACCTGCTGGAGCGTGTGCTACAGGTGGGTGCTGCTATGGTGACCAGCGAGCTGAGATAAGAGGGGACTTTACCTAGCAGGGTCTTGTAGATGACCTGGAGCCAGTGGGTTTGGCGACGAGTATGAAGAATGCCAAGAGTGTGCAAAGCTGTCATCAAGGCAAAGGGTGGCTACTTTGAAGAATCTCAAATATAAAACATATTTTAATTTTAACACTTTTTTGGTTACTACATGATTCCATATGTGTTATTTCATAGTTTTGATGTCTTCGATATTATTATACAATGTAGAAAATAGTCTAAATAAAGAAAAACTATTGAATGAGTAGGTGTGTCCAAACTTTTGACTGGTAGAATATGTATCCAGACTGGCATTATACTATCGCATCAGGGGCTTAAAACTTCTTTGGGATCAATGGCCCCCCCAAGTGACGGTTGAGCTAACGTAGGCTAATGTGATTAGCATGAGGTTGTAAGTAAGAAGAACATTTCCCAGGACATAGACATATCTGATTTTGGCAAAAAGCTTAAATTCTTGTTAATCTAACTGCGTTGTCCAATTTACAAAAGCTATTACAGTGAAAGAATACCATGCTATTGTTTGAAGAGTTATAAACTTGAAAAGTTATTAATAAAACAATTAGGAACATTTGGGCAGTCTTGATACATTTTGAACAGAAATGTAATGGTTCATTGGATCAGTCTAAAACTTTGCACATACACTGCTGCCATCTAGTGGCCAAAATCTACATTGCGCCTGGGCTGGAATAATACATTATGGCCTTTCTCTTGCATTTCAAAGATGGTACACATTTATTTTAAACGGTTGTTTTTTTTCATTGTATTTTCTTTCACCAGATCTAATGTGTTATATTATCCTACATTAATTTCACACTGCGCAACTTAAAGGTGTTTCCTTTCAAATGGTATCAATAATATGCATATTCTTGCTTCACTGCCTGAGCTACAGGCAGTTAGATTTGGGTATGTCATTGTAGGCCCATTTTTTTTTTAAAGGGTCCGGATCCTGTGCAGTCACAAAAACCATAAAGCGCTATGATGAAACTGGCTCTCATGAGGACCCCCACAGAAAAGGAAACCCAGAGTTACCTTTGCTGCAGAGGATAAATTCAATATAGTTAACTGCACGTCAGATTGCAGCCCAAATAATTGCAGACACATCTCAACATCAACTGTTCAGAGGAGACTGGGTGAATCAGGCATTCATGGTTGAATTAATGCAAAGAAACCACTACCACTTTGGCCAAGAAACACGAGCAATTGAGATTAGACTGGTGGAAATCTGTCCTTTGGTCTGAAGAGTCCAAATGTGGGATTTTTGGTTCCATCCGCCATGTCTTTGTGACGCAGAGTAGGTGAATGGAAGATCTCCGCATGTGTGGTTCCCACCGTGAAGCATGGAGGAGGAGGTGGGATGTGTGGGGGTGCTTTGCTGGTGACACTGTGATTTATTTAGAATTCAAGGCACACTTAACCAACATGGCTACCACAGCATTCTGCAGCTATACGCCATCTCAAGATTTATAATTCAACAACCCAAATGTCACCTTTGATTTGATTGTATTTCTTATGAAGGACATGCTGTCGCCTTATTATTTGCAGAACAGTGGGAAGGGGGAGTTCCTCATAACACCGAGTTCATGTTAAACGCGTCAGAGTAGGCGGTCCTTGCCTTATAAACACCGCGCATGCGCACCAACTCTCAGTCGAACCACGAACTAGAACTGCTATAGCCACGCGCCCTCTAACGCAATATTTATATTTTTTTACGACTTTAAATACAGCTAACTAATGTCGTACACTAAAGTAATACCAGGTCTAGTCAGGGCAAATTCTGACAACATCAAGAGAATATGCTTGTCTCAGGGGAGATTTCGGTCCACGGTCGCATCCAAGCAACGTAAGGAGGTTGAAGGAGGGAAAGAAGAGCAGCAACTTGTTGAGTGCACCGTGGTGAAAGCTGTTCAAGCAGACCTCATCAGCCAAACAAAAAATAACACCGATGCTCAAACACGGAAGATCGCAATCGACTTTGATAATACACATGAAGCGTATAAAAGTAAAGATAACATTGAGCTGCTTAGAAGTCTGTTGGTCTTCAAGCTTTGCACATTCGACTTCCTCGTTGACAAGAACAAGGAGGTAGGGACATTCTTTTGATGAGATTGTTTTTGCTACATTGTGGTTAGTAGTAAATGGTGTGGTTAGTAGAACTATGATACAAGTGATAACATTTCTGACTGTCAAATAGCCATTATTCAAAAACACGAAACGGCATGTTAACAAGGGTCCAGGGAGTCTCGCAGTGAAAAAGCTCAAATTCACTACTTTCATTAAATTGCTTGCTCTGACCTCATATTTTAGCTTGCTTTACGCGCGACCCACGTGACTACATAGCGAGCAATACAAGGATGTAGAGAGGCCAAGTACACCTGACTGCAGTGTGCAGTTCTGGGTGGGGCTCATTGTGGGCGGAGGCCCACGTTTGACCCCACCCACCGGTGTTTTTTTTGTCCATTTGAGGTTTGACAGTCACACACTGAATACGAACACACACGTTTGTGCAAGGCGTCGTAAGAAATATTATATAAAGTGGTAACAGCACATGTAACACTTTTTGGTTCATGCTATATTTGAGACAAGCTACTGATATTGTTGCAGTGAACCACATACTTGTTATGTATGTCATGTACTGGTAAAATTGTGTTGATAAATGTTATAACTTTGTAATTATATTTTTTAATTGAGCATATATATATATATATCAGTTACTACCTGGCCTGATTTATAATGCTGTTTACTTTCCTCATGAGAATGGAGACCATATAGACATACTGACAAGCTGAATGTGCTTTGTACATTAAAGCACATAGCACATAACACAGTCGCACTGGGGACTGTTTAAGGGCCTCTGGGTGCTCTTGAGGTGCCACTGGATGCTGATGGTATGTCAAGTGCTTCAGAAACTGTGTTCTGTTGATTATTGTTGCTGTGCAATAGCAACATTGAAAGTGTGTCACATTTCTACAACTGAAGCCACACTTTATGATTGTGAACTCTGGAAGAGAGGAATAATAGCAAAGTAACAAGTTATACAACTTAATTAAATACACTGATGTAACTGAAAAAAACAGGGCAAATCAAAAAACGTGAACGTCAAATATATTCAATAAACAAAGAAAGAAATTGTACCTCTGTGCCTCACTGACGCATGACCTTTGATGTGGTTGTTGACCATATATTGTTCAGCCTTATATGTGCAGAAGGGCCAGTGATGAAGTTGACTGCTGCTGCATTTTTATATTTTGGGAATCTCGCCCTCCAAAAACACACTAACGTGTCTCTATACTAGAGGCCGACCGATTAATCGGAATGGCTGATTAATTAGGGCAGATTTCAAGTTTCCATAACAATCGGAAATCTGTATTTTTGGGCGGCGATTAAAAAAATATATATATTATTATTATTATACCTTTATTTAACTAGGCAAGTCAGTTAAGAACACATTCTTATTTTCAATAATGGCCTAGGAACGGTGGGATAACTGCCTTGTTTAGGGGCAGAACGACAGATTTTCACCTTGTCAGCTCGTGGGATCCAATCTTGCAACCATACAGTTAACTAGTCCAACGCAATAATGACCTGCCTCTCTCTCGTTGCACTCCACAAGGAGACTGCCTGTTACGCGAATGCAGTAAGCCAAGGTAAGTTGCTAGCTAGCATTAAACTTATCTTATAAAGAACAATCAATTATAATCACTAGCTAACTACACATGGTTAATGATATTACTAGATATTATCTAGCGTGTCCTGCGTTGCATACAATCTGACTGAGCATACAAGTATCTAAGTATCTGACTGAGCAGTGGTAGGCAGAAGCAGGCGCGTAAACATTCATTCAAACAGCACTTTCGTGCATTTTGCCAGCAGCTCTTCATTGTGCGTCAAGCATTGGGCTGTTTATGACTTCAAGCCTATCAACTCCCGAGATGAGGCTGGTGTAACCGAAGTGAAATGGCTAGCTAGTTAGCGCGCGCTAATAGCGTTTCAAACGTCACTCGCTCTGAGCCTTCTAGTAGTTGTTCCCCTTGCTCTGCATGGGTAATGCTGCTTCGATGGTGGCTGTTGTCGTTGTGTTGCTGGTTCGAGCCCAGTGAGGAGCGAGGAGAGGGGCGGAAGCTATACTGTTACACTGGCAATACTAAAGTGCCTATTAGAACATACAATAGTCAAAGGTTAATGAAATACAAATGGTATAGAGGGAAATAGTCCTATAATTCCTATAATAACTACAACCTAAAACTTCTTACCTGGGAATATTGACTCGTGTTAAAAGGAATCACCAGATTTCATATGTTCTCATGTTCTGAGCAAGGATCTGAAACGTTAGCTTTCTTACATAGCACATATTGCACTTCTACTTTCTTCTCCAACACTTTGTTTTTGCAATATTTAAACCAAATTGAACATGTTTCATTATTTACTTGAGGCTAAATGGATTTTTTTGATGTATTATATTAAGTTAAAATAAGTGTTCATTCAGTATTGTTGTAATTGTCATTACTACATATAAATAAAAAAATCTGCCGATTAATTGGCATCGGCTTTTTTGTCCTCCAATAATCGGTATCGGCGTTGAAAAATCATAATTGTAGACCTCCACAAGTCTGGTTCATCCTTGGGAGCAATTTCCAAATGCCTGAAAGTACCACGTTCATCTGTACAAACAATAGTATGCAATTATAAACACCATGGGACCACGCAACCGCCATACCGCTTAGGAAGGAGATGTGTTCTGTCTCCTAGAAATGAACGTACTTTGGTGCGAGCGGTCGCATCTGCACTCGGTCCGCAGGTAGTATTACATTTCATTACATTTCATTATAGTACAACGGTTTGATTTGTCTAATCTTATCAATTTCTTCTTAGCTAGCTACACAGCCGTCTTTGTTTCATAGATAATTGCGTAATTATCGTATTTCGTCGTCCTAACGCAGTCTACACTGCCCTGCAGCTAGCCAGCTAGCTAACGTCCACCGTTAGCTAGTCCACCGTCTACCGATTAGCAGCACAACTATTACACTCAACCGAACGACTTGATTAGTGTAGTGTTAGCTAGCTACATAGTTGTCTTTGCTGTCTTCGTACCCAAGATAATTGTGTAGTTTAGAGTGTGTAGTTTTATGTCGTCCTTAACATAGGAGACTCTGCTAGCTAGCCAACAGCTAGCCAACGTCTACCGAACAGAACTTCTGCACTCAACAATCCGGTCGCATTTCGCTTCGCTCCACAGGTAGTATCACATTTTTCATTTCATTTCATTACAGTACAACGGAGATCGTAGCTAGCTACATAGCTAGCTACACAGCCGTCTTTGTATCAAAGATAATTGTGTAGTCTAGAGCGACTTCCTAGGTTAGTTAGCCAGCTATTGTCGTTCTTTTAACGCAACGTAACGTAATCAACACTGCTAGCTAGCCAGCTAGCCCCGAATAGCAGCACAGTAGAAACTATTACACTCAACGGAACGACTTGATTAGTGTAGTGTCAACAACGCAGCCAATGCCAACTAGCCTACTTAGTCAACAACGCAGCCTCTGCCAGCTAGCCTACTTCAGCAGTACTGTATCATTTTAATCATTTTAGTCAATAAGATTCTTGCTACGTAAGCTAACTCTCTGAACACTCGTGACGTGTAGTCCACTTGTCATTCCAATCTCCTTTGCATTAGCGTAGCCTCTTGTGTAGCCTGTCAACTATGTGTCTGTCTATCCCTGTTCTCTCCTCTCTGCACAGACCATACAAACGCTCCACACCGCGTGGCCGCGGCCACCCTAATCTGGTGGTCCCAGCGCGCACGACCCACGTGGAGTTCCAGGTCTCCGGTAGCCTCTGGAACTGCCGATCTGCGGCCAACAAGGCAGAGTTCATCTCCGCCTATGTCTCCCTCCAGTCCCTCGACTTCTTGGCACTGACGGAAACATGGATCACCACAGACAACACTGCTACTCCTACTGCTCTCTCTTCGTCTGCCCACGTGTTCTCGCACACCCCGAGAGCTTCTGGTCAGCGGGGTGGTGGCACCGGGATCCTCATCTCTCCCAAGTGGTCATTCTCTCTTTCTCCCCTTACCCATCTGTCTATCGCCTCCTTTGAATTCCATGCTGTCACAGTTACCAGCCCTTTCAAGCTTAACATCCTTATCATTTATCGCCCTCCAGGTTCCTCGGAGAGTTCATCAATGAGCTTGATGCCTTGATAAGCTCCTTTCCTGAGGACGGCTCACCTCTCACAGTTCTGGGCGACTTTAACCTCCCCACGCCTACCTTTGACTCATTCCTCTCTGCCTCCTTCTTTCCACTCCTCTCCTCTTTTGACCTCACCCTCTCACCTTCCCCCCTACTCACAAGGCAGGAAATACGCTCGACCTCATCTTTACTAGATGCTGTTCTTCCACTAACCTCGTTGCAACTCCCCTCCAAGTCTCCGACCACTACCTTGTATCCTTTTCCCTCTCGCTCTCATCCAACACTTCCCACACTGCCCCTACTCGGATGGTATCGCGCCGTCCCAACCTTCGCTCTCTCTCCCCCGCTACTCTCTCCTCTTCCATCCTATCATCTCTTCCCTCTGCTCAAACCTTCTCCAACCTATCTCCTGATTCTGCCTCCTCAACCCTCCTCTCCTCCTTTCTGCATCCTTTGACTCTCTATGTCCCCTATCCTCCAGGCCGGCTCGGTCCTCCCCTCCCGCTCCGTGGCTCGACGACTCATTGCGAGCTCACAGAACAGGGCTCCGGGCAGCCGAGCGGAAATGGAGGAAAACTCGCCTCCCTGCGGACCTGACATCCTTTCACTCCCTCCTCTCTACATTTTCCTCTTCTCTCTCTGCTGCTAAAGCCACTTTCTACCACTCTAAATTCCAAGCATCTGCCTCTAACCCTAGGAAGCTCTTTGCAACCTTCTCCTCCCTCCTGAATCCTCCTCCCCCTCCCCCTCCTCCTCTCTGCAGATGACTTCGTCAACCATTTTGAAAAGAAGGTCGACGACATCCGATCCTCGTTTGCTAAGTCAAACGACACCGCTGGTTCTGCTCACACTGCCCTACCCTGTGCTCTGACCTCTTTCTCCCCTCTCTCTCCAGATGAAATCTCGCGTCTTGTGACGGCCGGCCGCCCTACAACCTGCCCGCTTGACCCTATCCCCTCCTCTCTTCTCCAGACCATTTCCGGAGACCTCCTCCCTTACCTCACCTCGCTCATCAACTCATCCCTGACCGCTGGCTACGTCCCTTCCGTCTTCAAGAGAGCGAGAGTTGCACCCCTTCTGAAAAAACCTACACTCGATCCCTCCGATGTCAACAACTACAGACCAGTATCCCTTCTTTCTTTTCTCTCCAAAACTCTTGAACGTGCCGTCCTTGGCCAGCTCTCCCGCTATCTCTCTCAGAATGACCTTCTTGATCCAAATCAGTCAGGTTTCAAGACTAGTCATTCAACTGAGACTGCTCTTCTCTGTATCACGGAGGCGCTCCGCACTGCTAAAGCTAACTCTCTCTCCTCTGCTCTCATCCTTCTAGACCTATCGGCTGCCTTCGATACTGTGAACCATCAGATCCTCCTCTCCACCCTCTCCGAGTTGGGCATCTCCGGCGCGGCCCACGCTTGGATTGCGTCCTACCTGACAGGTCGCTCCTACCAGGTGGCGTGGCGAGAATCCGTCTCCACACCACGTGCTCACCACTGGTGTCCCCCAGGGCTCTGTTCTAGGCCCTCTCCTATTCTCGCTATACACCAAGTCACTTGGCTCTGTCATAACCTCACATGGTCTCTCCTATCATTGCTATGCAGACTACACACAATTAATCTTCTCCTTTCCCCCTTCTGATGACCAGGTGGCGAATCGCATCTCTGCATGTCTGGCAGACATATCCGTGTGGATGACGGATCACCACCTCAAGCTGAACCTCGGCAAGACGGAACTGCTCTTCCTCCCGGGAAGGACTGCCCGTTCCATGATCTCGCCATCACGGTTGACAACTCCATTGTGTCCTCCTCCCAGAGCGCTAAGAACCTTGGCGTGATCCTGGACAACACCCTGTCGTTCTCAACTAACATCAAGGCGGTGGCCCGTTCCTGTAGGTTCATGCTCTACAACATCCGCAGAGTACGACCCTGCCTCACACAGGAAGCGGCGCAGGTCCTAATCCAGGCACTTGTCATCTCCCGTCTGGATTACTGCAACTCGCTGTTGGCTGGGCTCCCTGCCTGTGCCATTAAACCCCTACAACTCATCCAGAACGCCGCAGCCCGTCTGGTGTTCAACCTTCCCAAGTTCTCTCACGTCACCCCGCTCCTCCGCTCCCTCCACTGGCTTCCAGTTGAAGCTCGCATCCGCTACAAGACCATGGTGCTTGCCTACGGAGCTGTGAGGGGAACGGCACCTCAGTACCTCCAGGCTCTGATCAGGCCCTACACCCAAACAAGGGCACTGCGTTCATCCACCTCTGGCCTGCTCGCCTCCCTACCACTGAGGAAGTACAGTTCCCGCTCAGCCCAGTCAAAATCTGTTCGCTGCTCTGGCCCCCCAATGGTGGAACAAACTCCCTCACGACGCCAGGACAGCGGAGTCAATCACCACCTTCCGGAGACACCTGAAACCCCACCTCTTTAAGGAATACCTAGGATAGGATAAAGTAATCCCTCTCACCCCCCCTCCCCCTGAAAAGATTTAGATGCACTACTGTTCCACTGGAGGTCATAAGGTGAATGCACCAATTTGTAAGTCGCTCTGGATAAGAGCGTCTGCTAAATGACTTAAATGTAAATGTTAAATGTGGTGCGAAAAGTGCAAATCAATCATAGAACAACAGCAAATGACCTTGTGAAGATGCTGGAGGTACAAACAGGCACAAAAGTATCTATATCCATAGTAAAACGAGTCCTATATCGACATAACCTGAAAGGCCGCTCAGCAAGGAAGAAGCAACTGCTCCAAAACCGCCATAAAAAGCCAGACTACGATTTGCAACTGCACATGGGGACGAAGATGGTACTTTTTGGAGAAATGTCCTCTGCTCTGATGAAACAAAAATAGTGGCCATAATGACCATTGTTATGTTTGTAGGAAAATGGGGAGGCTTACAACCCGAAGAACACCATCCCAACCGTGAAGCACGGGGGTGGCAGCATCATGTTGCTTTGCTGCAGGAGGGACTGGTGCACTTCACAAAATAGATGGCATCATGAGGAGGAAAAATTATGTGGATATATTGAAGCGACATCTGACGACATCAGTCAGGAAATTAAAGCTTGGTCGCAAATGGTTCTTCCAAATGGACAATGACCCCAAGCATACTTCCAAAGTTGTGGCAAAATTGCTTAAGGACAGTAAAGTCAAGGTACTGGAGTGGCCATCACAAAGCCCTGACCTCAATTCTATAGAAAATGTGTGGGCAGAACTGAAAAAGCATGTGCAAGCAAGGAGGCCTACAAACCTGACTCAGTTACATCAGCTCTGTCAGGGAGGAATGGTTCAATATTCACCCAACTTATTGTGGGAAGCTTGTGGAAGGCTACCTGAAACGTTTGACCCAAGTTAAACAATTGAAAGGCAATGCTACAAAATACTAATCGAGTGTATGTCAACTTCTGACCCACTGGGAATGTGATGAAAGAAATAAAAGCTGAAATAAATAATTATATTTGAATTATTATTATGACATTTCACATTCTTAAAATAAAGTGGTGATCCCAACTGACCCAAGACAGGGTATTTTTACTAGGATTAATTGTTAGTACTTGTGAAAATCTTGTCATCCAGAGTCACATATATGTATTTTCCAAGCTATAGCTCACAATATTTTAACATACAGCAGGTTTTTAAAGGACCAAAGACTTTGATCTGTTTCGTGTCTTAATTTTTGACATGGGAAAAAATATTGCGATACTGGTATCGTCACAGCCCTACAAATTTTAAGGAGCACTACTCAAGCTGGGGAGTTGTGGGTCTAACTCAGTTGATTATTTGCTCTGTCTCAGTTGATGGACCTCAGCAAGAAAGTGTTTGGCAAGCGGCTGTTTGAGAGGCTGATGAAGATGACGTTCTACGGGCAGTTTGTAGCTGGGGAGGACCATAACTCCATCAAGCCTCTGATCCGTAAGAACCAGGCCTTTGGCGTGGGGTCAGTCCTGGATTACAGTGTGGAGGAGGACCTGACGCAAGAGGAGGCAGAGAAGAAGGAGATGGAGTAAGTAGTCTCTGTCATCCCTAGTCTATATCTCACAAACCCGGCCTCTATAACTCTAATAAAGGATATAGGGCTCCACACTTCAAACACAAGCTTCAACATTTTCTAGTTTCATAAGTTATTGATTAGGAATCATTGATTTATTTATAGCTATGTGCTATGGAGTGAGATGCCTATATTGCTACCTCAGTGGCCACTATGTAAACATGTTATGCAATTGACCTACGGCAAAATGCCACTGTCAAAATCACCCTATCTGATCCAATACTATTTGGCAAGGTTACGGCATACAGTTCCATATGTTGTACTTTTCTCTGATTTTACTGTAGGTTCTCCCTGCTATGTCTGTCTCTCTCCCTCTGAAACCCACAGCCTAACACACGTTTCATATTCATTAATACCGGTGTTTACAACGTCCCACCATAAAACATTTTTCTTGCGTCACTTTCAGTATCTGACGTTGCCCAGCAATACTCAGACACTATTGGTCAGTTCAGACATACCCCTCTCGCCAGATTTGTTGAGCTGAAGGAGCACATTTATTCCAGTCCCTTTGAGAATGCAGTCACAAGCCAGCCTTGTTGGGTAACTTGACGCAGCCTTTCAAAGGAAGCCCAGGGAGTGTTATGTGATGTGTTTTGGAAAGCAGCCCTCTCCTGTTTGGTCAGGGATTTTCTTAGACGGGCTATGCACACATTCAAGCTGAACTAACAATCGGAACACTGAAGCGGGCCCACTGAATGGTTCCAATTAAAGTGTACATTTGAGGAAGGGGCTTGAGTCCAGCAGAAATACATTCAATGTTAACAAATGTTATATTTTGTGTTACAGAAAGATTCAGTGATGCATACCATTTATGCATGCATAGCGCGCATTTCGTCATTAAAAACATGTTGCAGAACACATGTTGTGAACAAAATCCTGCTTTCTCCATCAACTCAACCATAAGGAAATGTCCATATATGACAGTATTGGGGTCTACAAATCATTGCAAGTTATGGAACAGCCTAGAGAAGGCTGTGTACTAGGTGGCTCAGTATTTTGGGTTACCCATCAGCCAGCTGCATCCCTCTCCATCTCCCCTGGTTTCTGATGTAAAATAATGATTAGGGAAGGAGTTGCTGCATAGTAATGTCTCAGCAACAGGTCAAAGGTGAGCCAGGGGGTGGGGTGATGGATGGTGGATGGGAATAACAGTGAATGGGTTAGTGATACCATCAAAGACAAACTTGGTAACATTCTGGCCTTACCTCATAATTGCTGTGGAACTCTTCACGTGAGGAGACTAATCTGCACCTTTAGAGCCAAACTTCATGGATGGAATAACGCAAAACATCCTCTCCTCTCGTGTTAATAATTGGATGTACCAGGGTGAAGGATGACTCATATTCACTGGAATTGTTCAGACAAGTAAGGCTTTAACACCCCCTTAACGTGATGATGGTCCGTCCGTACAGGATCAACCTGAATTAATCATTGTGGGAGTGTACCAGAGTTCCGGTCAACCTTTTCTTTTTATTAATGTTGGCAAAGGACATGCTTTGAGTTTCAAATGTCAAATTTCCATTGAGATTGTAGAGTTCAGCCTGTGCAATTATTTATCCCCAGATAACATTTAGTGATGTTGTAAAAAATAGATAGCTACATATCACAATATTTTTTGGGGACAATATTATATACACTGAGTATACAAAACATTTTTCCATGACATAGACTAACCAGGTGAAAGCTATGATCCCTTATTGATGTCACTTGTTAAATCCACTTAAATCAGTGTAGATGAAGGGGAGGAGACAGGTTAAAGAAGGATTTTTAAGCCTTGAGACAATTCAGACATGGATTGTGTATATGTGCCTTTCAGAGGGTGAATGGGCAAGACAAAATATTTAAGTGCCTTTGAACAGGGTTTGGTAGTAGGTGCCCTGACAAATTGAGGCTCTTCTGGGGTCAAAGGGGGTATAACTCAATATTAGGAAGGTGTTCCTAATGTTTTGTATACTCAGTGTAGATATTTGACTCCAAGTATCGATTGTGGAAAATAAATAATACAAATAACATGTGTTACTGTATGTAGAGCTTGTCGGATCTACTTGCGCCAAAACTCCAATATTTTTCATCCTATAGCTTGTTGTCCATCTTCTTTTTAAACAGTGAGCCAACATTTTTTCAACACTTTCATTTCCCTGACTGATCAAAACCCGTTTTCTCATGCTCTTTCTTGTTCCTCTGCAGCAGACATATAGTGAGCAATATGCTTGGGACAGCAAATCACGGTATCGAATGGCAATACATATAGAATTGTGAGAATCGCAATACATATTGTATCGGCACATAAAGTATCGCGATCGTATCGTGAGGCCCCTGTCAATTCCCAGCCCTAATAACATTGAGCGATGCAGCCACTGAGACAACAAATAGCTCAAGGAGATCAATTCAGTAATGTGCTAATGAGAGCTCAATATCCTTCATTTTATTCAAGCTTGGGTTTTAGAGTGGTGGATCTAGACTGGATTAACCTAGGCCATGTGTGATGCACTGAGGTTTAGAAACAGCCCCCCTTGTGACTCACAGTCAGCACTCTGTTATCAGAAGTCCACAACAGCACAAGAGATCAAATAGCAGGACATTTGTACTTCTACCTAACGTTAGGTCCCCTGTGCTGCCAAGCGTACCGTTTATAGCACAGTCAACATATTGGCACACACACTGGATAGGTTGTAAAACGCCGTGCTCAAACTGATATTAACAGCTCCTGCATGGGGAGCCTGTCACAAGACGTGATAATCTTTAGCGCATGACCTTGAGTTATGAAATTCAAACTCCTAATGCATTTGAAAACCTCATCTTACACCTTATCTACGTACTTCAACGTGATGTCCAACATCTTATATGGTACTAAACACCTGAACACATTTACAGTTATCATTTGCTGTTATAGTAGCGGTGGCAGACCGGCATTGATATTAGACCTAATAGTGTTAATTTGATGTTTCATCTGTTTCAGCTCCTGTGTGTCTGAAGCTGAGAAAGAAAGCCCAGGTGTGTATTTGCTGGCGGAATGTCAAAAGTTGTCATTTACAGTACTTTATGATGGACTTGTTTTTAATGTGTACTTAATTTGTTGCAGTGCCAGCTGGAGAACACTTTGTAATGCAGGAACATGACTACAGTAAATGTTACTACTTGACAGACTTTCATTTATTTCTGGTGCATCAAGCAATCTGGTTGGTGGATGTGGGGGGAGTGAAAGCAGCGGGGGTCACGTTGCCAAAATGTCTGTTACTTCAGCCGTGTGTCTGAATGCTAACCTCCTGGGTCTATGCCAGCGGTCATTTAAGGGTTGATATAGGACTCTTATAGCAGGTGACATGAGAGTTTGCATGGTTGAGGCAAGTGGTTTCATCTGTATTTATTCTGGAGGCTAGGAGAGGGGTTAAAAGGGGCAGATATGCATGTTAAGTTAGGGAGAAGCTGAAACCCTGGTTCATGTCATGTGTTGCATGTTTTTGGGCCCTGGACTTAAATGTATGTAACTCTCCCCCATGTCGTTTTTTCTGAGTGGCACTAGATATCTAAACATCTATTTTCTTTGACTTCTTTTGACGAATTGTCCACATTTCCAAAAATGGGATGGTATGCATATGAGTCAGTGAAAAGAAGCACAGTCCTGCTCATGCATGTGTTTATGCTGATATATGCTAAGACTGATGTCACTGTTGCCACACGTTCTAAAGAAAAAGATCTTCAGGTATCTGTGCCAAATTAGAACCGCGGTAGATGATTTAGGCGACGGTGGTGTGGGTTCATTCCTATTGACACTAGGCTACTCCTGTCCTTTTCTCCCAGTGGCCGGTGTGGCTAGTCTAGAAGAAAGTCTGGTCGCCTAGATAGACGTCTCATGTTGTCTTCTGACTGTAGGCGTTGACCACCGTGAGAAGAAGTACAAGGCCCACCGTCAGTTTGGGGACCGTCGTGGGGGCGTGGTCAGTGCCAGGACCTACTTCTATGCTGACGAGGCCAAGTGTGACGCCCAGATGGAGACCTTCCTGAACTGCATCAAAGCGTCAGGCGAGCACACAATAAAAATGCAGTGACTGCATCTCAATTCATGCCATTTTTCTAAACGTCTTTGAAAGGTCAACCTAACAATCCTTGAAAGGTCAAACTCATTGCAGACTCTTTGCAGATGTTCTTCTATCATGCTTAATATGATTCTTATGATCTGTTTTTCAATGGTGTTGTTGCTGCACTAAATATTATGTTGCTGCACTAAATATTATGTTGTATCTTCATTATTCCTCTCAGGGGGGGCCTCTGTAGATGGATTTTCTGCCATTAAGATGACTGCCCTGGGCCGCCCACAGTTTCTGGTGTGTACACTGGCTTTTTAGCCCTTGATTTAACATTGGCCGTGATCGTGACAGTCCAGATTTATTTGTATAAAATGGTGCCCTTTCTGCTTCTCCCCTCTCCAGCTCCAGTTCTCAGAGGTGCTGGTGAAATGGAGGAGGTTCTTCAACCTCCTAGCAGCACAGCAAGGGAAGTCTGGCATGGATGCACTGGAGCAGAAACTGGAACTGGAACAGCTGAAGGTGCGTATCGCCTGGAGCAACACTCAAAGTAGAGATGTGACTGAGGTCAAGCAGATTCCCAGCTACTGAAAAGACTCCCTAGCGCTAACAGACTTTATTTATGTGACAGCCTGTATGGTTTCTTTGAGACAAAAACACCTGTGGGGGAAAAATGCTAGTAATTCCTTCTATCCTTAATGTTTCATCAGTATTAGGCTAGTTATTGAAATTATTTAAAAAATGTTGTTTCCCGTAGGAGAGTTTGACTAAGCTGGGTGTTGGAAATAAAGACGACATTGAGAACTGGTTTACTGGAGAGAAACTGGGCTCATCAGGGTAAGAGGTTAAACTCACCTGGAATGTAATCATGAGCACAAAGTCTATCTACTATACAATGGAAAGGATGTGTGTATAGGACTGGACTTGACTTTGAATCATCATGTTCTCCAGAACAATAGACCTCCTGGACTGGAATAGCTTGATCAACGACAGAACAAAGATCTCAAACTTGCTCGTCATTCCCAACGTTGAGGTGAGCTAGCCACATATTACACATTTACATACATTTACATACATATCCTTACAATATTTAACATGCAGCCATACTATCCACCTGAATTTGTTTGTACACAGAAACTCGAAGCACAAGTCCATCCATCCATGCAGAGTGTACATACATTATATGCATGCATACATTAATGCATTTTGTAGTTCAAGTCAAAGTTTACTCTTAATGAAATGTGCGTTTCCGCTGGTCTTCTAGAATGGTCAGCTGGAGCCTCTGTTGAGGAAGTTCACTGTTGAAGAGGAGAAACAGATGAAGAGGATGCTGCAGAGAGTGGATGTTCTGGCCAAGGTAAGGCGATTCTAGAGTTCAGTATAGGGCACTGTTGCCAAACATGGTTTTACAATTCAACAGTTGTTTAACGACCGTATATTGACCCAGCTGTTCACATATGAATTGGATCATGGGATGCAGTGCATCTCACATTTTACGAGAAACCTCAGTGAGCAGGCCAGGCCGTACGTTAGTTTATTGGAAATAAACCTTTTGTCAATAGTTTTGTTTGTCAGATTTACTAACTTCAAAAAAGAATAACGCAACTTCAGAAATGTCGTCATTGTTGGGAAAGGTTTCAGCCCCCTCTGTTTGAATTATAATTGCCCTCCTCCAATAGGAGCAAGAGTCTACTTCTATGACGTGTTGTATCCAGAGTCTGTTTGCTCTGAAGTGAGTCTCTATAGATAAAAGTAATAGCTTGGTCCCTAGATATTACGTTATCATGGCTGTACTAAAGGCAACAGTAGATGGCAGTGGCCAAGTGCCTCCAAATGCTCAGCAACAGAAAAGAAGGCATAACATGACCACTGAAATGTTTCAAGTGATCCAGACAAATTGCTTCACTTTTGTGTTGAAGTAAAGCACCATTTGTATCCCAGGGGGTACCTAGGGTTACAGCTGACTATCAGCGGAGGTTAACACAAGGCTGTTGTTGATTTTCATATCCCAGCATGCAGTGGACAATGGGGTGAGGCTGATGGTGGACGCTGAGCAGACATACTTTCAGCCGGCCATCAGCAGACTGACCCTGGAGATGCAGAGGATCTTCAACAGAGAGAAGCCCATCATCTTTAATACCTACCAGTGCTATCTCAAGGTGAGTCCTTGACACCGTCCTCAACACCCCCCCCCCCCCATCTCTCTGGTTGTTGTTTATCTTCATGTTCCTTGCATTTTTGTCAAGCTCGGGACTGTTGGGACTACATGTACAATCTCATAGATGATGTAGCGTCGGGAGGCCATCTGTCTGTGTATGGACTTGTCATGCCCCTAGGAATAGAGGAAAACAGATTTCATAACCCCTTTCATAGTTAACCCATAAAAGCCTTCCATATTTAACCTATAAAAGACCAACCTACTATATAAACCTTTTAAACCTGCTATATCCATGTTTATGCTGCATCTTTGTAGTTTTATGATAAGGTGTGTACACATAAATCTGATATGAACATATTAAACAAAAATTACATGACTGTGTTCCTCATTTACCCTTTATAAGAGATGTAATGGACACTCTGGTGATTTGTGTTGTTAACCGTAGCGTTATATAATTGTGTGACCTATTATGACTTCTACAGGAAGCGTATGACAATGTGTCTGTGGACGTGGAGCTGTCCCGGCGTGAGGGCTGGTACTTTGGGGCCAAGCTGGTTCGCGGCGCCTACATGTACCAGGAGAGGAGCAGAGCGGAGGAAATCGGTTATGAGGACCCCATCAACCCAGATTACGAGGCCACCAATAGAATGTACCACAAGTAAGGCCCATAAATGTGCTACGGTGTGAAGTTGCCCTTAGGTACAGATCTAGGATCAGCTTCCCACCCCCGATTTTAACCTTAACCATTAGTGTGGAAAATGCTAAACTGACCTAAGATCAACTTCACCCTACTCCCAGTGGCGTTCTGTGTGACTTTAGTAACTTGGTATTTACTTGTTTGAATAGGGATATGCATTATGTGATGAAGTCATTATATCAGATCACTGGATTAGCTGAAGTTCATTGTCTCTTCCCTGATCCTCTGAAGGTGTTTAGAGTTTGTGTTGGAGGAGATCGACCACAACAGAAAGGCTAATGTCATGGTGGCTTCACACAACGAGGACACTGTCAAATTCACCCTGGGAAAGTAAGGCCAGCCTCTGGGCTTTATTCAATCAAGAGGCAGTTAGACTCGTTTAGGGTAGGACGTGCATCAGCTAGTGAATTCGTACATACATGTTGTTACACAAAACACCAAAACAATAGTGACACAACTTCATAGAAAGCAAATGTATAATATAAATGCTTATGTCAGTGAGGTGATGTTTATTATTATTATTATGTTTTTGAATATTTGCAACCCGTCTGTGTTTTGGCAGGATGAACGAGATGGGTCTGTCCCCCACTGAGAAAAAGGTCTATTTTGGACAGCTGCTCGGCATGTGTGACCAGATAAGCTTCCCTCTAGGTACAATAATATCAACACGGTACTGTAGATTGTTGCTGTATAGTCAATGGGTTTATTGGAGATGAAGATTTATTGATTGGCATTTTGGTTAGGAATCTTCTGAGAGAAATCTTCAGAGTTCTTGCAGGCAAGCCTCCTTTAGGCCTCCATACCACAGACTCAACTATAGATGACTACGAAACAAACAACGTCAGGATCTCCCTCAGTCACCTTATACCATACCATAGTTCTCCTTACACATTTGGTTGTTATATATAATACTGCTTTCTATTGTTTTGCAAAATTAGTTTAGAAACTAAAACGTTTAGACAAAAATAACTCAGGTTTTTTGTGCTCGGGTGAAACATATTGCCTGTTGTTGTAGCTTCTCCAGTCACGTAACATGTTTCACTCTCCGTCTCTGAGAATAGGCCAGGCTGGATTCCCAGTGTACAAGTACGTCCCCTACGGCCCAGTCAACGAGGTCATCCCCTACCTGTCACGCCGTGCCCTGGAGAACAGGGGCTTCATGAAGGGATCCCAGAGGGAGCGCAGCCTGCTGTGGAAGGAGCTCAAACGCAGGATGCTCAACGGACAGATCCTCTACAAGCCTGTGTACTGACTGAGCTGACTGACTGGCACACCAGCACTCTGCCCCTTTTTAAAACATTCCAGTGTCTTAACTGAACCTGCCCTGGTCACAATGGAGGAACCCGAACTGCCACTTAATTGGAATTTTCACATAGTTATGCACTGATGTCAATGGGAGACTAAAGTGAAAATTTGACTTCCAGTAAATGGAAGTTAGGGTTTACCCCTGTGGCTTTAGAATGTACTGTAGGTAGGTGTGTCTAGTACTGAGATATGATCCTAATGCCAAGTGACCCTCTACTTTCCTTTTGCTCTATTTATTGCTGTTGAAAGTGTCCTTATTATATACCATGATCCTTATCCACTGCTTTTGTCATGGTTTAGTGGCTTACAGTGGCTTGTGAAAGTATTCACCCCCTTGGCATTTTTCCTATTTTGTCTTCATGGTGCCGCTTGCTTGGTGGTGCACCTTGCTTCGTGGTGTTGCAGACTCTGGGGCCTTTCAAAACAGGTGTATATATACTGAGATCATGTGAAAGATCATGTGACACTTAGATTGCACACAGGTGGACTTTATTTAAATTATGTTACTTCTGAAGGTAATTGGTTGCACCAGATATTATTTAGGGGCTTTATAGCAAAGGGGGTGAATACATATGCACACACCACTTTTACTTTTTAATTTTTTTTTAAACAAGGTTTTTTTTTCACGCTATTTTGTGTATGTCCATTACATGAAATCCAAATAAAAATCCATTTAGATCACAGGTTGTAATGCAACAAAATAGGAAGAATGCCTAGGGGGGTGAATACTTTTGCAAGGCACTGTATTCGGTGGTATTTTTTATGTAAATAACTTATTGAGTGGTTGTATTAAACTGTATTTGACTGCAGATTTTTTCTGGATTTATTTAGGCTCCTCTTTAATGTGTCCATTGTCTTTGTGTTTCATTTCATGTTCAGAAACAGTTTTGTCAAAATGGAGTTGCCTGTTTTAGAGATTCTCTGGTACTTACAGTGTGTACATGGTCCTGTGTGGCTCAGTTGGTAGAGCATTGGCGCTTGCAACGCCAGGGTTGTGGGTTTGATTCCCACGGAGGACAAGTATGACAAATGTTTCCACTCACAACTGTAAGTTGCTCTGGATAGGAGTGTCTGCCAAATTATGTAAAATGTATAATTTTTAGCCAGTAGTTCTGAAATTAGAGCACACAAGTTAATAGTGGTCTACATCAGATACAGTGCATTCGGAAAGTATTCAGACCCCTTCCCCTTTTCCACATTTTGTTACGTTACAGCCTTATTCTATTTTCAAAAAGTTTTGGGACACTGTAAAGTTCATGGAGAATAAGAGCACCTCCTCCCAGCTGCCCACTGCACTGAGGCTAGGAAACACTGTCATCACTGATTAAATCCACGATAATTGAGAATTTCAAGAACATTTCTCTACGGCTGGCCATGCATTCCACCTGGCTACCCCAACCCTGGCCAACAGCTCTGCACCCCCGCAGCAACTGGCCCAAATCAATCTGGACCATCTCTTCCTAAAATTATCCACCACCATTGTTGCAACCTCTATTACTACCGTAATTTCTGGATTATTAAGCGCACCTGAATATAAAACGCACCCACTGAATTATTAAAAAATATGTATTTTGTACATAAATAAGCCCGCACATGTCTATAAGCCGCAGGTGCCTACCGGTACATTGAAACAAATTCACTTTACACAGCCTTTAAACGAAATACGGGTTGTAACAAAAATAAATAGGCTTTAACGAAACATGGCTTGTAACAAAAATTAAACCGTAGCCTACCAAGAAAGTAATTGGTCACTATCTTCCTCCTCCTGTGCACTGAAACCACTGAAGTCATCTCCTTCGGTGTCGGAGTTGAATAGCCTCAGAATTGCTTCTCTCGTCACTTTCATCCGGCTGAGCTCATGCTTCCCCTTCAACACGCAGCAGTCCAGCCTTTCGAAACCCGTTGATGATAGTGGATTTTTTGACAATGCTCCACGCTGTCAGGACCCACTGGCAGACTTGACCATAAATTGCTCTTCGCATGCGGCCCGTTTTAGTGAAGGATTTCTCCCCACTTGTCATCCAAGCCTCCCACTGAACACCGAGCTCCACCTTAAATGCACGATTTACACTGATGTCGAGTGGCTGCAAATACTTTGGGCCATCTGCTTTTCTTCCCTCTGAAAGCTTTTGTTGTCTTTTTGCACTGAGTCAGTTCCTCACGCTGCTGTTTCCAACGTCTTATCATCGACTCATTAAGGCCAATCCAACAGCCAGATCGATGCCTTCAACTTGAAAGCTGCATCATATGCATTTCTCCGTGTCTTTGCCATGATGAGGGTGACAAATTACTACTGTAATCAGAATGATGGGAAGTTTGAGCACGCTCGATTTACGTCACATTATATGACGGTGCTCAGTTTTTTTGAAAGCGGGAAAAATCCATAAATTAGCCGCGTCATTGTATAAACCGCGAGGTTCAAAGCCTGGGAATAAAGTAGCGGTTTATAGTCCGGAAATTACGGTAGTTTGTTCAATCTCTCTTTCATATCGTCTGAGATTAACCCTAACCAACCATTTTGAATCCCACCGTACCTTTTCCACTGTGTAATCCAGTTTCCGAGCTGGTCATGGGTGCACCTCAAGGTCCTAAACGATATCATAACCGCCATCAATAAAAAACAGAACTGTGCCCCCATCTTTATCGACCTGGCCAAGGCTTTCGACTCTGTCAATCACTGTATTCTTAGCGGCAGACTCAACAGCCTTGGCCAGTTTCTCTAATGACTGCCTCGCCTGGTTCACCAACTACTTCTCAGATAGAGTTCAGTGTGTCAAATTGAAGGGCCTGTTGTCCCGACCTCTGGCAGTCTCTATGGGGGTGCCACAGGGTTCCATTCTCGGACTGACTCTTTTCTATGTTTCTATCAATGATGTCGATCTTGCTGCGGGTGATTCTTTGATCCACCTCTACGCATACGACACCATTCTGTATACATCTGGCCCTTCTTTGGACACTGTTAACAAACCTCCAAACGACCTTCAAAGCCATACAATGCTCCTTCCGTGGCCTCCAACTGCTCTTAAATGCTAGTAAAACTAAATGCATGCTCTTCAACCGATCGCTGCACGCACCCGCCCGCCCGACGAGCATCACTACTCTGAACGGTTCTGACTTAGAATATGTGGACAACTATAAATACCTAGGTATCTGGCTAGACTATAAACTCTCCTTCCAGAGTCATATCAAGCATCTCCAATCCAAAATGAAATCTAGAATTGGCTTCCTATTTCGCAACAAAGCCTCCTTCACTCATACTGCCAAACATACCCTCGTAAAACTGACTATCCTACCGATCTTTGACTTCGGCGATGTCATTTACAAAATAGCCTCCAACACTACTCAGCAAATTGGCTGCAGTCTATCACAGTGCCATCCGTTTGTCACCAGAGCCCCATATACTACCCACCACTGCGACCTGTATGATCTCATTGGCTGGTCCTCGCTACATATTCGTCGCCAAACCCACTGGCTCCAGGTCATCTATAAGTCTTTGCTAGGTAAAGCTCCGCCTTATCTCAGCTCACTGGTCACCATAGCAACACCCACCTGTAGCACGTGCTCCAGGAGCTATATTTCACTGGTCATCCCCAAAACACCTGCTTTGGCCGCTTTTCCTTCCAGTTCTCTGCTGCCAATGACTGGAACAAATTGCAAAAATCACTGAAGTTGGAGACATATCTCCCTCTCTAACTTTAAGCATCAGCTGTCAGAGCAGCTTACCGATCGCTGCAGCTGTACACATCCCATCTGTAAATAGCCTATCCAACCAACTACCTACCTCATCCCATATTTGTTTTTGTTTTTCTGTTATTTTTTGCACACCAGTATTTCTCCTTGCACATCCTCATCCGTCACTCCAGTGTTAATTGCTAAATTGTAATTACTTCGCCACTATGGCTTAACCTCCTTACTTCATTTGCACACACTGTATACCGATTTTTCTATTGTGTTATTGACTGTATGCTTGTTTATCCCATGTGTAACTCTGTGTCGTTGTTTTTGTTGCACTACTTTGCTTTATCTTGGCCAGGTCGCAGTAGTAAATGAGAACCTGTTCTCAACTGGTCTACCTGGTTATTAAAGTTATTAAAATAAAAATTCTAAAACTGATTACATTTTTCACATCAATCTACACACAGTACTCCATAATGGCAAAGCAAAAAACAGAAAATTAAAAATTTTCTTTAAAATTCTAAATTTTTTAGACATGTTTGCCAATTTATACCAAATACACAAATACCTTATTTACATAAGTATTCAGACCCTTTGCTGTGAGACTCGAAATTGAGCTCAGGCACATCCTGTTTCCATTGATCATCCTTGAGATGTTTCTACAACTTGATTGGATTCCATGTGTGGTGAATTCAATTGATTGGACATGATTTTGAAAGACACACACCTGTCTATGTACGGTCCAACAGTTGACAGTGCATGTCAGAGCAAAAACCAAGCCATGAGGTTGAAGGGATTGTCCTTAAAGCTCAGAGACAGGATTGTGTCGAGGCACAGTGGCCTCCATCATAATTAAATGGAATAGGTTTGGAACCACCAGCTGGCTGCCCAGCCAAACTGAACAAGAGGAAGCCACTCCTCAGTAAAAGGCGCATGACAGCACGCTTGGACTTTGCCAAAAGGCACCTAAAGGACTTTCAGACCATGAGAAACAAGATTCTCTGGTCATGTGATTTGTTCACGTGTTCATATGTGTCTGAAAACCATGTGTTTTAGGTAGTATGATATAATGACAGAGTCTTATTCAGATGTTCTCCAATTTGCTTAAGGAATAAATCATGCCAATGAGAAAAGTCCTGTGCATGTTATTCTTGAGTTTTGCAATGTTTGTCGCTGATAATAGTTTGAGAGAAGGTCTATCAACACGTTATCTTAATGCAAATATACTTTTTTTTTTAGAAAGGGAAATGTCTAATCTTTTAGGGTATTGATGAGAAGATGGAGCTCATGCTTTGTCAAATGATAAGCAGTGTTTTGTTGAGTTATAATTTCAGTTCAGTTGTTGTTGCCTCAACTGTCATATCTGTGTGTATCGGAAATCAGATGTTAATGTAGATTGTTTATCAAATAATATGCCATTCAGATACTGTATCACCAAACTATTTAATGTTTGGGATAGGGGGCAGCATTTTCACGTTTGGATGAAAAGCATGCCCAGAGTAAACTGCCTGCTACTCAGTTCCAGTTGCTAATATATGCATATTATTGGTAGATCTGGATAGAAAACACTGACGTTTCTAAAACTATTTGAATGATGTCTGTGAGTATAACAGAACTCATATGGCAGGCGAAAACCTGAGAAAAATCCAACCAGGAAGTGGGAAATCTGAGGTTTGTAACTCTTTGCCTATCGAATATACAGTGTCTATGGGGTCAAATTGCACTTCCTAAGGCTTCCACTAGATGTCAACAGTCTTTAGAACCTTGTTTGATGCTTCTACTAGGAGGGGGAATGAGAGGGGATTGAGTCCGTGGTCTGTCTGAGTGCCACGAGCTGGTCATGTGCATTCACATGAGAGTTAGCTTGAGTTCCATTGCATTTCTGAAGACAAAGGAATTCTCTGGTTGGAAATTTATTGTAGATTTATGATAAAAACATCCTAAAGATTGATTCTATACTTCGTTTGACATGTTTCTACGAACTGTAGAACTTTTTGGACTTTTCGTCTGAACTAAGTGATCGCGCATTGAGCATTTGGATTACTGGGCTAAACATGCGAACAAAAAGGAGTTGTTTAATTAATGAAAAGGTGAACAATAAATGAAAAATGAACAAATGAATGTCTGTATGTAGTTGTTTTCACACTGATGTGTAAAGCATGCAATGTTTTTTTTGTTGCAGGATTCATGTTACCTGTCCCGTGAATGAAAAAAACATTCTGTAATACATTAACATTAATGTAACAGTTTATCTTCCGTCCCTCTCCTCACCCCTACCTCGGCTCGAACCAGGGACCCTCTGCACACAGACAACAGTCAACCTCGAAGCATCGTTACCCATCGCTCCACAAAAGCTACGGCCCTTGCAGAGCAAGAGAAACAACTACTTCAAGGTCTCAGAGCGAGTGATGTCACCGATTGAAACGCTATTAGTGCGCACCACCGCTAACTAGCTAGCCATTTCACATCGGTTACATTAACAGCACTGAAGCATTACAGAGGGGTCCAACCTCGGTGTCCAACCTGATCATCTGGAGTTGGCATAATGAATGAGGTAACAATGAGTTATACATACACAGATGTTTCTAGTCTTTCCCCCCTGTTGTCTTTTGTTGATACATGTGTGTGCCAGGTGCCTAGCCACTTAGTAGATATTGTTATGTAAGTTTGAAAGTTAAAATAAGCCTGCTTATGCAACTGGTTAATGGAACCAATTAGTTGGTTAATAGACTAAATCTCCCATAACACATGATTTTCTGACCCTACATGTTAGCTCATTCCACAAAAATGTCCAGCCTGTTAGGAACATCGAACTTTCTTTTACATGCATTTAGGATGCTCCGGCTAGCCAATAACTATGACAATTCAAAGCAGTCTATAGACTGTGCAAACCATGAGACTGCAAATTATAATTCGCCCAACCATTCACGCAAAAGTGACAATGGTAGGATGCACGTGACATTGTCATCTGTGGCTTATGATGCCCCCTTGAGGTCAAAATGAACATAGGATATCTCACACGGAAACTTACATAACCTAAGACATTCATGCAATTTGGAAAGGACATGATATGATGGCTCCACTTCTAAAAAGGAATATAAGCAGTCATTGCCAATGTTTTGCCAAGTTGTGTTGAAGGAGAAAAAGATACAAAGTTCAAATATTTTCCTATGATTTGAATAGTATCTGATGTTTTATTTCTGTTTGTGTTGCTCTCTAGAGTCTAGAGACCTTGGTATCTCTCCATTCCAGAAGTGATTCTAGCCTTCAGACATTGCTGTGATAACAGGCAGGGCAGACACAATCTGTCTCTGGCAAGCAAGCACAGACTGCAGCAGATGGTCGAGACAGTATGCAGAGCTATTGTTCCACTGCTGTGCAACATTACTCAATGTTCCATGGCATTCAAGCATTGTATAATAAACATTGTACTCCAACCAGCGCACCACACATGCACCTACAAAGCTTTAATATAATAGCTTCGGTGGGGTCATAGAAATGTAAATCAGGTTCAGTTAGATACCATCATAGAGTGACATTTTAATGTGTAAGTTCACCCACAGAGAATTTATTGCATGCTCCTGTGGTTCAAATCATTTCTCTATACTGAATCTGTATTCGGTGAAGATTGGGAGTTGGTGGGTTTCAGGGGATGGATATTAAGACAGAATGAGGATGACACACAGGGCCGACAGAGTGATGTATGAGGGGTGAAATGGGTTTCCCTCCATGATTTGCAGATGTGCTAGTGTCTCCTACACAACATTGTAGTGTACAGTGCATCATGTATCACAGCTGTGCCAGCGTGGAACATGTTCTCTAGCTTTGTAGTTGGTAAACACACACACACACACACACACACACACACACACACATCTATGGTAGATTACAAAGAACTACACAGATGACAGTGAGAAAAAAAAAGTGTTATACAGATAGCGGAGTGTTGGAACACTTTTATTCTTTATTATACAGAACAAAAAGACTGAACGACTGGGTCACGTCCATAGATACAGAACAAAAAGGCTGAACGACTGGGTCGCGTCTCCAACAACCCTAGATTTGTGTCGGGGACTGTATTTTGTGGAAGCATGAAAAAGTATGATTAATTAATCAAAATAATGTTTTTAATGAAAACATATCAATCATTATTTGTTGGTAACCCGTTGTATAAAAGTGATAATGCCCTCGAAGCTGGTGTTTGGAAGATATATTGGCACGGTTTGCCGGGCCTCGACGTCGTCTCGGGCCAAACAACACCTGTCCCACTATATCCTCCAAACACCCGCTTCGAGGGCATTATCACATAATTATCTCTGGTAACCTTTCTCTGGCTACAGTAGATTACTGTCAGGCAGGCAGGAGGAACTGATGTATTTATCTGACAGCTTATTGAGCAGAATGAAGGTGAAGATGAAGGCCTGGCATTCCCTCTGTGTCTCCTACACAATATTCACATGAGCATATTCTTCATTGAGGTCCAACTAGACGTGAATTGTGATGATATAAACATTATACCAAGTCGGGACTTTTTGAGAGCAATGCCGCTAGTAGGTTAAATAAAAAATCCAATAAACATGTGCACCATGCCACCACAGAGTTTCTAATCCCTGAGGAGCAATATCGGGAGACTTCCGGGAACACTTGCGAAACAGACCAGGCCGGGGTTTGGGGTTTGAGAAGTCAATGAGAGAAGTGACCATTTTTTTAAAGGCACAACCTGTTATATATTCAAGTCAATGTCTTAAGTAGTTGAAGATGTTATTACTCCAATCTCGGGAAAGTGACAAATGGACACATTTTTGTAAAGAAAACTTTATATCGGAGCAGACGACGGTTAGACCCGACGACGTGTTTCTACGCATGAGCTTTCCCAGCCGACATCGCCATGACATCGGGAGAAGCAATTTTAGGCTAACTTCATACTGTACTATCTTTGATGGTACAGTCGCAGACAGAACAATGAGACAGATATTTCACCGGATGTAAAATGTGAAGCATCCGCTTGGTGTTTCCAATCACTACCAAATATGGTAGTGAGAGGAAGCCCAGTGCCCGGCAGTGGGAGAAGATGAAACGAGACATTCTGCAAATGTTCTACTCCATGAAACACTTGACCTCAATACAGTTCTGTTCCCAAAACTATAATCTGTTACGAACAGAGTGGAGTGAATTTTGTAGACTTTACCCTTTGCCAAAGTCAAAGGAGTGCAAATACTAATTGAGTTATTGCACACACACACATCACAGAGTAGGCGTTCCCTAACGGAAATATGCAAATATATGCTTGAATGCACCAATAGGATCTCGCTAGCTCGTGCTTGGCTCTGCCCACGATGACTAATTTGTTCCCATTTGAAAGGGTGGGACAATCTTGGTTTAGATATAAGAACCTTTGGTACAGTGTTATACATTACAACCACACGATGGCAGTCAAGTCAAACCCAGCAGCTACTGGATTCAGTAGTAAACAAAAGTCACAGGATTTACCATGTTGTGTCCTGAGAGCTGAAGGGAGCGAGAGAGCATTGTAATGTGAGCCAATCCATCTCTGATCTCTGAGAGGATGTGACCGACAGGATGTAGAAGTCTCCTGAGCAGCAACAGTCAATCAGTCAAAACAAGGCATAATAGAGGGTTTCTTCTCTACTTCTGCCCTTACTTACTCAAACCAAGTGACTATGGGTGTGGCTAGCGAGTGACTGGGGCGAAGCCCACAGCCTACACATCTCAAGCAAAGATTATATATTATATTGACAAGATAGAGCAGTCATTGCACTATCAATGGAAATTCATTTCCTAGCCAATGAGAGGGCAAATATTAAGTAGTTTTAAAAAAAAGTAGGATGCTTCCACTTCAGTGCATTCGTAACAGCCTAACCATTAAACAACGTATATTAGATAATAAGCCAAACTTAGCAAATGATCAATTACATTTTTTGTTGACCAAATTCGAAACTCTCCTTGACCTCCATACAAAAATTCCTCACTTATTTTCTTGGACAGATTTTGGGTGGAGTAAATGTAACTGGTGTGAAATGGCTAGCAACTTAGCGGGGTGTGCACTAATAGCGTTTCAATCGGGGACGTCACTTGCTCTGAGACCTTGAAGTAGTTGTTCCCCTTGCCCTGCAAGGGCCGTGGCTTTTGTGGCGCGATGGGTAACGATGCTTTGAGGGTGGCTGTTGTTGATGTGTGCAGGGGGTTCTTGGTTCAAGCCCAGGTAGGGGCAAGGAGAGGGACGGAAGCGTAACTGTTACATTGGTGCTGTGACCCGAATCCCTGGTTGCTGCGGAAAAGGTCAAAAGGGGGTGAGTGTAACTAATGTGAAATGGCTAGATAGTTAGCGGGGTGCGCACTAGTAGTGTTTCAATTGGTGATGTCACTCGCTCTGAGACCTTGAAGAAGTTGTTCCCCTTGCTCTGCAAGGGCTGCGGCTTTTGTGCAGCGATGGGTAACGATGCTTCGAGGGTGGCTGTTGTTGATGTGTGCAGAGGGTCCCTGGCTCGGGGCGAGGAGAGGGACGCAAGCGAAACTGTTACATAAACCCTCTTGCTTCGCCTCTTCCTCTTTTATGTTGTGTTTTATTTAACCTTTATTTAACTAGGCAAGTCAGTTAAGAAAAAAACCGTATTTACGATGACGGCCTAACAAAAGGCAAAAGGCCTCCTGCAGGGATGGGGCTGGGATTAAAAATAAAAAAATTAAGTAAAATATAGGAAAAAACACACATCACAACAAGAGCGAAACCACAACACTACATAAAACGAGACCTAAGACAACAACACAACATGGTAGCAACACAACATGACAACAACATGGTAGCAACACATGGCAGCAGCACAACATAGTAGCAACTCAAAACATGGTACAAACATTATTGGGCACAGACAACAGCACAAAGGGCAAGAAGGTAGAGACAACAATACATCACGTGAAGCAGCCACAACTGTCAGTATGATTGTCCATGATTGAGTCTTTAAACGCAGAGATGGAGATAAAACTGTCCAGTTTTAGTGTTTGCTGCAGCTCGTTCCAGTCGCTAGCTGCAGCGAACTGAAAAGAGGAGCGACCCAGGAAAGTGTGTGCTTTGGGGACCTTTAACAGAATGTGAATGGCAGAACGGGTGTTGTATGTGGAGGATGAGGGCTTCAGTAGGTATCTCAAATAGGGGGGAGTGAGTCCTAAGAGAGTTTTATAAATAAGCATCAACCAGTGGGTCTTGCGACAGGTGTACACAGATAACCAGTTTATAGAGGAGAATAGAGTGCAGTGATGTGTCCTATAAGGAGCATTGGTGGAAAATCTGATGACCGAATGGTAAAGAACATCTAGTCGCTCGAGAGCACCCTTACCTGCCGATATATAAATTACTTCTCTGTATTCCAGCATGGGTAGGATGGTCATCTGAATCAGGGTTATTTTGGCAGCTGGGGTGAAAAAGGAGCGATTACGATAGAGGAAACCAGGTCTTAATTTAACCTTAGCCTGCAGCTGGGAAATGTGCTAAGGGAAGGACAGTGTACCGTCTAGCCATACTCCCAAGTACTTGTATGAAGTCACTACCTCAAGCTCTAAACCCTCAGAGGTAGTAATCAAACCTGTGGGGAGAGGGGCATTCTTCTTACCAAACCACATTACCTTTGTTTTGGAGGTGTTCAGAACAAGGTTAAGGGCAGAGAAAGCTTATTGGCGACTAGGAAGACTTTGTTGTAGAGCATTTAACACAAAATCCAGGGAGGGGCCAGCTGAGTATAAGACTGTATCATCTGCATATAAATGGATGAGAGAGATTCCTGCTGTTGTTGAGAAGAGCGCGGGCCTAGGATCGAGCCTTGGGGTACTCCCTTAGTGACATGCAGTGACAGAGACAGCAGATATTCTGATTTTATACACTGCTCTCTTTGAGAGAGTTAGTTAACAAACCAGGCCAAAGAACCCTCAGACACACCAATACTCCTTAGCCGGCCCACAAGAATGGAATGGTCTACTGTATCAAAAGCTTTGGCCAAGTCAATAAAAATAGAGGCACAACATTGCTTAGAATCAATGGCAATGTTGACATAATTTAGGATCTTTAACCTGTTGTGACGAGCAATCCCGTATCCGGGATCGTAATTATAGCCTCAAGCTCATTACCATAACGCAACGTTATCTATTCATGAAAATCGCAAATGAAATGAAATAAATGTATTGGCTCACAAGCTTAGCCTTTTGTTAACAACACTGTCATCTCAGATTTCCAAAAAATGCTTTTCAACCATAGCTACACAAGCATTTGTGTAAGAGTATTGATAGCTAGCATAGCATTAAGCCTAGCATTCAGCAGGCAACATTTTAACAAAAACAAGAAAAGCATTCAAATAAAATCATTTACCTTTGAAGAACTTCGGATGTTTTCAATGAGGAGACTCTCAGATAGCAAATGTTCAGTTTTTCCAAAAATATTATTTGTGTAGGAGAAAACGCTCCGTTTTGTTCATCACGTTTGGCTAAGAAAAAACCCCGAAAATTCAGTCATTACAACGGCGAACTTTTTTCCAAATTAACTCCATAATATCGACATAAACATGGCAAACGTTGTTTAGAATCAATCCTCAATGTGTTTTTCACATATCTATTCGATGATAAATCACTCGTGGCAGCTTGGTTTCTCCTCTGAACAAAATGGAAAAATGCACGCACCTGGAGATTACGCAATAGTTTCGACGGAGGACACCGAGGGGACACCTGGTAAATGTAGTCTCTTATGGTCAATTTTCCAATGATGTGCCTACAAATACGTCACAATGCTGCAGACACCTTGGGGAAACGACAGAAAGTGTAGGCTCATTCCTTGCGCATTCACAGCCATATAAGGAGACATTGGAACACAGCGCATTCAAAATCTGGCTCACTTCCTGTATGAAATTTAATCTTGGTTTCGCCTGTAGCATTAGTTCTGTGGCACTCACAGACAATATCTTTGCAGTTTTGGAAACGTCAGAGTGTTTTCTTTCCAAAGCTGTCAATTATATGCATAGTCGAGCATCTTTTCGTGACAAAATATCTTGTTTAAAACGGGAACGTTTTTCATCCATAAATGAAATACTGACCCCAGAGGTTCAAGAGGTTAAGATTGCAGTGACACATCCATAACCTGAGCTGAAACCAGATAGCATACTAGAGAGAATACTACATCAAGTGTCAGGACCCGGTTACGAACCCGGGTCTCCGGAGTGAGAAACAGTCACTTAACCAACTGAGCCACGAATAGTCGGCAGAACCCAGGAGATGAGGCAGACACAGCAGTACTTGAGACGGTGTATTTAATGTAGTAAAAAGTGAAGTCCTTCAGGAACACATGTAACTCCACAACCTCAAAAGGAATTCCACAAGAACAAAGGTAATCCTCCAAGACAAAAAAGGTAAATCCACAAGGTGGTAGGTATAGCACAAAAAGCCTCAAAAGATACTCAAAAATAAATAAACAAGAACAAAAAACAGAATTCCACAAGAGCGTCCACCGGGATCAACAAGAGTTAACAGAATACTAGGGCTGGGTGCTAACATACAAACACAGAGCAAAGGACTGAGGAAAACAAAGGGTTTAAATACAATCAGGGGAAACGAGGCACAGGTGCAAATAATAATGGGGATCAAGGGAAAACAAAAGGTCAAAAGGCACAATGGGGGCATCTAGTGACCAAAAACCGGAACAACCCTGGCCAAATCCTGACATCAAGAAAGCCAGTCAGATGATTATTGACAATTTTTTCCAAAACTTTTGACAAACAGGGCAAAATAGAAATTGGCCTATAACAGTAAGGATCAGCTTGATCACACCCCCTTTAAATAAAGGATGCACTGTGGCTGCCTTCCAAGCAATGGGAACCTCCCCAGAAAGGAGAGCCCTGTTAAAAAGGTCAGAGATAGGCTTGGCGATGACAAGGGCGCTACACTAAACGCACCAATAAAATATAAAACATTCAATACCTTTGACCATCTTCTTTGTTGGCACTCCTAGATGTCCCATAAACATCACTATTGGGTCTTTTTTCGTTTAAATCGGTCCATATATAGCCTAGATATCAATCTATGAAGACTGTAATCAAGGAAAAAAACATTGTTTTATAACGCGACGTCATTTTTTAAAATTAAAAAAGTCAACGATAAACTTTCACAAAACACTTCGAAATACTTTTGTAATGCAACTTTAGGTATTAGTAAACGTTAATAAGCGATCAAATTAATCACGAGACGAAGTATATTCTATAGGGGTACGTCTGGAAATAATGTCCGGGTAAATCTCAACCAAAATATCCGGTCGGAGACCTGAAGTAAAAGGCTGTCTCTTGTTCGTTTGACCAAGAAACAAAGACTAGGCAAATGACAAGACTGTTGACATCGTGTGGAAGCTGTAGGTATTGCAACCTCGGCCGCATTTATTGTGGTTCACCTTTATCATGAAGTCGCGCATGGATATATTTTTCCATTTTCAGTGATCAGATTTTCCTGCACTTTTCGATGAAACGCACGTTCTGTTATAGTCACAGCCGTGATTTAACCAGTTTTATAAACGTCTGAGTGTTTTCTATCCACACATACTAATCATATGCATATACTATATTCCTGGCATGAGTAGCAGGGCGCTGAAATGTTGCGCGATTTTTAACAGAATGTTCGAAAAAGTAAGCCCTAAGCTTAAGTGGTTTAAGGAGCTACTTTAGCACCTCAGACTCAGTGACCGCAGGCAGGGAGAAACTTTATAGTGGAGCAGGGGGAAAAGGAGGGAGTAGAATAAGAGCTAGTCGCATTAGAATAAGGTGGGAGATGAGGAAATGTTGGACAGGCAAGGAGGCATGGCTGAGTCAAATAGGAATCCTGATTTAATGAAGTGGTGATTAAAGAGCTCAGCCATGTGCTCCTTATCAGAAAACAACCATATCATCAACATTAAGTGACATGGGCAGCTGTGAGGAGGAGGGTTTATTCTCCAGGTCTTTAACCGTTTTCCAGGACTTCTTGGGGTGAGACCCACAGAGAGAGAACTGCTCCTTAAAGTAACTAACTTTGGCCTTCCGGATAGCCTGAATGCACTTATTTCTCATTTGCCTGAACGAGAGACAAATTGAATTTTTGAGGTAGAGTAACTCTGCCAGATAACAGTCGAACCAGGGGCTGAACCTGTTTTTAATTCTCATTTTCTTTATGGGTGCGTTTGTTAAAAATACCACTGAACATATCAAAAAAGAAGGTCCAAGCGTCTTCGACAGAGGGGATCAAGCTGATTCTATACTAATTTACAGAGGACAGGTCATGAAGGAAGAATTGCTCATTAAAGTTTTTTAGCAAGCGTCTATGACATGTCAGGACAGGTCGTTTAACTGAGAAGCCGTTATGAACACAGGTGGTAAAACAGTGATCACTAAGGTTATTGCAGAAAACACTAGACTGATATCTATCAGGATTATTTGTGAGGATAACATCAATGAGAGTAGCCTTTTCTGGGTGTTTGGAGTCATGCCTTGTGGGATTGGTAATAATCTGAAAAAGATTTAGGGAGTCCCATTGCTTGAGGACTTGGTCAGGTGGTTTAAGCATGTCCCGGTGTAGGACACGTAACAAATTCAGACTTAGTAAGTGGCCAGGAGAGAGCTTAGGGCAGGTAGGGTACAGGCCTATGCTGATGTTGGACGATAGCACCCAGCAATAGTCAACAAAGAGCTATTTGAAAGTTTAATGCTTAAAACCAGCAAATCAAATCGTTTGGGGACAGACTTGGTGGAGACAACCGAGCACTGAAGATGATCCTTGGTAAAGATTGCCACTCCAACACCTTCGGAAGACCTGTCTTGCCGAAAAAGGTTATAACCAGAAAGATTAACATCAGTGTTCAAAACACTTTTTCTTAACCACGTCTCAGTAATGACCAACACATCTGGATAAGAGCTGTGAACCCACAGTTGATAAAATGGAGGTAATAAGCTTCTAGTGTTAATTAACATGCAGAAAACCCAGGCTTTTATGAGAGCAGAAATTAGTGAAGGAGATATCAGATCACAAGTCAAAATTGGGGCTAGCAACAGTAGATGGGCCAGGGTGTACATGGACATTTCCAGGTATCATCAGAAGTAATACAATCAATGATTTATGACATTTGAATGTGCATTAGATGGCAAAAAGATCATATTGTACAGCAATTTCATCAGGTAACATGAATACAAAGTCGATGAGAGGTGGTTAGAATAGGATGGGAGAGTCCAAGAGTCCTTGTAACCAATAGAGAGTCAGAGACCCGAGTGTGGGAATGAGCATAGTCGGTCCCACAGTTGGGTAAACAAGCAAGTTCATAATCAACAGAGCACAAGAAAAAATATATAACGACTTGGGGCTAGCCATTGTAAGTTCAGAGTCACTCGTCCCAACAGTGCGTGTGTGCTGGAGGCGAGTGAAAGCTCGGGAGAGAGGGGGGAGTGTGGTGGGGGTACCTGTACCAGACAGGGAGAGACTGGCCAGGGCAGACGGTGAACATATCGCCAGTTGGAATCCAAGCAGCAGTGGAGCAGGCAATGGAAGCAGGTGTCACACCTACTTGGGAGAAGCTTTTTTCGGGAGGCAGATTCCTTGTAGAAAATCCCAGCTAACTACCTAACGTAGCTAGCAAGACTCTGTCCAGCTTTTTTTTCACGTTGAAAAGTTTTTTTTTAGCTAGCAATATCTCTTCAGTTTCCACGAATTGTCCTTTACGATGTCCAAACAAAGTTGTTCTGTGGCTGTTGTATTTTGGAGATTGCGAGGAGGATATCTTCTGATGTGATCAAGGCAACAATATTGTTTCTTAATGAGGTAATTTACAACTGAAGTGTCCTGGCTGCATATCAGTTCAAAACAGAGATGAAATCAGGCGGTACTGTATTGTATTGACCTCTGCACAGATGGAGGGGGCTTCCATGGACTCTGCATTTGGGTGGGGGAGGCTGTGAAACTCTCCTGCCATTGTTGGGCTCAAGGTCTTTGACACCTCTCACTTCCCACCTCAGTGCTAATTGATCTGATCTGGAGTTTTGATTTGGAGCGAAGGTTATGTTGTGGAGTGTGGAATCCTGTATATGTCTTTGTGGAAAAATCCAAGTTTATCTAACTTTAAATCTATCTTTTTGTAAAAACATGCTGAAAAATGTGGGAACCCCATCTGCTCATGATCTCGCTCTCTCTCTCGTTCTCTCGCTCTCTCGCTCTCTCTGTCTCAAGGAACAATGAAACTGTGTGGGTTACAGAGGAACCTAGTTTATCTGTCCTTTCCGATCTTGTGTTGTTCTCTGGAGACTGCAGAGAGGTAACCTGATAAATTCATGTTCAACAACTGCAGATCTGAGTTGATCTAGATTCGGACATGACAGAGCTCAGAGATAACTTTCAGCTCTCCTGCTAAAAACAAATTAGCCCCGTCTGAGTTAAGACACAGCTACAGAGCCAAGTTCAACAGCACTGCACACACAAATCTGACATGAGACAGACAGGCTAATTAAAGCCTCTGAAGATTAATTGGGGAAGTGATGTGGAATTAAACTCCACTCTTCATTCTGTACAGAATCAGAATCAGCCAGGAGGTGCAACACAGAACAGGCTTCACAGAGAGAAATGGTGCAGTTAGCTGTGCATCTTGGACTCAGGGGTAGACGTAATATAGTAAAGACAACGTAGGACATTCCAAGTAGTATGAATGTTACATTTCCTATGGTATGTATTTATTTGTGGATGTTCATCATCATCCATTTTGTATGATATATTACTAATTACAATTCGTACAATATGTTATGAATTTGCGGAACTTAGCATATGTTGCGAATTCCAATTTGTTGAAGCAAACTTTTGCTAGGGGGCTAGGTGGCTAACATTAGCTAGGTTGGGGGTAGGGATTAAGGTTGAGGTTAGGGTTAAGTTTAAAGGGTTGAGGTTAAGGTTAGCTAACATGCTAAGTAGTTGCAAAGTTGTCCGTGATGAGATTCAAATACGCAACCTTTGGATTGCTAGAGGCTCACATTATACACTCACCCATCCACCTCAACCAATCACCCTACTTTCGTTCTTGCCTTAAGTAATCTTCTGTCTTATGTAACCATACCAAACGTAACATATCATACTCATTTAAGTGTCCTGGATTTAAATGTAATATTTTACGTCTAAGTCTATGAGACCAAGCTGAGCTGTGGTCCAAACTATCAACAAGCAAAAGGAAGGTGTTGGAATAAGTCTTGACTATAAATCAATGACCCACTGGCCAGTGCTGAATATGCTTTATTACAAACAAACCAGAAGGCAAACAGTTTGAAAGAATGTTTAAAATGGCTATTAATGCGTTTAAAATACAAACACCATGGGAGTAAACAAAAACTCCAGATCATTTTGTGTCCTACAAACATTTCCTAATTGTCTTGATGGAAATGGCCCAAACCAGATTAGTAAGAACACCATACATCTGATAAACAATTCAACTAATACTAATGATCACGTAAAAGCAATAAAGAGGAGATAAATGACTAATTGGTCGAGCGGCTATTAAACTGTCAGGACAATCGGCGATGAGAGTGAAGATGTTCAATGGATTGGTACAATTTCACATTCTCTTCACGCCTTTCTTCAACTTAATGACTTAAACTGCGTGAAGAATTATGACTTGTAAATGATTTTGTTTGGAGCCAAACAAGGCAATACTAAAGCAATTCTCCACTCCATTCCATAGCAATTAGGCTGAGCCATAGCACCAAATGGGTCATAAAGTAGAGCTGAATAGGAGTAACTTTGTCTCTTTAATGCCCCCCCTGGCTGTTGAAGGTTTGGATATGTAGCTGGGCCCTATCAAAGCCTTGTGGTGCCTAAATAAATAATTGAACAGGTAATTATCTGAGGTGTCAATCTTTCCCCGGCAGACATAGTAAAACTGCATCATCAGACATATGTCAGACACAATGTACTAGGACTGTTACAGGGTAAGGCAACAAAGCCTTCTTTCCCAGTGTTTTAGAGTGTGACTGTTCTATGAATCTGGGTTAATTCTACATCATCTCACCCTGCATCCCATGGTAGAGTATTGCCATCAAACCCGGATGAGGCAGAGGCCAATCCAGTAATATTATCCTGAGACAGCTGTTTCCATGAGCTGCTCAGAATCAGAATCCATTTCATACAATTTGGATTAATTAATGTGTCACATTTTTCCGCTGTGCACCGGCAAGAGGGAGATGCTGTTCGTCATCGGGATAATGATGGGACTGAAATGAGATATGCACACCGAAAGCTCTGCCTGTAGGGTTTATGAGGTGAACAGAGTTTCACAATCACAAGCACATACACACTCATGCATGTACGCACACACACACACACACACACTCTGTGTCAGAAAACTGTTAGCTGTTTATAAAACTTGTTTTCACACTTGATACACACTTGACACAAGTGAGATCTTTCGCTGGATTAATTGGATCTTTGGTTATTTTAGGATTTTGGGACTGAATTTAATTGAACATTTACTTTCATTGTAGGACATAGGCTGCATTTACACAGTCTGGTCTATTATTTTGTTTTGTGACAAACTTTTTATTTCGTTTTGGGAAATAGGACATACCATATTTATTTCTATACTATACCAAATTGGGATGGGGCGAAATGCTAGTACCTGGAAATACAATTTAAAGTTTGGTACGGATAGTCCTCCTGTCTTTCCCTCTTAGTAAATGTGATCATTTGTCCAGGATACTTTGTCATATACATTTTTTAAACGTCACAATGAATTTTGTCCCAATAGCCAGAAAGGGGAGCCATAGGAAGCATTGAACTACAAAAATACAGCTGTGCAAATATATTAATTCTGACAATAGTTATTCTGCTGGTTAAAGCAACTGGGATATTATTCCATCTACTGAGTCAGATTGAATTGATTTGAGCGCTCTGTTGAAGTTTCTGGCAATGGTTTTATCTAAGGAAGGAAATATATCTACTCCCAAATATTTAAAATGGGAAACGATTGGGATTCCATAAATAGAGATGAAGTCCTCCATCGGGGAAAGATGCATTTTATAACTTGAGATTAAGCTGAATTTATCAATGATCTTCAATGGGCTGATCAATGAACAGTTCATTACCTCTGTCAAAATCAAATGTTAAAGTTATGTTTGCACTTGATTTTGTTTTTGCAATAATGATGGTGACGCAACAATAATACACATTTACCATAAGCCTATATCTAAAAATACATACAGCCAAATGATATATATACTTTATACCGGTATGCATCATTTTAATAGCAGGACACTGTTATGTCCATTATCGCTCTGAAGAGTATGAATTATGCTCTTTGAAAATGCTTATGGCGCTGGGCTTGAACAAAACAACTGCATAACCTTGTGGATCGTCAAGAGCAATTATTACCTCCTGATTACAAACGGCAAACTGCTGAGAAACACCTGCAAAATGCAAAGTTATTAGAGTACAAAATGCTTAAGAGAAACGACAGACATGTTTACAAATCTGAAATTGGATAGGTGCTCTAAACCTTTGAAAACAAACCTTTAGCTACAAATGTCCTAAGTAATGCTGGCTACCACCCGGTTACTCAACCGTGCACCTTAGAGGCTGCTTCCCTATGTACTGTAGACATAGAACACTGGTCACTTTAATAATGGAACACTGGTCACTTTAATAATGGAACACTGGTCACTTTAATAATGTTTGCATTGTACACAGCTGTCCAACTCCAATCAAAGAGCACACGCATCCACATTTATAAATGGAAGTATAAATATGAAAACAGGAGGGAGAACGCACAGATTTGGAACAAACCATGTATTTTAAGTATTGATAGTGTGCAAAGTACCAAGTTTACTGCGTGCATTTGAATTGGCATAAGTCGTTTATCAGTTCCACATGTCAGTTCTGACATGTCATGTCAGTTCCAGCTTGCATTTCTCCATCACAGGCGCATTCCCACAATCTGCCACTCTGCCATGAAGCACTGTGTCCCTAGACAGTACTGTAGGGATGGCGTGCATCTCACGGATGAGGCCACTGACCTCTTCCTTGAGAGTATGGGAGCTGGTGTCTCCTCCGTTCTAACAAGACGCACTCAGTAGTACAAACCACCACACTCCCTGCCACTCCACAAACCCAAAGGCTCCTAAGAGCCACCTAATACATGAAACTAAGTGTTAGTGTATGTGTGTTAGTAGGGGGCTGTCAAAACTATAAACAAGTTCATTTTCCAAATGTATCCTCCAGGAGGCTAACCCACAATCGTCAGATATAGAGGCGGTACCTCTAGCCATTACAGTACAAACCCTGCAGTTAAAACGGATTTTGACAGAACATTTAAATGAACAGTATTGAAGCGTTCGTTCCCAAAACTATTTTGTTTGTTTATTTCTCTTGCTTGGTTAAAATACAATAGTCTAAAACAGTTGATTTGTTAAAAACAGACATTTAATCACGTAGCTAACCAAGTTAGCAAGAATGCCATTTTCTATTGACTGCGCACAGCATGGCACACAATTTAAGCAAGCAGAGAGGCTGTTAGATTAATCTGGTTCTATGGCCCGTCACATTGTTGGGCGAAAGCGGGGATGGAAGGCAGATAAAATGTTTTTATCAAAAGCAATCACTTTTGCACGTGAAAACACAGAATCCTGCTCATTACTAGAAATGCTTAATTATGTCACTTTTGTTTTGAGACGACTTCGCTGTCGGACAGGGTGGGCACCTGGATCACATCTGGGCTGTCGGACAGGGTGGGCACCTGGATCACATCTGGGCTGTCGGCAGAGTGGGCACCTGGATCACATCTGGGCTGTCGGACAGGGTGGGCACCTGGATCACATCTGGGCTGTCGGACAGAGTGGGAACCTGGATCACATCTGGGCTGTCGGACAGGGTGGGCACCTGGATCACATCTGGGCTGTCGGACAGGGTGGGCACCTGGATCACATCTGGGCTGTCGGCAGAGTGGGCACCTGGATCACATCTGGGCTGTCGGACAGGGTGGGCACCTGGATCACATCTGGGCTGTCGGACAGAGTGGGAACCTGGATCACATCTGGGCTGTCGGACAGGGTGGGCACCTGGATCACATCTGGGCTGTCGGACAGAGTGGGAACCTGGATCACATCTGGGCTGTCGGACAGAGTGGGCACCTGGATCACATCTGTTCGGTTCCAAATAGAATATGATCAACTTTCAGCCGGTGTTAAACACACCTACATGGGTGCCCGGATGAGATTAATCAAACCCCCTCAATGATTCTGATGTTGTTTTACCTGGGTGCACCTAGCTGCAGCGCCCACAACCCCTGACTACTTTTTACTTGTTGAAGGCAACTTCAGATTTTCTAGGAACACCCTGAAAAGTAACTTGACACTGTGTTACTCAGTTAGCACAAATGTGGTTTATAATCATGTCAAGGCAGGAGAAGGGGCGTATGACGGTAGTCAGTTGTCAGCAAACTGACAATATTGAAATGTCCATGTTAGATATGCTTAGCTAGCCAGTCTAATAACGGTAACTAACTCACTTTTGTACATTGCACTGGTCTGTACAATTGACCTTATTTTAGTGCCCAAAAAACGTAATACTTCCAGATCAACTGAAATATCAATACCATTGTAAAGCACAATTTCTCCCCTTTCCAGATAAATCCACGACGAGACCTTCATGATGCCTGTCTCTGCATGATTGAAGAAGGCAATGAGCTCTGTCGGGTATTTTTTTAAATGGAGGGTGGGCAAGCGAAACCTACTGCGTGATAGTGAAGGGGGAGATATGTTGTGTGGGGAAACAGCTATTTTCACCCGATCTGTCTCTAAAATGTAAATAAAACACTATAAAGAGTTGATATAATGTGTCATTGCATACCTATTTGAAGGTTTGTGTCGAATTTGAATCTGGTTTTTAGGGCGGCTATCTTCAGAAGTAAACGGCGGCTTTTGAGAGTCACGGTGGTTTGCATTGATGACGCAAAAAAATGTATGCATTCAGTTGCACAATTGACTAGGTATCCCCCTTACCCTGACCCCTTTCTTGTTTTCAATGTGCGAGAGAAGGGCTGCCCCTGGTGAGTTGCTCAATGCATTCCGAACGTTATGTAGTGACATGTGCCGTACGTTACGTAGTGACACGTTACACCGCGCCAGAGGTGTCCGTTTTTTCATATTTTCTCGAATACTATTAGTCCATTACCATGTCAATCAACGCTGAATCGAAACTTAGTTCACACCCCGGATTTTGATGCAACACAAGTCACTACAGCCTCATTTAGTTTTCATTGCAGCCTCGTTTGAGTGCTGCGGTTGTGCAAATTTGTACGGAATGGGGTTAGTCACCGTTACAGATCAATAACATTTGTGGGGTGATTAAATTGTGTATTGTTGTGTTTTGTTGTAGATGGTACAGAATCTGATTCCACCAACATACGCCTCCAACCCCTAGCTCCAGAACCAGCTCATTCTTCTCTCTGCAGATTCTCAAGACACAATACAAAGACTACAAAATTGCCCTGCAAAGGGCTACTATTGACAAGAATAACCTGTCAAAGTCAATGGGCAGGGGGAGGTTTACAGACAGTTATTTGAGAAGAGGAAGGGGTTTTTGGTTGTGCAGGGTTGTGCTTAGACAGTAAATGCATTGTTGTGTATGAGAGCGATTAAGGTGCCATTTCTCCTCAATCTCCCATATACAACAATTCATACTTTGTAAGAACTGCCTTCCTCAGACTTGTTATACCTTCTTTAGCCCCCCAGCCCATTCACTTTGTTGACTGATCGTTCCTCTCAAAAGCATCTCACAATATCCCCTCATTGTCCCGAAACAATACGCTAGCTGGTCCCATTCAGTTGATACCTTTATTAACAAAGGTGATTTGCCCTATGTCCCTTTCACAAAAAGTGTAAAATGCGAACACCACGACCATGTCTTTCCAGGAGATGTGCAGTACCAGCAAATATTTAGCTAGAGGACCAAACAGTTGGTGGTTAAGAAGCCATACACCACTTTTGGCAGAGTCTTGTCCAGCTGGCTGTTCACCGCAGACAGGACAAGCCCAACACCATAAGCATAAAGAGTCTCAGCTTCCCCAACCCACCATGCTGAACACCATTGCCAGGGTATCGAAGCCGGATAAAGGACTATAGCTGTGTTTACAAAGGAAGCCCAATTCTGACATTTATTTTCACTAATTGTTTTTTTGAACAATCAGATCAGTTCTGAAAAAGATCTGATGTGATTAAGACCAATTAGTAGAAAAAAGATCAGAATTGGGCTGCCTGTGTAAAAGCAGCCAGTTTGGCTCAGCATAAGACCATGTAGAACAGGGATCTCCTGTAGGTTTTCGCTCCAACCTCAGTTGTAATTAAGCTGGTTAATCTTATCAACCAGCTAATTATTAGAATCAAGTGGGCTAGATTAGGGTTGGAGTGAAAATCTACAGGATGGTAGCTCTCCAGGAACAGGGTTGGAGAGCCCTGATGTAGAACCACCATCAAATAAATATGGATATTTTCCATCAATCTTTGAAATTTGTCTGCCCTTATTGATTCACAGAAGATATTTATATAAACTGTAAAAGGCTCTGTAGCATCAAACAGATGCTAGACGTTCAGATATCCAAAGAATGTTTGTTTATTTGTCAAAAACTATAATACAGGGGAGTGTACACTATTTAATGCTAACTCAAGAGAACTGGGTATTCAACAAGAATGATATATGGTAAAATTAACATGCAAAAAAAGTGTATGAATGGTGTAGCACAGTTCAGTGTGTCTGAATGTGTCTCATATGTAGAGACACACAAGTGCAGAGAACTGTAGCTTCAGATTGTTACACCAGATAATGTGATTTACCCAAAGATTTGCCGACATCTTGTCTATTTCAAGTCTTCTTTCATTGATCGAGACAGGTGGGTGTCCACCCCAAAGTGCTGCATGTCATGATGACATGACCAACATATTGTTGGATTACTTTATGGAGCTAAAAAAGTATTTATTTTTTATAACGGAGCATTTTCTAAATGCAAGCTGACCCACTGCAACTGGACAGAGACATTTTATGAGACTCTTGTACCCCAGAATCGAGGATGAAGATGGCATCGCTAAGGTTGGTCAAATTCGCTGTGCTAAACAGTACTTATCTTGTAATTCCCAGTAATGTAAACACAAAATCTTTGGTTAAATCACATTATCTGGTGTAACAATCTGTAGCTAAGAGAACTGGCGATAGGCAGATGATGGGAGAGGTGGTCATGATGAAATTGCCATTCCAATGAAACATACAGCATTTTCAGGGAATACTTGTAAAGTTGTGGGAGGAGTGTTGTCATGATCAAACTGACATTCAGCTCCTCATGAGTCATCCGCTTGAAATCGGGCATAATGTCTAATCGCTCGATAGGGATACAGTTCAAAGGATAAGCTTGCTACACATACAGGCAAAGGAATTCTATTTCTGTATCTAGAATCCCAGGCAACACACGGTATCGTCTCTAAGACAAAAAAAACGAAGCGATTCAACTATATTGTACAGTTTGAACATGAGGTTGAACCGTGCCAGCATAACATCAACATTAGGGTAGACTAGTTGAACATGCATACAGTACATGTGCACAGGCAGAGAGATTACATTTACAATAATATCTAGCCTAATAGAAAGAGATATGGCATAACCCTCAACCTTTGCACAGGGACCAGACTGTACAAATTAGCCTAGGTAGGTAATTTGTAAGCTGTATATGTTACCGCCAATGCTAAGATGTACCATTACATTAGGTTTATTAAAATAGAACCCCAGAGCTGTTACAGTGCCATCAGAAAGTATTCATACCCCTTGACTTATTACACATTTTGTGTTACAGCCTGAATTCTAAATGGATTACATTTATTTCATTTTCTCACCCATTTACACACACAATACCCCATAACAACGTTTATTTTTTATTGAAATTAAATACATAAGTATTCATAAGTATTCGACCCCCTAAGTCAATACATGTTAGAATCACCTTTGGCAGTGATAAGAACTTTGCACACCTGGATTGTACAATATTTCAACATTATTCTTTAAAAAATTATTCAAGCTCTGCCAAGTTGGTTGTTGATCATCGCTAGACAGCGATTTAATTCTTACCCTAGATTTTCAAGCCAATACTTTAACTGGGCCACTCAAGGACATTCAATGCAAGCTTGATAAGCAACTCCAGTGTATATTTGGCCTTATGTTTTAAGTTATTGTCCTGTTAAAAAGTGAATTCATCTCCCATTGTATGTTGTATCGCAGACTGAACCAGATGTTGCCTGTGCTTAGCTCTAGTCCATTTTTTTGTAGCGTAAAAAAAACTCCCTTGCAAATGACAAGCATACCCATAACATCATGCAGCCATCACTATGCTTGAAAATATGAAGAGTGATCCTCAGTGATGTGTTGGATTTGCCCCAAACATAAGGCTTTGTATTTCTTTGCAGTTTTGCTTTAGTGCCTTATTACAAGCCGGATGCATGTTGTGGAATATTTGTATCCTTTACAGCACATATGTCAGAGTCAAGGCCCGCGGGCCACATCCGGCCCGCAAGAAGGTTTTTTACGGCCCCTGGGATGATCTTGATTTATTATTAGAACCGGCCCGCAGCAAGCCGGCAGCCCGCAGATCTTTTACACGCACCAATACTACATTTCCCACAATGCAAAGGTGACGCACCGAGCAGTAGGCTGCTTCATTTCAATATTTATTGGCACAGCAGTCGTCAGCATCACAGTAAAATTAACTTTCAGATACCCATCAAAAATGGCAAAACGGAAGGTGGATACTGAGAACCGGGGTTTCAAACAAGGTGGGAGTCGGAGTATATGTTCACGAAGGTAGCTGGAAAACCTGTGTGTCTTCTGTGTGGAGAAAGTGTGGCGGTACTGAAAGAGTATAATCTGAGACGACATTATGAAACGAAACACGCGGACAAAAACAAGAATATGGACATGGAACAAAGGCTACAAAAGGCAGAGGAATTAAAACGAGGCCTCAAATCTCGACAGGCTCTGTTCAAAAAGCCAAATCACAAGGCCAGGCTGCTGTCAAGGCCAGTTTTATTTTGGCAGAAGAGATCGCTAAATCAGCCCGGCCATTTACGGAGGGGATTTCATCAAAAACTGCATGATTAAAGTTTGTGACGAAGTTTGCCCAGAAAAAAGGCAACTCTTTTTAAATGTGAGTCTGAGCAGAAACACCATTGCCGAGAGAGTAGACCAGTTGTCCATCAATCTAAAAGAGCAGCTTGTGAAAAGGGAAAAGATTTTATTGCATATTCCTTGGCTGTGGATGAGAGCACCGACATTTCTGACACTGCCCAGTTGTCAATTTTCATCCGCGGAGTGGACTCCAACCTAAGCGTGACAGAGGAGTTTTTGGCTTTACGTCCTATGCATGGCACAACTACGGGGCATGATTTGTATGAAGAGGTGTCAAGATGTGTAAATGAGATGGAGCTGCCTTGGGAAAAACTCGTGGGTTTGACAACCGACGGAGCACCTGCGATGTGTGGACACAGGAGCGGACTGGTGGCGAAGATACGGGAAAAGATGCAAGAGGAAAACGCGACAGGTGAGCTGACAGCTTATCATTGTATCATACACCAGGAAGCGTTGTGCGGTAAAGCCTTGAAAATGGAGCATGTAATGAGCATCATCACGCGCACAGTTAACTTTATCAGAGCCAAAGGTTTGAATCACCGCCAGTTCAAGGCATTTCTGACGGAGTTAGAAACGGAGCATGGTGATTTGCCTTATCACACAGAGGTGCGATGGCTAAGCCAGGGAAAGGTGCTTCAAAGATGTTTCGAGCTTCGTGAGGAGATTTGTCTGTTCTTGGACAGCAAAGGGAAAGACACAACACAACTCCGAGACGAAATGTTTCTGTGTGAAATGGCTTTTCTGTGTGACATTACGAGTCATCTGAATGCAATAAACTTGCAGCTGCAGGGTCGGGATCGTGTCATCTCTGATATGTACAGTACAGTGAAGGCATTTAAAACCAAACTGACTCTGTGGGAGACGCAGATGCGGAAAGAAAATTTGAGCCACTTTCCCAGCTGCCAGACCATGAAAGAAGCTCTCTACCAGTGCGTTCCCGAGCACACAGTTGGCTGATAAAATAGGTATGCTTGCCGCTGACTTTCGACGCCGATTTGCTGACTTTGAAGCACAAAAAGCAGGTTGGAACTGCTCGGTAACCCATTTGCTGTTGACGTGGAAAGCTCACCACCAAACCTCCAAATGGAGTTGATTGACCTCCAATGCAATGATGCACTGAGGGCAAAATATGCGGCAGTGGGTGCTGCGGAGTTCGCCCGTTTCCTCCCGGCACAATGCCCCAGCTGCGCATCCAGGCTGCTCAAACGTTGTCTATGTTTGGCAGCACATACCTGTGTGAACAACTGTTTTCTTTGATGAACCTGAACAAAACATCACACAGAAGTCGACTTACTGCTGAACACCTCCACTCAATTCTGAGGATTTCTTCAGCTCAGAGCCTTACCCCGAACATTGATGAACTTGTGGAAAAGATGGGACACCACCAAGTATCACCCTCAACCTCAAACAAGTGAACATTACTGTGCAATCACATATTTAGAGTTTTTACTCAGTTCAAGTTTAAAAGTTAAAATTTAATATTTGTTTTCACTGCATGTTACTTCTCCTTAAACAAAGTGTTGTTTTTGATTAATAGATTTTTGCACTTTATTTTTTTGTATTTCAATCCAATTATATTTTAAAAATATTTCAGTTGAGTGGATGATAGAAAATTGCTATTATTGTTTTTCTTTGAAGTAAATTTAGCCCACTTTTGCTAAAATAGAAAATATAGTCTACTGATGGTGCCTTGAATACCGGTTTCTTTCATTTAATGTTCATGTTATGGGGATATTTATATAAAGGAAATTTGTCTTTTGTGTCTGTTGAAAATTAAAGATTACTGACAGAGCCATAAGAAAATATTGCTTTATTTATCTGATCATATTGTAATATATTTGTTAGGTTTTCAGTAGGTTCAATTAGGTTCACTAGACTATATGCGTCATTTAAAAATTTTTCAATGAACATTCGAACAGTCCGGCCCTCGTCTTGTAGCTGATTTTTTTATTTGGCCCTCCGTCCATTTGACTTTGACACCCCTGCTTTACAGGGTTCCGTCTTTTAACTAAGTCAATTAGGTTAGTATAAAGCCCCACAGTGGTGCTGTCATAATACTCATAAAACCTAGCAGTCAAACAGGGAAATGGTTCCAGTAGTTTTTTCCCCATAGGGGATTTTAGAAACACTTAAATTAAGTGTCACAAGTTTAGAAAGGGGTAGGCAGTCGCAGATTTAGAACTACTGAATTTAATAAAACTGGACGAAACCCAAGGTGCAAAATAAAGTACTCAGGAAAACAAGGAGAGAGCGAGAGAGAGAGTGAGAACGAGAATTGGAGCCAGCAGCAGGTTTGGCAGCAGCGAGAAGGTCGGCGATGCCGATTGCCTGAGCTTGACTAAAGGGGGAGCCAAAGCGAAGGCTGGTGTGACTGTACAAACCACATCTGCCGAGAACGGTACAGGACGTCACGCGCCAGAACCCAGCACTCCTCTTCGGGACCGTACCCCTCCAAGTTGACCAGGAACTGAAGAGACCCCCACGATGCCGGGAGTCCAACAGGCCGCCGGACAGAGTACGCTGGGGCCCCCTCGACATCCAAGTAATTGATGGGGAGCTGTAATCTGTACGTCACCTCATTGACTCTCCTCAGGACTTTGAATGGCCCCACAAACTGCGGGCTCAGCTTCCGGCAGGGCAGGTGGAGGTGCAGGTCCTTTGTAGAAAGCCATACCCGGTCACTGGGGTGAAAGACAGAGGCCACACTGCAGTGACGATCGGCCTGCTCCTTCTGCCGGAGGATGACGCGCTGGAGACAGGTGTGCGCTGTGTGTTCCATACCTCCTCGGAGTGACGGAACCAATCATCCACTGCAGGAGCCTCGATCTGACTCCGGTGACAGGGTCGGCTGATAGCCTAGAACACACAAAGGGTGTGAGGTTAGTGGAGGAGTGATGGAGTGACGGAGGGAGTTGTGTGTATTTTGCCCAAGGAAGAAACGCAGCCCACTCCCCCGGCCGTTCCTGGCAGTAACTAAGAAGGTACCTACCCTGTTCCTGATTTACCCTTTATACAGTGGGGAGAACAAGTATTTGATACACTGACGATTTTGCAGGTTTTCCTACTTACAAATCATGTAGAGGTCTGTAATTTTTATCATAGGTACACTTCAACTGTGAGAGACGGAATCTAAAACAAAAATCCAGAAAATCACATTGTATGATTTTTAAGTAACTAATTTGAATTTTATTGCATGACTTTAGTATTTGATCACCTACCAACCAGTAAGAATTCTGGCTCTCACAGACCTGTTAGTTTTTCTTTAAGAATCCCTCCTGTTCTCCACTCATTACCTGTATTAACTGAACCTGTTTGAACTCGTTACCCGTATAAAAGACACCTGTCCACACACTCAATCAAACAGACTCCAACCTCTCCACAATGGCCAAGACCAGAGAGCTGTGTAAGGACATAAGGCAGGGGTGTCAAAGTCAAATGGACGGAGGGCCAAATAAAAAAATCAGCTACAAGACGAGGGCCGGACTGTTCGAATGTTCATTGAAAATTTTTTAAATGACGCATATAGTCTAGTGAACCTAATTGAACCTACTGAAAACCTAACAAATATATTACAATATGATCAGATAAATAAAGCAATATTTTCTTATGGCTCTGTCAGTAATCTTTAATTTTCAACAGACACAAAAGACAAATTTCCTTTATATAAATATCCCCATAACATGAACATTAAATGAAAGAAACCGGTATTCAAGGCACCATCAGTAGACTATATTTTCTATTTTAGCAAAAGTGGGCTAAATTTACTTCAAAGAAAAAACAATAATAGCAATTTTCTATCATCCACTCAACTGAAATATTTTTAAAATATAATTGGATTGAAATACAAAAAAAATAAAGTGCAAAAATCTATTAATCAAAAACAACACTTTGTTTAAGGAGAAGTAACATGCAGTGAAAACAAATATTAAATTTTAACTTTTAAACTTGAACTGAGTAAAAACTCTAAATATGTGATTGCACAGTAATGTTCACTTGTTTGAGGTTGAGGGTGATACTTGGTGGTGTCCCATCTTTTCCACAAGTTCATCAATGTTCGGGGTAAGGCTCTGAGCTGAAGAAATCCTCAGAATTGAGTGGAGGTGTTCAGCAGTAAGTCGACTTCTGTGTGATGTTTTGTTCAGGTTCATCAAAGAAAACAGTTGTTCACACAGGTATGTGCTGCCAAACATAGACAACGTTTGAGCAGCCTGGATGCGCAGCTGGGGCATTGTGCCGGGAGGAAACGGGCGAACTCCGCAGCACCCACTGCCGCATATTTTGCCCTCAGTGCATCATTGCATTGGAGGTCAATCAACTCCATTTGGAGGTTTGGTGGTGAGCTTTCCACGTCAACAGCAAATGGGTTACCGAGCAGTTCCAACCTGCTTTTTTGTGCTTCAAAGTCAGCAAATCGGCGTCGAAAGTCAGCGGCAAGCATACCTATTTTATCAGCCAACTGTGTGCTCGGGAACGCACTGGTAGAGAGCTTCTCTTTCATGGTCTGGCAGCTGGGAAAGTGGCTCAAATTTTCTTTCCGCATCTGCGTCTCCCACAGAGTCAGTTTGGTTTTAAATGCCTTCACTGTACTGTACATATCAGAGATGACACGATCCCGACCCTGCAGCTGCAAGTTTATTGCATTCAGATGACTCGTAATGTCACACAGAAAAGCCATTTCACACAGAAACATTTCGTCTCGGAGTTGTGTTGTGTCTTTCCCTTTGCTGTCCAAGAACAGACAAATCTCCTCACGGCTCGAAACATCTTTGAAGCACCTTTCCCTGGCTTAGCCATCGCACCTCTGTGTGATAAGGCAAATCACCATGCTCCGTTTCTAACTCCGTCAGAAATGCCTTGAACTGGCGGTGATTCAAACCTTTGGCTCTGATAAAGTTAACTGTGCGCGTGATGATGCTCATTACATGCTCCATTTTCAAGGCTTTACCGCACAACGCTTCCTGGTGTATGATACAATGATAAGCTGTCAGCTCACCTGTCGCGTTTTCCTCTTGCATCTTTTCCCGTATCTTCGCCACCAGTCCGCTCCTGTGTCCACACATCGCAGGTGCTCCGTCGGTTGTCAAACCCACGAGTTTTTCCCAAGGCAGCTCCATCTCATTTACACATCTTGACACCTCTTCATACAAATCATGCCCCGTAGTTGTGCCATGCATAGGACGTAAAGCCAAAAACTCCTCTGTCACGCTTAGGTTGGAGTCCACTCCGCGGATGAAAATTGACAACTGGGCAATGTCAGAAATGTCGGTGCTCTCATCCACAGCCAAGGAATATGCAATAAAATCTTTTCCCTTTTTCACAAGCTGCTCTTTTAGATTGATGGACAACTGGTCTACTCTCTCGGCAATGGTGTTTCTGCTCAGACTCACATTTAAAAAGAGTTGCCTTTTTCTGGGCAAACTTCGTCACAAACTTTAATCATGCAGTTTTTGATGAAATCCCCTCCGTAAATGGCCGGGCTGATTTAGCGATCTCTTCTGCCAAAATAAAACTGGCCTTGACAGCAGCCTGGCCTTGTGATTTGGCTTTTTTGAACAGAGCCTGTCGAGATTTGAGGCCTCGTTTTAATTCCTCTGCCTTTTGTAGCCTTTGTTCCATGTCCATATTCTTGTTTTTGTCCGCGTGTTTCGTTTCATAATGTCGTCTCAGATTATACTCTTTCAGTACCGCCACACTTTCTCCACACAGAAGACACACAGGTTTTCCAGCTACCTTCGTGAACATATACTCCGACTCCCACCTTGTTTGAAACCCCCGGTTCTCAGTATCCACCTTCCGTTTTGCCATTTTTGATGGGTATCTGAAAGTTAATTTTACTGTGATGCTGACGACTGCTGTGCCAATAAATATTGAAATGAAGCAGCCTACTGCTCGGTGCGTCACCTTTGCATTGTGGGAAATGTAGTATTGGTGCGTGTAAAAGATCTGCGGGCTGCCGGCTTGCTGCGGGCCGGTTCTAATAATAAATCAAGATCATCCCAGGGGCCGTAAAAACCTTCTTGCGGGCCGGATGTGGCCCGCGGGCCTTGACTCTGACATATGTGACATAAGGGATCAAATTGTAGACCTGCACAAGGCTGGAATGGGATACAGGACAATAGGCAAGCAGCTTGGTGAGAAGGCAACAACTGTTGGCGGAATTATTAGAAAATGGAAGATGTTCAAGATGACGGTCAATCACCCTCGGTCTGGGGCTCCATGCAAGATCTCACCTCGTGGGGCATCAATGATCATGAGGAAGGTGAGGGATCAGCCCAGAACTACACGACAGGACCTGGTAAATGACCTGAAGAGAGCTGGGACCACAGTCTCAAAGAAAACCATTAGTAGCACACTACGCCGTCATGGATTAAAATCCTGCAGCGCACGCAAGGTACCCCTGCTCAAGCTAGCGCATGTCCAGGCCCATTTGAAGTTTGCCAATGACCATCTGGATGATCCAGAGGAGGAATGGGGGAAGGTCATGTGGTCTGATGAGACAAAGACAAAAATAGAGCTTTTTGGTCTGAACTCCACTCGCCGTATTTGGAGGAAGAAGAAGGATGAGTACAACCCCAAGAACACCATCCCAACCATGAAGCATGGAGGTGGAAACAGCTTTTCTGCAAAGGGGACTGGACGACTGCACCGTATTGATGGGAGGATGGATGGGGCCATGTATCACGAGATCTTGGTCAACAACCTCCGTCCCTCAGTAAGAGCATTGAAGATGGGTCGTGGCTGGGTCTTCCAGCATGACAACAACCCTAAACACACAGCCAGGGCAACTAAGGAGTGGCTCTGTAAGAAGCATCTCAAGGTCCTGGAGTGGCCTAGCCAGTCTCCAGACCTGAACCCAATAGAAAATCTTTGGAGGGAGCTGAAAGTCCGTATTGCGCAGCGACAGCCCCGAAACCTGAAGGATCTGGAGGTCTGTATGGAGGAGTGGGCCAAAATCCCTGCTGCAGTGTGTGCAAACCTGGTCAAGAACTACAGGAAACGTATGATCTCTGTAATTGCAAACAAAGGTTTCTGTACCAAATATTAAGTTCTGCTTTTCTGATATATCAAATAATTATGTCATGCAATAAAATGCAAATTAATTACTTAAAAAGTCATACAATGTGATTTTCTGGATTCTTGTTTTAGATTCCGTCTCTCGCAGTTGAATAAATGATAAAAATTACAGACCTCTACATGCTTTGTAAGTAGGGAAACCTGCAAAATCGGCAGTGTATCAAATACTTGTTCTCCCCACTGTACCTGCCCATTTGATTGGGGACGGTACCCAGAGGTGAGGCTGACCGTGACCCCCAGTCGTTCCATGAAGGCCTTCCAGACAACGGAGGTGAACTGAGGACCACGGTCAGACACGATGTCATCCGGGATCCCGCAGGGCCAGATGATGTGAGAGAAGAGAGCCTCCCCTCCAGAGCCCGGCCTGTCAGCACCGAGATCACCAAGGCCACCTTGTCCCTCTCGGAGGCCGTCCCGGCATGACGGGCAAGGTGGAGTTCACACTGCAGGGGAAACCCCCTACAGTGAGCTGGGGTGCCGTCAAACCGTTCCGGGAGGGGCAGGTGGACTTTGCTGATCGGACTGGGTGATGTAGATGGTGATGGGGTGGTTAGAACGACCATGGAAAGCTGGGAAGGTGGTGGCATAGCATGCAGCTGGCGTACGTGCCAGAGCACCTCATCCATGGCGGTCCCAAGGTGCTCCAGGCACAGGTCGGGATGTCCTGCTGCTTTCTGTTCTCTTGGGTCGGTCATTCTGTCGCAAGTGTAGAGAGGTTTAGGCAGGAGGCAGTCGAAATACTGAATTTATTAAAGCGCCATATATAAAAGCAGGATGAAACCCAATGTGCAAAATAATAAAGTAGTCAGGAAATAGTAAGCAAGATTCCTCTCAGGAAAACAAGCAACATTTACAATGACAACTGACAGAGGGAGTATATATGCAGTGATAGAGTGGGGATTGGAACCAGATGTGTGTAATGATGACGAGGCAAGTCCGGGGTTGATGAGTGAAGGGCGTTTGCCAGCAGCAGGTTCGGCAGCAGCTAGAAGTCCGGCGACGCCGAACGCCTGAGCTGGACAGGAGGGGGAGCCAAAGCGAAGGCTGTTGTGACGATAAGGGCTGTGTTTTGTGTACGCTTACACTGGTGTGATGTTTTGGTGACCATGTAAATCTCTCTCGGACAAGGTGACATTTATACATTTATTGTGTGTAGGTCAGTGGCAAACAAATCTGAATGTAATCTATTTTAAATTCAGGCTGTAACACAACAAAATGTAGAGAAAGTCAAGGGGTGTGAATACTTTCTGATTGCATATGTGTTATTTCATAGTTTTGATGTCTTCACTATTATACTAGAAGAAAATAGTAAAAATAAAGAAAAATCCTTGAATGAGTAGTTGCGCCCGAACATTTGACTGGTACTGAATATATAATTTTTGTTTTTACATAAAGGTTGACAGTTGAGGCTAGGCATATTATAAGAGAAAATAGAATAACACTTTAGAACATTAGCCTTAGTGCAGTCGCAAAAACCATATGGTGAAACTGGCTCTCATGAGGACTGACACAGGAATGGAAGACCCAGAGTTACCTCTGCTGAAGAGGATAAGTTCATTAGAGTTACCAGCCTCAGAAATGAAATCCCAAATAAATGCTTCACAGAGTTCAAGTAACAGACACATATCAACATCAACTGTTCACAGGAGACTGTGTATATCAGGGGCTTCATGATCGAATTGCTGCAAAGAAACCACTACCAAAGGACACCAATATTAAGAAGAGACTTGCTTAGGCCAAGAAATACAAGCAATGGACATTAGACCGGTGGAAATTTGTTGTTTGGTCTGGAGTCCAAATTGGAGATTTTTGGTTCCAATCACCGTGTCTTTGTGAGATGTGGTGTGGGTGAATGCATGATATCCGCATGTTTATTTCCCCACCGTAAAGCATGGAGGAGAAGGTATTATGGTGTGGGGTGCTTTGCTGGTGAAACTGTCTGTGATTAACCAGCACGGCTACCACAACATTCTGCAGCGATACGCCATCCCATCTGGTTGGCGCTTAGTGGGACTATGATTTATTTTTTTAACAGGACAATGACCCAACACACCTCCAATCTCAAATATAACCTATATTTGGATTTGTTTAACACTTTTTTGGTTACTGCATGATTCCATATGTGTTATTTCATAGTTTTTGTGTCTTCACTATTATTCTACAATGTATAAAATAGTAAAAAATAAAGATAAACCCTTGAATGTGTAGGTGTTCTAAAACTTTTGACCGGTAGTGAACATAATCACATACAATAATAACAAAGTAAACACATTTCTTTATCTTATATAGAGTCCAATTATTCTCCATTTGTTAATTTACTTTTGCTTTGTATTCACAAATACGATTCTTTATTCCCCCTATATGTAAACAAATAAAAATGTATGTTGGGATTGGTATAGTTATTATTGTAGTTCCCTTGAGAAAGAGAGAAAACAAGTGAGTGAGAGACAGAGAGAATGGGGTGGCTGGAGTTTTCTGGGGTAAAGAGTTGAAATGGCGCCACCCGGACTCCCCCAAGCCTCTTCAGGTCAGCTCAAGGAGCCTACAGACTTTCATCCCTGTGGAGGCTGCCGTGATAAACTTGAACCCTGAGCTCCACCCAGGCACCAGCACAGGGAAGTTACAACGGATCAATAGTCTTGATTAATTCACTTCTAATGAGCTCCTGTGTGTGTGGAGGCCCGGGGACCCAGGATACGTCCTCTACTCTTAGCCCAGCTGCACTAGCCAATGGTGACATGTATCTCACATCCCCAACCCAAGACACACTATCAAGACATATCAATCAGATTCTGTAGTGTATCTCTAAGACTGGCAAGGCCTTTCCTTATTGCTGTCGTTCACAAGTCTCATCTTGTTTTCATCTTGTTTTCCTAATACATTTTATTCTTGGATTTTGAATAATTTGACTAATAAGTGTACAACATTTTAAGAACATCTTCCTAATATTGAGTTACCATGATACTGGCCCATGTTGACTCCAATGCTTCCCACAGTTGTGTCAATTTGTCTGGATGTCCTTTGAGTGGTGGACCATTCTTGATACACATGGGAAAATGTTGAGCATGAAAAACCCAGCAGCAATGCAGTTGAACCAAACTGGTGCGCCTGGCACCTACTACCATACCCCTTTCAAAGGCACTTAAATATTTTGTCTTGCCTATTCACCCTCTGAATGGCACACATACACAATCCATGTCTCAATTGTCTCAAGGCTTAAAAATCCTTCTTTAACCTGTCTCCTCCACTTCATCTACACTGATTGAAGTGGATTTAACACATGACATCAATAAGGGATCATAGCTTTCACCTGGATTCATCTGGTCAGTCTATGTCATGGAAAGAGTTTTGTACACTCAGAGTAGATAAAACAATGAGAGAAAAACATGGTTTGTCAGGGGGTATTGTTTGTGTTGTTTTTTGATGTTAAGTACATTATACTTGAGATGAATGAAAAGTTGAGTAGAGAACTTGATTGGGAACAAAAAGGGCCAAGTTGGCAGCACCACCATGTATGGTATGTGGACCTACAACTAGGTCAGCTCAGAAGAATAAATTGTCTTGAAGTAAACATTTGAAAACATTATGCCATCCATCATCGGCTGACCTGTAATCGATCACGGGACAACCTCGGTCTTAAGCAGGATTAAACACAAAAACAAAGGCTTTCTTCAGTACCACTTTATCAAAAGTAAACTTTGCACTTTAGGAGTTGTATCATTTCTGCTAGAGTCAGCAAAGAGGGATGAATGGGTGTGCTCTCCTTCTCAAGTCCGAATTTGGGCCATTAATAATTCTGAGAGATTCCAAAAAACAGGGAGAGAAATGTTTGGCCTTTAAATATACTCAGCACACAATGACAGAACATTGTGTTTGCCCTTTTTATATTGATATTTTTCAGGCAGAGCAGTCAACACCCCTCTAGTACACTCTGTAGTATAAATGTATGTAAGCCTTATGCAATGCCCTTGAATGTTTACCAGACCAGTAGTAAGGGTGTGAAGATGACAATGAGTCTCTTCTTTTCTACAAGAGAACAGACAAGGAAATACTGCCCTGTGTGATGATAAAACACCACTCAGTATACCTGTCAGAGGCATTCTGGGGAGATGAAGCAGGCAGCAATTACATTTGGATTAAGCAGATTAATGTGCATCGAGGCCCTCCGGGACACACATCAATTTGCCAAAGCAGGAGAAGGCTTTACAGCGTGAGCAGAAGGGATTGCACTGATTTTAGCATGTCTAACCACCTGGAATTGGAGGAGGGATTACATGAATATCAATTACAGATGGGATCAAATGTTCCTGCTGTATGAAGACTCTCTCACCAGACAAGCTGCTGCTGCTGGTGAGACAGTCAGACTCTGCTGACAGAACACTGACACATTATTTGGAGATGTATATGTGTGCCATTATTATAATGGCCTGGCTAATTTGTCTTGGATAAAGGCAGTGGGGTTAGTTTCATATAAGCTCTTTACCAGGCAGTGAGTGGTTTACTGTAGGGGCACCTGTTTGTTGTTCAGAATATTTTTTCTTCCTATATGGTTGTAAATGTCATTATTCTCTGTGTTCTGCAGACATTGGGTTCCACAAACACTATTTTCCCCCGGTTGTGTATATTAGCACCAGGAGCTTAGCCTTGACTTTCGCCCTGTGGAATATTAATACAACAGGGGCTTGTTTACACATCACTGGGCTCCATTTCACAGAGAGCAACACCGAGACTGTGTTTCTATGTAACACTTAGAACTGAGGGGTGAACGGCATCATTTCCAGATCACCCAGGGCTCTGTTCTAGGCCCTCTCCTATTCTCGCTATACACCAAGTCACTTGACTCTGTCATAACCTCACATGGTCTCTCCTACCATTGCTATGCAGACGACACACAATTAATCTTCTCCTTTCCCCCTTCTGATGACCAGGTGGCGAATCGCATCTCTGCATGTCTGGCAGACATATCAGTGTGGATGACGGATCACCACCTCAAGCTGAACCTCTGCAAGACGGAGCTGCTCTTCCTCCCGGGGAAGGACTGCCCGTTCCATGATCTCGCCATCACGGTTGACAACTCCATTGTGTCCTCCTCCCAGAGCGCTAAGAACCTTGGCGTGATCCTGGACAACACCCTGTCATTCTCAACTAACATCAAGGCGGTGGCCCGTTCCTGTAGGTTCATGCACTACAACATCCGCAGAGTACGACCCTGCCTCACACAGGAAGCGGCGCAGGTCCTAATCCAGGCACTTGTCATCTCCCGTCTGGATTACTGCAACTCGCTGTTGGCTGGGCTCCCTGCCTGTGCCATTAAACCCCTACAACTCATCCAGAACGCCGCAGCCCGTCTGGTGTTCAACCTTCCCAAGTTCTCTCACGTCACCCCGCTCCTCCGCTCTCTCCACTGGCTTCCAGTTGAAGCTCGCATCCGCTACAAGACCATGGTGCTTGCCTACGGAGCTGTGAGGGGAACGGCACCTCAGTACCTCCAGGCTCTGATCAGGCCCTACACCCAAACAAGGGCACTGCGTTCATCCACCTCTGGCCTGCTCGCCTCCCTACCACTGAGGAAGTACAGTTCCCGCTCAGCCCAGTCAAAACTGTTCGCTGCTCTGGCCACCCAATGGTGGAACAAACTCCCTCACGACGCCAGGACAGCGGAGTCAATCACCACCTTCCGGAGACACCTGAAACCCCACCTCTTTAAGGAATACCTAGGATAGGATAAAGTAATCCCTCTCACCCCCCCCCCCTTAAAAGATTTAGATGCACTACTGTTCCACTGGATGTCATAAGGTGAATGCACCAATTTGTAAGTCGCTCTGGATAAGAGCGTCTGCTAAATGACTTAAATGTTAAATGTAAATGACATAAATAATATGGGGGTGTTGGGGTGTAGGATGCCTCAGGCACAGGTTGGTGAAGGCACAAAGAGGTGGCTCTATTGTCTGTGGCCTTCTCCCTTCTTCACGTGTCGTTGCAGGTCTGCTTGCTTTGGATGGTGTGAATTCTGAGGAATGTCAGAGTGGTGCTGAGACGTGACTACTTCAAATCAAATCAAATCAAATTGTATTTGTCACATATACGTGCTTAGCAGATGTTATTGCGGGTGTAGTGAAATGCTTGTGTTTCTAGCTCTAACAGTGCAGTATTATCTAACAGTAATATCTAACAATTTCTCAACAATACACACAAATCTAAAGTAAAGGAATGGAATTGACAATATATATATATTTGGGCGAGCAATGTCAGAGTGGCATAGACTAAGATACAGTAGAATTGGATAGAATACAGTATATACATATGAGATGAGTAATGCAAAATATATAAACATTATTAAAGTGACGAGTGTTCCATTATTAAAGTGGCCAGTGATTCCAAGTGAATGTATATAGGGCAGCAGCCTCTAATGTGCTAGTGATGGCTATTTAACAGTATTTAACAGACTGATGGCCATGAGATAGAAGCTTTTTTCAGTCTCTCGGTCCCAGCTTTTATGCACCTGTACTGACCTCGCCTTCTGGATGATAGCGGGATGAACAGGCAGTGGCTCGAGTGGTTGTTGTCCTTGATGATCTTTTTGGCCTTCCTGTGACATCGGGTGCTGTAGGTGTCCTGGAGGGCAGGTAGTTTGCCCCCGATAATGCTTTGGGCAAACCACACCACCCTCTGGGGAGCCCTTTGGTTGCGGGCGGCGCGGTTGCCGTACCAGGCGGTGATACAGCCCGACAGGATGCTCTCAATTGTGCATCTGTAAAAGTTTGTGAGGGTTGTAGGTGCCAATACATTTTTTTCATCCTCCTGAGGTTGAGGAGGCGCTGTTGGGTCCTTCTTCACCACACTGTCTGTGTGGGTGGACCATTTCAGTTTGTCAGTGATGTGTATGCCGAGGAACTTGAAGCTTATTATAATCATAAGGCTGAAATGCATTTTATCACCAAATGTCATGTGGATTGAATGTAGGCCCATTCATTTATAACACACAGAGCAAATTCCATGAATGCAAAGCTAAGTGGCCCAGATTTGAATTAGGCAAAGCTATGATTTGATTTAGTTTGATTGTGCATCTGTATCATCATATATTACAACTGCAGAAACTCGGGTCTTGACCACCCCAGAGAATTTGAATAGGTAGATGAGACTTGACTGAAAATGTGAAATCCAAGCTGCTGTTGATCTATGAACATAATGATCCAGAAGCAAGCATTTCCCTCTCTTCCTCCCCATTTGTCTTCTATCTGCATCACCAGCAGAGAAGAAACCTGAGGATGTAATTGTTCATCAGGGCCTCCCGGATGGCGCAGTGGTCTAGGGCACTGCATCGCAATGCTAGCTGTGCCACCAGAGACTCTGGGTTCAAGCCTCTATCGCAACCGGCCGCGACCGTGAGGTCCATAGGCCGATGCACAATTCATCTAGCGTCGTCTGGTTTAGGGAGGGTTTGGCTCGTAGGGATATCCTTGTCTCATTGCGACCTTATATGATTTCAGTGGTTGTACCTGGGGCATTTACACTGTCTAACATTGCAAAGGGATGGTGTTCTCTGACAAGGTACCAGCATATTGCATCACCATATGTAAATCTCTACTGTATGTGTAAAAATGTATAGGCACCTACAACCCTCACAAACTGTAGCAATGGAAGAGATAAGTCATCAGTCAACACATATAGACAATGCACCTTGACAAAGATAATGTACTGTGAGAAAGGTGCCCACTAGGTACAGTTGCAAAGCTACCGGTAATTTACCAAAGTTCACTGGAATCTCTTTTGGTAATTAACAGAAAATTTATGGCAATCTCTCATAACTTTGGAAATGTATACTTGAGTATCTTTTTAAAAATGTATTCACATATAGTATAAATGTATTATATCTGTGTCCATATTGTCCACGAGTGTCTAGCAGATAGACCACATGGTTCAAGAGAAAATATCCTAATAAATGAAAAAATAATCTAAGCATTATTTTCTATTTACTCTGCAACTCTTCCAACTATTAACTTTTCTTCACAACTGCCACCAGTTTGACACCAAAACATTGAAAACAAAAAATATTTTGGCATAACATGATGAAAGTCCTTATATTAAACACAAATAGACTTCACTAAGTTGATTGTTTATATTTAGGGTAATGTTTCACAGCTTTCTCATTCAGTTTTTTATTTAAAATCGGTATCTTATTGAATTATGCCACATATGTTACATGTGATAAGGCCACACAGAGGGCCAGAGATAGTTACAGACACCTGTAATAATCTGTAGTATCCAAAAGGGCCACTAGATGTATTGTGATTGATTATATAAAATCCTTAAAATATACCAACATTCTGGTAGTTAATTGGTAAACATAAAAGTTTCCAGTAATATACTCTCCCCTTGCAACTCTCCACTAAGCCATACATATGTCCCTTCTATATTAGGGTTGAAAAGTAGCTGAACTTTACATAACCTTGGCTGTTCTAGCCCTTGTAGAAAGAACTCACAGGAGACACATCACTGACATATTGTCATTGTCATGTACACATTTTGAGTAGCAATCAGCACAAAATGTTTTATTTTGCTTTGTGGCTGAGGATAATTCACAAGGGTAATTATGTTGAACCACTGCTGTATAAACGTGGCAATTTGAGGTTGACGCATCTCTCTGAGCTTCCTTTTTCATTACATTTGAAGTTTAATTAGAAATGCACTCCTGTATAAAAGGTCATTTCCATGTAAAAGGACCCAGGAGCACCAACATGTGAAGTTCATAGAAACATCTCAAATTGGGTGTCAAATGAAAGCTCAGAGTCTCTATTTTTGAGAAATGAAGGCATCACAGTGAGCACAAACCAGTTAGGTCACCTGCTAATGTCCTCTCTTCCACTTGCATACTGTATGTTCAGCTGATAATGGTTTTCTTTCTCTTTCTGTTGTCTGGTGATCAAAGCAAGACTAAAAACTCGGGACAACGCTCCAACATTTTTAACAGATTTTGGAAAACGTAGTCACATAAAAAAACAGAGGGAGATTTTACAAAAACTCTGTTACCAAACTTTGCATCTGCACAGTTCTTTCAGTAAATGTGTTTTGGTAAAAATGTCAGTGTCAATTGTCCTTGTGGACAGAGTTGGTTTGTTAAACTTTGAAATCAATGGGTTTTGTTTGGCGTACATTTTAAGTGAAAAATGTGAGTCTCAGGGCAAATCTGTTACAGTGGAATTGCCCTCTTCCTTCTTATCTTCCATTGGAGACAGAAATGGGTTCTTACCGGTCACTTCATGAATGATTCTGGATCTTGAGCTACTGTAGGTTTTGTTCATAACATAATAAGAATCATTTAGCAGATGCTTTATCCAAAGTAACTTACAGTCATACATTTTATGTATGGGTGGTCCCAGGAATCAAACCCACTACCATGGCATTGCAAATGCCATGCTCTACAAACTGAGCTCCAGAGGACCACAATGAGGGGGATCAATCCAGGCATCTGCACAAGGAATTTTCAGTGTATTTAAAAAGTATAATTGCTCATAGATGACTAATAAGGTGCTGGAAGTATTGCATAATAAAAGTCTGTGACTTGACTACTACTTATCAGTCATTTTGCTGAATGTTTTGTGTCTATGAGTCTCCCTGCATGGATGTCTGATGCTAATGCTAAACTGGTGAAAAGAGCAGATGTGACCATCTTTGACTCTCTGTCATTGGCAGATGGCAAGCTTTCTCCTGTTTGGACATGGGCCCATCAGTGTCTTCCACCCATATTGGAAGTCCCACAATGTCAAACACGAATGTGTTCTTTCCTGCCTGATGTTTGCACAGAAGTAATTCATGACTGTACACAAAATGTCTGCTTTGGTGAGCTATGCGCTGCTGATGAGCTTAGGAATTATTAATTCATGTTCCTATTGACTTTTTCATCCCCAGATAAGAAGCTTTGGGTTTCTGCTCCCGAACACTGTCTTAATAATATTAGAATGTGGTGCTGGAGGGTCCATCATATGGCTCTTGCTCAAGTTTACTGTACAGAAAATTGCCTGTCCTTAGAGACCTTTGCTGCAGCTGCTCACAGCTCTTTCTAACAGTAGCAAGATGGTACTACAATCTTAGAAAAAAAGTGATATCTAGAATCTAAAATCCTTGTTGCTTCCAGGTAGAACCCTTTTTAGTTCCTAGTTGAACCGTTTTTGGGTTCCATGTTAAACCCTTTCCACAAAAGGGTTCTACATAGAACCCGACATGGTCATACCTGGAACAACAAAAAGACTTCTCCAATGGGGACAGCCAAAGAAACCTTTCAGAAGCCTTTTTTCCCTAAGAGCGTAGGATGATTTGTGGTTCTAAATAAAATGTTGTTTTTGGAACCTTCTCTTACAGTACATGCCTGTGCCTATTTAGTATTGCCCAATGCATCTTGGGGAAATGTAAAGTGTTTTTGGAGATGTCTTCAAATAGACCAGGGAAGCTTTCTGAAAGTAGAATGAATAACACTACAAACAGTGTGTCATAGGCACTTCAGAAAGTCTGAATCACAAAGCCCTTTCTGTTTCACCCGCTCCCCTAACGGTTGAAACAGCCACAGTAGTTTGCATTGCTCAATCACAGGCTCCATATATAATTGGGAGTGAGTGGGAGACGGGCCGAGTTCTGGAGATGCTGTGGATAGATCGTACATAAAGAAAACTTGTTTTTGTGACGCAGAGAATACTCAGCTAGACATACAAGCTGAGTCAAAAATCCATGAAGTCTGCATGCCTGAGGGCAAAACTTGTAACAATTATATTACCTTCCTTGTGTCAATGTGTAATTTCATGCAGTTTGCTGAAAAATACGACTTTTCTGAGACAAACACAGTAAACAGAGCTTTTCTACTACAAACCAACCAATTTAGAAAAATATAGAACTGTCTGTGCCTCCAAGCTCACAGTAAGCCTAATATCAAAGGACAGTGCATAGAACATTGATATAAGATACAGTAAGTGTGGAATATTTTTTTAGCATGTTTCTGAACATAGCAATATCAACAGCATAAATGTATGCATTTTAAAAGAGGTGTGAATAAAGTGTTTGCCTTTTGATAAATACCTACAGCCAGACATGATTCTTTATTATATGTCTGTAAGTAAATAAGTGCATGTTACAATAGCTGACAATCATATATCAGAAAGGCTGGCTTCGTTGTGACAATTCCATAAGCAGATGAGGGAAAATACCTCATTTATGACCGCATCATTAATTCCTGCCTCAGAAAAATTGACCTGGCAAAAGCTGTTCACTAATGCACAACACAAGTGTGGAACATGTGTCACAGGGATGGGACAAATACAGTACAGACAAAAACTAGAGTGAGCAGTTAATAAACAAATAATAAGCTAATAATTACATATAAACTTCTGTTTGCAAGAGGCTGCAGAGCATGTTACATTCATTGTGCTTGCTGTCTAGTTGCAGTGTGAATGAATGAATGAATTTGATACACTGATTACTCCAGTTAAAATGTATTGGTTGATATGCAGATTGTCAACTTTGAACTGACCTACTGTGAGGGAAAGAGAGAGCTCCTTCATATGACCATGTAGAGTTACTTCCACATTATATTGAGATGCTTGGTGTCTGCCAGATGTGCTTATGTACTGTACACACATTGTTAGGGTAGGCAGGTTTAGACATGCATTTTACAGAAGTCACCACATTTACATACTAACACCCCCCCACCACCACCATCTTGCAGCTTGCAGACAGCAGGAAGTGTTAGACAATCCAATTAAATGATGAAATGTGAGTATGAGTAAAAAGAGCTTAACATAAGCTATTTGACATTGTCCTGATTCCAAGATGTTAATGAGGTTTGGCTTTCTCGCTGAAAGACAATGCAGTCGGGTGCAGCATATTGTCAGCTTGGAGAGGCAAATTAGCCACATCTCATAAGAAGGGGCGAGAGGTCCCAGCCAATATGGAATAAAGAATGTCTGTGTCATGTGAATAGATGCCAAACGTGACATAGAGACTCATAGCCTAGTGGTTAGAGCGTTAGGCCAGTAACTGAACGTTTGCTAGATCGAATCCCCGAGCTGACAAAGTGAAAATTTGTCTCTCTCCCGCTGAACAAAGCAGTTAACCAACTGTTCCCAGGCCGTCATTGTCAACAAGAATGTGTTCTTTACTGACTTGCCTGGTTAAATAAATACAAATAATGCATGCAGAGATTTTCACAAATTACTCATCCTAACAGATTTCTGCTCTTGTTTTCTTTGGGCTGTACGTTGTCTAGGACCATCACTGAAACATTCTACTATAACATCAGCGCTGTCTTTCTGGAATACACACATTTGATTAATTAAGTGTAGATATAAAATACAAAGGGGTTGTGCCTCTCCTTTCATATTTTGTTTACTCCCCTGTATATGTTCTCTACGAAACAAAATCGTTTTCAATCTAGCAGACAATGTGTTAATTTGTATTGCATGAGTTAGGCCTGCTATTATTCGCACACAATGGTCATTAAACACATGGAGCCAAAACAACCATCGATCATGGAAACATGACCAGTAATTACAATTGACAGTAATCTGAACTCCAGGCTACTACAGCCTATCCGACTCAAGTTTACCCGTCTGAGGTAAGAGTGCGGTGGCTACGTGCGCTGTCCATGGTGCTGATTCGCATAAACACGAGCCTAGGTGGAAAAGCTCAAAAATCAATCTCTGTTGAAGTGTATCACCGACATTCAGAGAAAAGTATATGTTCGTCGTCTCTGTGGCAAACATTGCATGAAGCAGCGACATTGGTTTCTATTTTATTTTTACAGCTATTTGCTGTTCGGAATTTAATATAGGCTTATACAATCGGGGAGGTGTTCACACACTACCGCTGGGAGGCGTCTCTATCTTAATTTAGAATAGTCTGACAGGGAGATCTCAACCACGAACCACCTATTACGAATCATATAAGACGTTAGTTTTCTATGTCGTTTTCTTTGTTATGTTAAAATCAAGAGCACACTGCCAACGCCTATCACTAAATAATCAGAAACAATATGTTCTGCTATTCATCACATAACGTGCCTGAACTGCGCATTATCGTTTGTTGGGATCATCCGTTCTATGTGGTTGTTGTCCCATGATATGGGTTCTGACCAAAGAGTGCAGAGAAGTTCAGGAGCACTATGACCTCAGTTACCTTCTCACGTTCACTAAGAACACGACCGCGCGCGCATGCAGCTCCCTCTGCCCTGTCTTGTTCTATGCTGATAGAGAGGCGCATATCTTTGGATCCCCACCCTCACAAGCCAACCGGCAGTGCACTCATCTAGGATAACTCTACGTTGGAAACCAAACGAAGGACGGTTGGATATATGCCTTTTCCTAACCGTGGATTGCGTTGTGACTGCTGATGGGTTTTAATTGTGTAGCCTATTGCCGTTTGGATTGCTGCCACCCGTGCGTTTATGTGGTCCATTTGGAGACGTTCCTTTGGGTTGCCTGTATTCGAATGTAAAAAAAAAAAGGTTTTGTTTCCCGCGCATCTCTCAAATGACTGAACGCGGCGTGAAGAGGAGACCGCGTTCTCCACCTCTGTTCTATGTTAAAACCTTGGGCTAAAGTTTTCATGGACGGTGCCCTGGATTTTCCACTGCCATCTCTCTGACCGGGGTCTTTGTTTTTCCAAGCAGAGAACGAGTATTTTACCACGCACACAAGGGGTGCCTTTTGGATTCTATTTCCAAAATGAAGTCCGTTTTTATCCGAGGTATGTATGTATGGGCTACGTTTACATCAGATCCAAATGTGTTGTTTGTGTGTTTGCTTGCTTGTTTGTCTTTTACATAATGATTTTACATAATGTGATCCATTTGCACAGTATTTTATGGTTATTTGGAGAAAACAATTTTAGACCTGTCAGTGTTTACTCCTTTAATAATATAATATGTACCATTTAGCAGATGCTTAAATCCAACGCATTTTAAGGTCATGCATGCATACATTTTACGTATGGGTGGCCCTGGGAATCGAACCCACGACCCTGGCGGTGCCATCCTCTACTAACTGAGCCAATTTACTGACATATATACATCTACTTGATTTACAGTTTTCTTGTTCAATGTGTTTTCAATTAGGTGCCATACTTTAACATGCCAATGTATTATTATTTTTTTTACATTGATCTTTTAAATAGGCTTATATTATCTTGTAATGTTACATAATAGTTACTTGCAACACATAAAACATGCAAGGTTAACATGTCATGTTGTTTTATAGGTAAAGCCTGAGTTATTCCAGTTTACTCATGTGACATTCCAAGGGTTCAATTTCTCAGATTTCTCAAAAAAGGGGTTTTGCGCAACGTTTGTTTTCCCTCTCTTTGCCAGAAACTTTAAGAATATTGTCCACCATGAGCAATCACCCTTGTCATGCTAAGTGGTTTTGATGGAGACCACCAGAGCTCATGAAATGTATTTATCCACTGCACTGTTCACTGCTCATGTTGTAAGACAAATTGGATCTAGTCACGCAATGGGGAGTTGGGGATTGGGCAGGGCATGTGTATTACCTGATAGCACAACCTGGTCTCAGAGCATTTTGTATTATTATGTATGTTAATCCAAGACACTCCATTTAGTATGATATGTTATGTTTCATATGGTATTTTATGTATTAATTATTTGTAGATGTCCATCACCCATTTCGTATGATATGCTACAAATTACAATTCTTATTATATTTTAAGAATTTGCAAAACTTTCAATATGTTATGACTTTGCAAAACGTACAATGTTACGAATTTGAGAAATGTTCAATATGTTACGATTTTGCTAAACGTATGATATGTTACAAATTCTAGCTTGGTGCTGAGGTGGCTAACGTTAGCTAGGCTAGGGTTAAGGTTCGAGTTAAGTTTAGGAGTTAGGTTAAAGAGTTAAGGTTAGGGTAGGAGAAGGTTTAGCTAAAAAGGTTAGGGAAGGGTTAGCTAAAAGGGTTAGGGTTAGGGGAAGGGGTAGCTAAATGGGTTAAGATTAGGGAAGGGTTAGCTAAATGGGTTAAGATTAGAGGAAGGGTTAGCTAAAAGGGTTAAGGTTAGGGGAAGGGTTAGCTAAAAGGGTTAGGGTAGGAGAAGGTTTAGCTAAAAAGGTTAGGGGAAGGGTTAGCTAAAAGGGTTAGGGTTAGGGGAAGGGTTAGCTAAAAGGGTTAGGGTTAGGGGAAGGTTTAGCTAAAAGGGTTAGGGTTAGGGGAAGGGTTAGCTAAAAGGGTTAGGGTTAGGGGAAGGGTTAGCTAAAAGGGTTAGGGTTAGGGGAAGGGTTAACTAAAAGGGTTAGGGTAGGAGAAGGTTTAGCTAAAAAGGTTAGGGGAAGGGTTAGCTAAAAGGGTTAGGGTTAGGGGAAGGGTTAGCTAAAAGGGTTAGGGTTAGGGGAAGACATTTTAAGTAGTTGCAATGGAGCTAAAAAGTTAGTTGTCAAGTTGCTAATTAGCTAAAGTTGTCAATGGTGAGATTCAAACTCGCAACCTTTGGGTATGGGAAGGGTTAGCTAACATGCTAAGTAGTTGCAAAGTAGCTATAATTGTCTGTGATGAGATTTGAACTCTCAACCTTTGGGTTGCCAGACATTTGTTTTGTATGTCTACCCATCCACCCCAACCAATCACCCTACTTTCATTTTTGCCTTAATTAACCATCTGTTTTACGTAACCATGCCAAATGAATCATAAACTAATTTGAGTGTCTTGGATTTATGTTTACTATGTTACATTTACTTTATGAGACCAGGTTGTGTTGCTTGTTTTGTATGAGTTATTACATGCCTACTTTTACCTTGTCTGTGCATCTGTGATGCCACTGTACGCCTCCAAAATATTAATTTAATATACATGAAGTATGACTATACATAAAGTATGATTCACCACCATGCCCAGGGAGTGAGGCTGGACCCCTGTCTATCACACCAGGTAGAAGAGTAGAGAAGAACAGCCCTGAATAATTAATAATAATCCTAACCAAATGCCCAGTGTGCTGAAAATACATCAAACGATCCATAGCTCAAAGGAAGCAGAGAGAGAGGGAGAGCAGAGAGAGAGGGAGAGCAGAGAGAGAGGGAGAGCAGAGAGAGAGGGAGAGCAGAGAGAGAGGGAGAGCAGAGAGAGAGGGAGTGCAGAGAGAGAGAGAGAGAGAGAGAGAGAGAGAGAGAGAAGGACAGCAGAGAGAGTGGGAGAGAGCAGAGGTTGGAAGTATCTAAGTGTGTGCTAGAAATCTAGGCAGCGAGAAACCAGGGTGCAAAGTGTGCGTGAGTGTGAGAGAGAGACATTTAAAGTTTATTCGCCACATGCACAGAATAAAACATCTATATAATAATACAGAAAATAGCATAGAATTATAAAAAATGCACAAGAAGTACACTATAATAAGTTGAAGAACCAAGAAATGCTAGTAAATACAGGTCAGTACCAGTACCTTATTCAATATGCAGGGGTACTAGAGTGGTTGAGGTAGGTTTATACATACCAAGTGACTGGTAGTAGAATACATTATACATGTAAACAGGGCTGAAAAGTGGCGGGTAGCAGGAATATATCAATATTTATGGTAATATACTTTTGTTTTTATTGAACCTTTATTTAACTAGGCAAGTCAGTTAAGAACAAATTCTTATTTACAATGACGGCCTACCAAAATGCAAAAGGCCTCCTGCGGTGACGGGGGATTAAAAATATATAAATAAATACAATATAGGACAAAACATACATCACAACAAGAGAGACACCCCAACACTACATAAAGTGAGACATAAGACAACCACATAGCATGGCAACAACCACATAGCACGGCAATGGCATACTAATGGTAATATATACATGTAATATATTTTAGCTAACCCTTCCCATGACCCAAATACAGTAGATACTCATGGTAATTGCAATCAACAATCAATGAACAGCAGCGTAGGTTTGACGAGCTGTGTGCGTGTGGGTTTAAGTGTGTGGCTTCAGTAATGAGTGTGTGAGTGAGGGTGTGTGTGAGTGTGTGTATGTGAGTACGTGTGTGTGCGTATGAGTAAGAGTGACAGTGAAGGTGTGTGTGTCTGAGTTGGTAGAGTCCTGTGGATTGGCATAGAGTTAGCGTGGATAGTCTATGGGAGAGGGAGAATAGTCATTTTTAACAGTGACATGGACAGGGAGTCTGAGCCTTGATGAAACGGTACCACATGTCGGACAGGAGCATGGAGAACTGTCCATGTCTCGGGTGGCTGGAGTCTTGGCAATTTTTCAAGGCTTTCTCGGACACTGCCTGGCATGTACATCCTGGATGGCTGGGAGCTTGCCCCCAGTAATGGGTTGGGCTGTTTGCACCACCGATTGTAGGGCTTTCCTGTCGAGGGCGTTGCAGTTACCATACCAGACGGTGATACAACCAGTCAGGATGCGTTCGATGGTGCAGCTGTAAATGTTCCTGAGGATCTGAGGGACCATACCAAATAATTTCAGCCTCCTGATGGAGAAGAGGTGCTGTCATGCCTTCTTTATGACTGTTCTGGTGTGAAAGGACCATGTTAAGACCTCAATAATGTGGACACTGAGGAACTTGAAGCCCGCACCCCTGTTTCCTGTAGTCCACGATCAGCTCCTTGGTCTTGCTAACGTTGAGGGAGAGGTTGTTTTCCTGGCATTGTCCTGACATTGCCATGTCTCTGACCTCCTCCCTTTAGGATGTCTCATCGCCGTTGGTGGTCAGTCCTAGCACCGTCATGTCGTCAGCAAACCTTAAGATGGAGTTGAAGTTGTGCATGGCCACACAGTCATGGGTAAACATGGAGTACAGGAGGGGGCTAAGCACTCACCCCTGGGGGGCCCTGTGTTGAGGGTCAGCATGGCAAAGGTATTGTTGCCTACTCTCACCACCTGGGGTCGGCCTGTCAGGAAGTCCAGGATCCAGTTGCAGAGGGACGTGTTCTGTCCCAGGGTCCCGAGTTTGGTGACAAGCTTGGAGGGCACTATGATGTTGAACGCTGAGCTGTAATCAATGAACAGCATTCTCACATAGGTATTCCTCTTGACCAGATTTAAAGCCTTACTCACATCCACCTCAGAGAGCGAGATCACTCAGTCCTCTGGGACGGTGGAGGCCCTCTTGTATGGCTCGGTGTTGTTTTTGTTGAATGCATGAAATGCATTGAGTTTGTCTGGTAGAGAAGCATTCATCATTGGGCAGATCACGGCTAAGTCTTCCTTTGTAATCCATAATGGACTGGAGCCCCTGCCACGTGTCGAGCGTCAGAGCTTGTGTAATAGGATTCCACCTTGTTCCTATATTGTCCTTTTGCCTGTTTGATAGCTCTGCGGAGGTCGTAGCGGGACTTCTTGCACGCGTTCGTCTCCTCAGTTGTAACATTGTGGTTGGCTGTGATGTGTGCGGTAGCTCTGTCCTTTAGCTTAGCGTGTACCGCTTTGCTGCAAGGTCCACTTACTTCTCTAACAACAATGACTGCCACAGTAAGAACTCCCGGACTCTCTTCTCCACTGTCAGCAAACTACTTCAGCCCCATGATGACACCTTCTCTACTCCCTCCACTGAGCTGTGCAACTAATTTATTCAGTTTTCCAAGGACATGCTCACCAAAATAAACTCATTACTGACTGATCAATCTCCCTCAGCTGCCCCTCCCCCTGTCAACCTCCCAACCGTCACACCTGAAACCCGGCTCTCCAAATTTGTCTCCATTGACTCTCCCTACAGTATATCTCAAAACTCATCATGTTATCCAAGACTACAACTTGCTCCCTGGGTCCTTTCCCCAGTCTTCTCATCAAAGCCTGCCTGCCTTCCTGCCTGCTCTCTGTCCATCACAAACATTGTCAACCTCTCCCTCGACCACGGAACTGTCCCCTCCAACTACAAAACAGCTGCAGTCACCCCCATCATAAAAATACTGGACACCACCATCCTCAATAACATCTGCCCCATTTCCAACCTCCCCTTCCTTGCCTAGACTCTGGAACATACTGTTGCCTCCCAATTACAAACCCACCTGCTAATCAACAACCTGCCCGAACCCCTCCAGTTTGGTTCGAGTCCCTTACTCTTCATTATCTACATCCTCCCTCTTGGTCAGATCCTCCATCACTTTATCCTTGACTTCCACTGCTATGCCGATGACACCCAGATCTACCTCAGCACCAAATCCCTCCTCAACCCGCCTATGACCCACATTGAATCCTGCCTCTCTGCAATAATAACATGGATGCAACAAAACTTTCTTAAGCTCAACAGTGATACAACAGAACTCTTCCCAAATCCACCCTCACCAAAGCTGGCAACCTCACCCTCCCTTTGACGACACCACTGTTTCTCCCTCCCTTCATGCATGCAATCTTGCCATCATCTTGGACAAATCATAATTTTTCCACCACCGCAACATTGCCAAAGTCAGGTCCTCCCTCTCCCGTCCTGCCGCTGAAATCCTCATACATGCATTCATCTCCTCCCGTCTTGACTACTGCAACTCACTACTCTCCAGCATTAACTCAAGCTCCCTCCATAAGCGCCAGATGGTTCAAAACTCTGCAGCCCGACTCCTCACCCACACTTGGTCCTGACAGTGAACTGCACTGGCTCCCTGTCTCCCAATGCGTTGACTACAAGATCCTCTTTCTGACCTACAAAGCCCTTCACCATCTTGCCCCGATGTACCTCTCAGACCTTTTTTCCCCCCACCCACACACATGCACACTCCGATCCACCACAGCAGGTCATACCCAGGTTGAAGCTCCATAGTTTCGGCGACATGGTCTTTTCCAGACTACCTCCTAGGCTCTGGAACTCCTTCCCTAAGGCCAGGCGTTACTCTGACTCCATCACTATCTTTTAGTGCCTCCTAAAGCACCACCTCTTTGACAAGGCCTGTCCTTAAGCTCCCCCTCCCTAAAGACACTCCTCTCTTCACCATACAGAACTGCACCTAAATCAAACCCTTACCCTACCATTACCCTGAACCGGGTTCGTTTTCCTAACCCCAATCACGCCCCTTACCCTAAACCTGGTTTGTATCCAAATCCCAATCCCAGCCCTTACCCTAAACCGTGTTCGTATCCAGATCCCAACCCTTCCCTCCCCATACACTGATACATCATACTCTTTCCCTTCTTTGAGACTACCTCTCTCTTTTGTTTATGTTTTGTTTAGTCTGATGTTTTGTTTTGACTACTGTTTTGCTGTTTTTCTTTTTAATTTCTACAATTGTAAAGCGACTTAGGGCCCTTGAAAAGCGCTGTATATAGTATAAAGTATTCAGACCCCTTCCCCTTTTCCACATTTTGTTAGGTTACAGCCTTAATCTAAAATGGATTGAATTTTTCTTCCTCATCAAGCTATACACAATACCCCATAATGACAAAGCCAAAAAAGGTTATTAGAAAAATAAAATCAGAAATACCTTATTTACATAAATATTCAGACCCTTTGCTATGAGACTCTAAATTGAGCTCAGGTGCATCCTGTTTCCATTGATCATCCGGAGCTGTTTCTGATTGGGGTCCACCTGTGGTAAATTCTATTGATTGGACATGATTTGGAAAGGCACACACCTGTCTGAATAAAGTACCAACAGTTGACAGTGCATTTCAAAGCAAACACGTAGAGCTCCGAGGCAGGAATGTGCCGAGGCAGAGATCTGAGGAAGGGTACCAAAAAATGTATGCAGCACTGAAGGTTCCCAAGAACACAATGGCCTCCATCACTCTTAAATGGAAGAAGCTTGGAACCACCAAGAATCTTCCTAGAGCTGGACGCCCTTCCAAACTGAGCAATCGAGGGAGAAGAGCCTTGATCAGGGAGGTGACCAAGAACCCAATGGTCACTCTGACAGAGCTCCAGAGTTCCTCTGTGGAGATGGGATAACCTTCCAGAAGGACAACCATCTCTGCAGCACTCCACCATTCAGGCTTTCATGGTAGAGTGGCCAGCTACTCTTCAGTAAAAGGCACATGATAATCCCGCTTGGAGTTTGCCAAAAGACACCTAAAGACTCTCAGACCATAAGAAACAAGATTCTCTGGTCTGATGAAACCAAGATTGAACTATTTTGCCTGAATGCCAAGTGTCACATCTGGAGGAAACCTGACACCATCCCTACGGTGAAGTATGGTGGTGGCAGCATCATGCTGTAGGGATGTTTTTCAGCGGCAGGGACTGGGGAGACTAGGATCGAGGGAAAGATGAACGGAGCAAAGTACAGAAAGATCCTTGATGAAAATCTACTCCAGAGCACTCAGGACTTCAGACTGGGGCGAAGGTTCACCTTCCAACAGGACAACGATCCTAAGCACACAGCCAAGACAATGCAGGAGTTGCTTGGGGACAAGTCTCAATGTCCTTGAGTGGCCCAGCCAGGTCCCGGACTTGAACCCGATCGAACATCTCTGGAGCGACCTAAAAATAGCTGTGCAGCAACCCTCCCCATTCAACCTGACAGAGCTTGAGATGATCTGCAGAGAAGAATGGGAAAAACTACCCAAAGACAGGTGTGCCAAGCTTTTAGCATCATACCCAAGAATAGTCGAGGCTGTAATCACTGCCAAAGGTGCTTCAACAAAGTACTGAGTAAAGGATCTGAATACTTATGTAAATATGATATTTCCACCTTTTTTTGTTGGTACATTTGCAAAAGAATCTAGAAGTCTGTTTTTACTTTTTCATTATGGGTATTGTGTGTAGATTCATGAGGAATAAAAACAATTTAATCCATTTTAGAATAAGTCTGTAAAGTAACAAAATGTGGAAAAAGTCAAGGGGTATGAATACTGCACTCTCAGTCCCATGTACACTATATACAAAAGTATGTGGACAGCCCTTCAAATTAGTGGACTCTGCTATTTTAGCCACACCTGTTGCTGACAGGTGTATAAAATCAAGTACACACTCTGTGAAGTGGAAATATCTAGGAGCAACAACGGCTCAGACAAGAAGTGGTAGGCCGCACAAGCTCACAGAACGGGACCGCAGAGTGCTGAAGCGTGTAAATATCGTCTGTCCTCGGTTGCAACAATCACTACAGAGTTTCACACTGCCTCTGGAAGCAATGTCAGCACAAGAGCTGTTCTTTGGGAGCTTCGTGAAATGGGTTTCCATGGCCGAGCATCCGCACTCAAGCCAAAGATCACCATGCGCAATGCCAAGCTTCGGCTGGAGTGGTGTAAAGCTCACCACCATTGGACTCTGGAGCAGTGGAAATGCGTTATCTGGAGTGATGAATCACGCTTCACAGTTTGGCAGTCCAATGAACAAAGCTGGGATTGGCACATGCCAGGAGAATGCTACCTGCCCAATGCATAGTACCAATTGTAAAGTTTGGTAGAGGAGAAATAATGGTCTGCGGCTGTTTTTCATGGTTTGTGCTAGGTTTGTGCTACTAGTGCCCTTAGTTCCAGTAAAGGGAAATGCTACAGCATAAAATTACATTCTAGATGATTCTTTGTTTCCAACTTTGTGGCAACAGTTTGGGGAAGGCCTTTTCCTGTTTCAGCATAACAATGCCCCCTTGCACAAAGAGAGGTCCATACGGAAATGCTTTGTCGAGATCGGTGTGGAAGAACTTGACTGGCCTGCACATGGCTCAATGGAAGTGAGTCCCTGAAGCAATGTTCCATCATCTAGTGGAACCCCTTCCCAGAAAAGTGGAGGCTGTTATGACAGCGAAGGGGGGACCAACTCCATATTACGGCCCATGATTTTGGAATGAGATGTTCGACAAGCAGTTGTCCACATACTTTTGGTTTATGTAGTGTGTTATTATTATTATTATAATTATTGTATGCTTGCTTGTGGGTTGAGTAACAGGGGTCTAGGACTCTTTCGCCCCTAGTGGCAAAGGAGACGTGTTGATAGAAGTTGGGCATTATGTGTCTTACATGCTGACCACACCACCTGTGTCTTGTGAAGAGACATCCCCATTCCTCACTGGATTTCCCTGAATCCAATGTCTTGTCCGTTCGGTAAATGGAGAATCTTTCGAGCCATGGGGGTTATCTTGTACGAAAGCCATCCTTCAGAAAAACAGAGAATATTGTAGTTATGAGTCTCGTTGGTAGCAAATCCACGATTGGAGGTCATCCATCTTTTTATCAAGTGACTGGCCAATACAATAGAATAGAGAGAAGTGGTAGCCGGTTATACCTTAACCTTATTCTCATCAGGATGCCTCTGCATTTCCTATTGGTTAGTCCAAAGATTGGGTCGAAGGTACACATAGAGCCCAGGGCAGATGAGTCGAAGTTGAAGCCGGAATTGAGGTTATTGTTGATCATAAAAAATGATAGCGGACACATTTTGTGCAAAAACAGTAAAGATAAACACCAAAAGGATAACAAAATATTTAAATTGGGTCAGAGCTTGCAAGAGGGCAACCATACAGTACGTCGCCATCTTCAGAGAGAGAGAGAGGGAGAGAGAGAATGTAAGAGAGAGAGAGAGAGAATGTGAGAGAGAATGTGTGAGAGAGAGAGAATGTGAGAGAGAATGTGAGAGATTGCTTACAGGGTGTTGGGATTAGAGGCATGTAGAATACTTGAGAGCAGATATTGGAAACCATGTTATGAAGTAAGAGCAAAGATGAGACAAGAGACAGAGGATTGAGGAAGAATGGCTATCTGGAGTTATCTAGAGTTTGTTGTGTATAAAAAGTGTCTGAGGCATTTTGCAATATGACAAGCATGACAAGTATAGCTAGTCTTAGTTCCCTATAGTGTGCACAGTTACACTTTGGTCTGTAGGAAGAGAGAGAGTAATTATCTGGTCTCCACTGACAATTGTTATAAATCATATATCATATATATATATATATATATCTCGCCATCACGGTTGACAACTCCATTGTGTCCTCCTCCCAGAGCGCTAAGAACCTTGGCGTGATCCTGGACAACACCCTGTCGTTCTCAACTAACATCAAGGCGGTGGCCCGTTCTTGTAGGTTCATGCTCTACAACATCCGCAGAGTACGACCCTGCCTCACACAGGAAGCAGCGCAGGTCCTAATCCAGGCACTTGTCATCTCCCGTCTGGATTACTGCAACTCGCTGTTGGCTGGGCTCCCTGCCTGTGCCATTAAACCCCTACAACTCATCCAGAACGCCGCAGCCCGTCTGGTGTTCAACCTTCCCAAGTTCTCTCACGTCACCCCGCTCCTCCGCTCTCTCCACTGGCTTCCAGTTGAAGCTCGCATCCGCTACAAGACCATGGTGCTTGCCTACGGAGCTGTGAGGGGAACGGCACCTCAGTACCTCCAGGCTCTGATCAGGCCCTACACCCAAACAAGGGCACTGCGTTCATCCACCTCTGGCCTGCTCGCCTCCCTACCACTGAGGAAGTACAGTTCCCGCGCAGCCCAGTCAAAACTGTTCGCTGCTCTGGCCCCCCAATGGTGGAACAAACTCCCTCACGACGCCAGGACAGCGGAGTCAATCACCACCTTCCGGAGACACCTGAAACCCCACCTCTTTCAGGAATACCTAGGATAGGATAAAGTAATCCTTCTCACCCCCTTAAAATATTTAGATGCACTATTGTAAAGTGGCTGTTCCACTGGATGTCTTAAGGTGAACGCACCAATTTGTTCTGGATAAGAGCGTCTGCTAAATGACTTAAATGTAAATGTAAATGTAAATATATATTGTTCATTCTTATCTATTGGAGGGAAGACCTTGAGAACAGTCTGCACTGTAAATATAGCATTTTTTGCTAGTGAGAACAAAGCATGAATCCTTTCCTATCCAAGAAAATAATCCGAATTCCTTTGTTACGGCTCTGCCGTGTTTGTTCAGCTTTAAAGATCAGTCAGATGCTCTTACGATTTGTTATGTTGAGTGGAAACATCAGTGTTTTAACACCAGGAATGTAGCCTGCAGCTTAAAGCTAAATCCTTCCCTAAACCTATCACCTCTAAAAGGTTGAGCCGGTGGTCATAACACTCTGCAGAGCATGATATTCCTATAGGAGAAACATCTACGGACACGTTCACAGATCCTCCTGCTATAGTGCTCCTGTACGTCAACCACTCTCCCTCTACAGCTCAGCACACATAAATCAGCATCCAAATTGTCTGGGGCAGCCAGCCTCATTTATTGAAATCCATTAGCTACGCCTTTGGCCTTAGCTAAGACGTAATTGAAGAAGGGTTAGATCCATTCCTGTGTGTGAGCATGGTGTGGGTGGGCCCCTTTCATTAGCTCGCTGGAGACTTTATGGTTCAATTAGTTGTGGACATGGAGGGGGCGGGATCTACCATTAAAGGGGGTGGGAAGGTGGATGGTTAGGTGGTGGTTTATTGGTGGAAGGCATGTGCTGCTCATTATTCTGCGTGTTGTAGAGGATGGGAACAATGGCTTGGTTGATTGATAATTGAGCCAGATGGAGGCAACCATTTTAGAGAGGAAAAGTGTGTGGCAGATGTGCATCTTCAACTAGATCACACAGACATGCATGGGTAAACCTGCATTTTCCTTTGCTTGGATATTGTAGCGTAAAGCCACAGATCATTGTCTGTGCTGTAAATGGTTTCCTCATATACTGAACAGTGTGGATCAATGGATATTGAATGACACTGATGGGATTTACTGTGGTTAGAACTCATTTTGGTTCATGGTACTGTTAATACAGGCAGAGCTCTGTGATGCAATGAGGCGTTTTGGGAGAGTAAACTGGTTTATGAGAGTGTTATGATGATTATGACGTGATGATGATGATGATGATGATGAAGACATAGACGCATGTGCCAGTAAGCCAATTATCAGTGTTTCAATAAATAAGTAATGCAGCATTGAGACTAGCTTTCAAACTTGTAAGTGCTATCTACAGTGGCTTGCGAAAGTATTCACCCCCTTGGCATTTTTCCTATTTTGTTGCCTTACAACCTGGAATTAAAATAGATTTTTGAGGGTTTGTATAGTTTGATTTACATAACATGCCTACCACTTTGGAGATGCAAAATATGTTTTATTGTGAAACAAACAAGAAATAAGACAAACAAACAGAAAACTTGAGCTTGCATAACTATTCACCCCCCCAAAGTCAATACTTTGTAGAGCCACCCTTTGCAGCAATTACAGCTGCAAGTCTCATGGGGTATGTCTCTGTAAGCTTGGCACATCTAGCCACTGGGATTTTTGCCCATTCTTCAACATTTAAATGTTTCCCTTTAAACCACTCAAGTGTTGTTTTAGCAGTATGCTTAGGGTCATTGTCCTGCTGGAAGTTGAACCTCTGCCCCAGTCTCAAATCTCTTGAAGACAAACAGATTTCCCTCAAGAATTTCCCTGTATTTAGCACCATCCATCATTCCTTCAATTCTGACCAGTTCCTCAGTCCCTGCCGATGAAAAACATACCCCCAGAATGATGCTGCCACCACCATGCTTCACTGTGGGGATGGTGGCTCGGGGTGATGAGAGGTGTTGGGTTTGCTCCAGACATAGCATTTTCCTTGATGGCCAAAAAACTCAATTTTAGTCTCATCTAACCAGAGTACCTTCTTCCATATGTTTGGGGAGTCTCTCACATGCCTTTTGATGAATACCAAATGTGTTTCCTTATTTTTTTCTTTAAGCAAAGGCTTTTTTTCTGGCCATTCTTCCGTAAAGCCCAGCTTTGTGGAGTGTACGGCTTAAAGTGGTCCTATGGACAGGTACTCCATTCTCAGCTGTGGAGCTTTGCAGCTCCCTCAGTGTTATCTTTGGTCTCTTTGTTGCCTCTCTGATTACTGCCCTCCTTGCCTGGTGTGTGAGTTTTGGTGGGCGGCCTTCTCTTGGCAGGTTTGTTGTGGTGCCATATTTTAAATTTTTTAATAATGGTTCTCCGTGGGATGTTCAAAGTTTCTGATATTTTTTTATAACCCACCCCAACTTCTCCACGACTTTGTCCCTGACCTGTTTGGAGAACTCCGTGGTCTTCATGGTGCCGCTTGCTTGGTGGTGCTGCTTGCTTAGTGGTGTTACAGTCTCTGGGGCCTTTCAGAACAGGTGTATATATACTGAGATCATGTGAAAGATCATGTGACACTTAGATTGTGGAATTTATTAAACTAATTATGTGACTTCTGAAGGTAATTGGTTGCACCAGATCTTATTTATGGGCTTCATAGCAAAGGGGGTGAATATATACAGTATCCACGCACCACTTTTATGTAAATTATTATTATTATTATTTTCATTTCACTTCACCAATTTGGACTATTTTGTTTATGTCCATTACATGAAATCCAAATAAAAAAATCAATTTAAATTACATACAGGTTGTAATGCAACAAAATAGGAAAAACGCGAAAGGGGATGAATACTTTTGCAAGGCACTGTATCCTTACTGATAGCAGAATAAAAGAATGCAATACTTTCCCACGTAAGATACGTTGTAATGTCAGCTGAGAATATTTTATTTTCTGAGGAAAGGCACAGACTCCCAGGTTGCAACATTACTATCTACATTGTTTTTCTGACAGTGATGGGATTTTGAGAACAGCTTGAAGGTGATGGTTCATACCTCTCCTTGGGCATCATAAATGCATCGCCTGAAACATCCCACTGCACAGTACTATATGTATCATACATGCCATATGTTCTTACTCATGCCAGTAAGAACACTCGGTTGCATCAACCAGCATCCATACATTACATTCTCCCCCAAAAATATCTCCCACATATTTCCAATGTATTTAACATGAATGACAACTACTCTCAGAATTTTCGCTTAACAATTAACATTACAATGATGGTGTGATTGATGCAAACAAAGTGCAATTCTTGTTCAATAATTGCAAGCAGTACTGTAGACTACAAGCATTAAGAAAATTAGGATCCTGTCGGCGTGACTGTAGACATTCCATAGAATTGATCGATATAGAGACAATGCAGAGATTCAGCAATATTTCAGTGTTTTTTTCCCTCAGTCTAGTTCATAACACCCTCAGCAAGTCAAACCTGCAGTTAAAGGGGAAATCTGTGATTGATACATCATTTTTTTTAAACTTTTAAATAAATTGTATATAGCCATTAATTATTGAATAATGTAACTTATAAATGCTGCAAGAGCTTAGTTCAGCTGTCAGAATCCAAAATATAGGCTTGTTTTACTCCAATGTTGGTAAACAATGTAAATGTGAACAGTGTATAGCCTCAAAACATGGTTCAAACTAGAATGTTGGTGGTCAGTACTTGAATCCATGGCTCCATCTATGCAATTGGTTACATTCCTCCGGCTCCACCCCTCGGCTTTTAACCAAAACAGTGGCGGGGTGTTATTGATTGAACTGCAGATTGCCACTTTAAAGCAATCATGAGCATTTTTAAATAAAGCCAATAACTATTGACTAGGTGTGAAAAAAAAGATACAATAGAAAAGTTATTATAAAAACAATAAGGAACTGGAGCTTGTACGTTATCGTGATTATTGTCCTGGCTATGCATGTTGACGGTATTCAGGGATTGGAGCACAACCGACAATCATCATAATCAAAACACACTCCCCCTCGAGTGCCTTATTGCTGTATTAACAGATTGCACTAATCCATCACACATTATGGGCGCATTGGCATAGTTTGCCTCCTACTTCCATATGAACAGATGGCGCCCATGCTGTTGGTGGACAATGTGAGTACAAGCAAGGAGACTGGAGCCAGAGCTCTTGTGTGGAGATATAATATCCAAAGAAAGTGCTCCTAAATCTTTCAAAGGTAAAAAAAAAATAAAAATGATGACCATCCCACTGGTCTCATCATTATATGCTGCAGTCCTTTACAACATATGGAGAGAAGGGAGTGAGAAGCAGATGAGTTAACGAACAGAGCTAAGAACAGTTAACCGTTTTACTGACATGGATCCAGTGCACCAAGCATTGCATACCCACTTACTATGGTAGAAAAGTATCCTTGATTTGATTAACTTAAAAATAGAATAAAAACAAAGGTTTATAGCGATCAGCTTCACAACATTAAACAACATTAAACTTGCACAAGTGCAATAAAGTGTTGAGTGTCTTTGAATAATAACAAGTGAATACATTAATTCAGCGAGAGAAGTGAGTCTGTGAAAAGCCTGCACACAGACCGTCAGGTTGTGAGATTGTGCTGTATTGAGGCATGAAAAAAGATGGCGTAGCCTTTCCTGACTTAGCCTTTCCTGAACAGCCGCATAGGCACGGGTAGGCCCACCTACCCACCCACCCACTGGGGAGCCAGGCCCACCCAAGCAAAACAAAATACCCTCTCTACTTGTCAGTGTTCCAAACGGAACATTATTTGTATTTTTACCTAAACATGCAAACACCATCAGATAGAATTCATAGCAAGCAGTGCACTGGAATGACATTCACTCTCATGGGATGGGTGGCCAAAAATAACTAATTGTAAGCCCCACCCCCAATAAACCACAAATATGACCAATTGAGGCATATTGTGCTTCTTTGGCTATATGCACCATGCCACTGCCTAATTAATATGTTCATTTAGCAAACAAGACAGCTCATAATCCATTGCCTTTATCACAGTTAACGCACCTACAGTATATTTTAGCTTTGATTCGCTTTAAAAATGCAACATGTTCTCTCAGCCTCATGGCAAAATGTGTAGAATAGCATGATGTTAGCTATAAAACGGCACATTTTCCTCTCTGCCCCATGGCAAAATGTGTGTTTGTTTTTATTTTTTGGGCCTACCCAAATTTCTGCTGGCCCACAAGCCAATGAATCTCTGGCTACGCTACTGCTGGCTATGCTACTGCTCCTGATAATACATTGGTGGCCTAACTGGCTAAACACAATAGAGCAGTAAGGCCACAAATATGGTTCATTCCTACGCCGTGATGATTCGTTAGCACACCAATAAATTACCCAGGATTTTCATGCAGAGTACTCTATGTTAATGCTAGTATGAAGAAACTACAGAATGCCTAGTGGGAAAAGAAAAGGTTAGTTATCTTTTGCTTTTATCTCCATTAATGTAATAACTTCTACTGGACTTCTCCCCTGGAAGTGAATCGGGGCTCCCTTTTCCAACCCTATTCATTTCCCAACCCCATGCAGAAGGAGCCCTACCAGAGAGTTCTGACAGTGCATGTTATAAATAATGCCAGAGCTTTTGTTTTTGAATTTAAAATAATTTCCCCTTAAAGATACTGCACAAACGCACATCGAATGAGAGAGTGGTGGGACATCTCAGGCCTCTCGGGAAGACAGGGAAATTTGGACGACTAGAGAACAGAGGATTCTCAAAAGCGCTCTCTCAAAGGGAAATTCTGAAGAAGAAGAAAGGTAATAGAATATTGATGCCCCTCTCTTCATGCAGCCCACACTTTTAGCCTGGCCTTAACAAAAGCTGCAACTTACCATGACGGTTTAGAGGACAGGATGGAAACATCTTGAGATTTCAGCTTGCCTTTATAATAGCATAGTTTCAGTGATATCTTTCCCTTAAATGCTGGCCGCTATACAGGCCAGGGTTGTGTCCCTGTCTATCATAGCTGTCTAGGTTAGGCTCAGCAGGCCTAGCAGGGACGACAGCGTATTAGGTCTTTGTAATGTCCTCTCTGTGGTCTGATTGAGGGTTTGAATCAAATCAAATTGTATTTGTCACATGCTTCGTAAACAACAGGTGTGGACTAATAGTGAAACGCTTACTTAAGGGCCCTTCCCAACCATGCAGAGAGAAAAATGTAGAAAAATAACACAAGGAATAAATACACAATGAGCAACGATAACTTGGCTATATGCAGGTACCAGTACCGAGTCGATGTGCAGGGGTACGAGGTAATTGAGGTAGATACTGTATGTACATATATCTAGGAATAAAGTGACTGGGCAACAGGATAGATCATAAACAGTAGCATCAGTGTACAGTGGCAAGAAAAAGTATGTGAACCCATTGGAATTACCTGGATTTCTGCATAAATTGGTCATAAAATTTGATCGGATCTTCATCTAAGTCCAACCAGAAATCCAGGTAATTCCAAAGGGTTCACATACTTTTTCTTGCCACTGTACATCATTTCCCACTGAGCATGAAAAGCCTGGATGCTCAAGAGTCCTGCTAAAGTGTATACATGTGTAAACCAACCAGCATTGGATTTTCTAACCTTCATCTTCCTCAGTAAAACATTTTCCATAGATGAAATACAGCAAGCTGCAGTGAATCACTGTTACTGGCCTCTCCGATATCACTCTGCTCTGTAAAATAATTTTTGTGGAATTGTGATTAGGTCAGACATTATGGGATTTCCTACAAAGCACTCTACTGTATGTTAGCAGGCCCTATGGTAAACGTGATATCATGATAGTGATATCGCTGCTCACTTCTCAGTCAGGAACACTGAGATTGGATGGGGAAGAATTTGAGTTTCCAATGGAGTTGCAATAACTTTTAAAGTTCATGAATTACCTGGTAATCCAATAGACTGTGTTGATTGGGAGGAGCCCAGTATGGAGCACATGGATATGGTCAAGATATATCTGACTGGCAACCAGATCAATTTCACTTTTACAGTGGAACTGCGGTCTGTTTTTCACTAGTCTGTCTGGCAGCATTCTGCTCCTCTATTTATCCATACTGCCTATAGGACTCAAACCCCATCTTCAGCAAATCCTTTCTCATGGAAGGACAAGTCACCCAAACACAACCAATCTGCTTTGCATGTGGATTAATGCCACACAAAGGAATACATTCCTAAAGAAGTCATTTTTGTTTAAGTCATTGTTTGTTTAAAAATAGGCATCCTTCCTCCTTTTTTTGCAGTTCAGTTTAAAAAGGTGGCATTCATCTCAGGCATTATCACCTAAATTCTATTTTTTGTGCAGTTTATTATTTTCCCTTCAGTGTCTTTTTTTTGTGTTTTGCTGACTGAGAATGATTTTTGCAAAATCTTAATCTGACATCAGGTTGATAAGAGTTTGGACAGGCATTATCACCTGTAAATGTCCGATGATAGTTTGTAGGATTCATTTTGTGTCGTGAGGATTTATTATTTTCTGGCTTTCAAAGCCAAAGACACCAGGTCACCCACAAATGAACTGAATCAAACATTATGATAGTGTAGCTTATTAAATCAGATAGTGTTATTAATCCAATTTGCCCTTATCCACAGTCAGAAGCTTCTCTGGGGATTTTATTTTCCAAAAGGATTACCTGCTCACTTTGATGGTTTCCCATACTATGGTTTAGAACTTCAGCCTCTGTATTTCAGTCTTTGCGAGAGACAGATCAACTGTATTTGAAGAGTTTCATTCCAAAAAAATCGATGCTAGGTCAATGTGGGTGGGAATGAGAGAGTGAGCGTGAGAGATGCAAGGTAGAGACGACTTACAGAGGTAAGAAACAGAGGGTGTGAAAGACAAAGAGGGATGGAGAGAAGCAGGGAGAAATGGAGAGTGTGATGCTTATTAAGTTGATTCATTGATACAATTTAAATTCAAGCTGCCAAAGTACATAAAGGATTGTGTACAGACAGACAGCTTATTCATATCTGAAAATAATGCTGTTTGATCAGTATTACTGTACGATCTAACACCGGCATTCATATTTGTGTGTGCATATGTGACAAAACACACAAGATATTTGAGATATTCAAATAGGCTAAGCCATATAATGCACTGTATGGAGGATCTACGGCAGATATGCAGGGTTTTTTACGAGGGCCATTAGGATGCAACATCACACAGCCCTTTTCTTTTCCCTGGCTGTCTTTGGCATGTGCTCTCTCCATGGTCTGCTTGCTGTGGCACTTAAATACGTCAGGTTGGATATCCGCTGTCATTTGACAGCCTGGTCACTGTGCTAGCCAGTCACACCAGCAGGGAGGCTTGTGCTAACACTAGAGGGCATGCTAATGCTTTTCGCATCATTCGCCCACTCAAGGACCACCACACAGTCATGAACCAAAGCAGTAGCGACACAAAGTGTGACTCCCATACAAATCTAACTCTATTAGTAATGACAACATGTTGCTGAAGGCCCAGCGCAGTCCAAAATATGATTCCCTACGTATACCTAAAATTCAGAACACCTTCCTAATATTGAGTTGACCGCACTGTGCAAGGCACTTTTGTCTTGCCCATTCACCCTCTGAATGGCACACATACACAATCCATGTGTCAATTGTCTCAAGGCTTAAAAATCCTTCTTTAACCTGTCTCCTCACCTTCATCTACCCCGATCGAAGTGGATTTAACAAGTGACATCAATAAGGGATCATAGCTTTCACCTGGATTCACCTGGTCAGTCTATGTCATGGAAATGTTTCCCATACTCTGGGTCCTGTGTGGCTTAGTTGGTAGAGCACGTGGCTTGCAATGCCATGGTTGTGGGTTTGAATCCCATGGGGGACCAGTATGAAGGAAATGTATGAACTCACTACTGTAAGTTGCTCTGGATAAGAGTGTCTGCTAATTAGCTCAAATGTATTTCCACACTATGAGGTTGGAATAATACTATGAAATTATGGTAATGCCCTTTTACTTTAAGAGCTGTTTGTTTGCCTGAAATTTCAGCCTGTTGTAGTGGGATGGAGTTTTGGCCTGCCTGGTGACATCAATGACCAATAAGAAAGAGAGTTCCGAACCTCTCTGCCAATAACTGCTAGTTTTCAGTTTCACCCTTCCCAGTCAGACCACTCTCAGACAGTCCTAGCTAAATTCTTGCATGAGAAATTGCTCTTTGCTAAGAAGCTATTTTTGTTTCTTTTTGAACAATTTAATTCAAAACAATCACAGTAAGGTTTTGTTACCCAGAAATGATTTGATATTGAGATAAAAAAAACTGCTGCATTGGAACTTTAAAGCACTTTGATAGAAAGCTGATGTAACAGGGATTTTTTCCTTCCATTTATGATTATAGGTATATGGGAAGGAGCTGTTGCTGTCACCGTTTGCTGTTTCTACTTCAATTGGCATAATTTGCCATGTTGGCCTGTTTCTGTGAAATTACTCAGGTTTGGCAGGGCTTTCATCCTTTGTTACTTCTGAGATGTTCTCTTTTATTGGTAAAGATTACAGAGCAGGAACCTGCCTTTCACTGTGGATGGATTGGAAAGGCAAGCTCCACTTTTCTTGTGAAACATTGCTGCATAATAGATGCAATGTGAGACTATTTGCAGTACAGGTGAAGAAGACTGGTGCTGTATAACTCAACCTTTCAGCCTCCATGAAAGAAATATACATTTTCCGCTTTGTTCTATTATCAATGGGAGGATGGTGAGGTGAAAACTGGTTTGGCTTTCAAGCAGACTGACATGGGACCCAATACAATCAAACTCGTTTTGAAGTCTTCATGATATTCATGCTGGAGAGTGTACCCATTGAAAACGTCCAAAATAGGATGAATTCAAGGTGGCTCCTCCTTTTAACAAACAAAATTCCAGGTTGAGCTTACATAATCATAGGCTTCATTCCAAACGTATGAGTATTGGCACAGGAGTCACACATAGAGCCTTACATATTTCAGAAGAAAACAAGTGTGTGCACTGGCACTATTGTAAAAAAAAAAAAGAAGCTGCAAGTAAATATTGCTATGGCAAGTTTTAGGCAGCTGATTAATACTGTAGGCACAGTATTAAACTCCCGGAAATGGCCAAAAAGAGTAGAACCAGCTCACCTGTTTTTACACTATAATTTGACTATTAGATGTTCAATGTTGATTTTGGAAGAAATATTTTAAAAGGAATGAAGCAAGAGTTCAATTCCAGTAACAGGGTTCACCTTCAAATGAGGGACAGACGTACATGAATCCCAAGAAATAAACAATCATCTTCAGAAAGAACTTTCTCAAAGTCACCTAAATAACTAGGGCTTTACAGTGATGGTGGAAACATGGAGTATTTTGGAGGTTTAATGGGTTAATATCTTCTTAGAAGGGGCATGGAGGGACATGTCAAAATGATACATTTTTGCACTTTACCAAGTCGGTATTCCTATTGAAAATCAGATTTATTGATTTCTCCAAATCAAATCACATTTTATTTGTCACATGCGCATACGGGTTTACTGTGTAATACTTGCTTACGAGCCCTTCCCATTGATGCAGATTTTAAAAAACACAAGAAATAAAAGTAACTCTATAAGAGGAATAAAATGCACAAGAACGAAGCTATATACAGGGAGTACCAGTACCAGATCAGTGTGCAGGGGTACGAGGTATTTGAGGTAGATATGTACATAGAGGCAGGGTAAAGTGACTAGGCATCAGAATAAATAATAATAAGAGTAAGAATAAAAAACAGAGTAGCAGCTGCATATGTTGAGTGTGAAAGTATATGTGTGTACAGAGTCTTCAGGAAGTATTCATACCCTTTAACTTATTTTGTTGTTACAGACGGAATGAAAAATGTATTAAATAGATTTTCTTTCCAACTACACACAATACCCCATAATGACAAAGTGAAAACATGTTTTTAGAAATGTTAGCAAATGTATAATAAATGAAATCCCACTTGCTGGCCAAGAGATTTGTTCGTGGAGTTTTCATTAATTTCATTTCAGTACACTTATCTTAAGTCCTCCCTTTAAATACGGTACACCTTTTAGTTAGAATGTTGTATATCGATGTTGTATAAATGAGGTATAAATATATGCATATTCGTCTCCATTTCAGCACCAATTGGTAGATTGAAAAATACTCTGATCTTGTCGATTATTTCGGTTTAGGAAAGTATTTATGAACCATAAAAAACAGGTTTGGAGAGCCTTTATGAACAAATGGAGGAAAACGGTGGTTTGATTCATTCTGAAAGTTGCCACATTTAGTTCTTCAACCCATGGTAATGTTGGAAGACTAGTGTCCATACTGTACAGTGCCTTCAGGAAGTATTCATGCACAACATTTTGTTGTGTTACAGACTGAATACAATTTTTATTAAATGCATGTTTTTCTCTCATCCATCTACACATAATAACCCATAATGACAAAGTGAAAACATGTTTTTAGAAATGTTTGCAAATGTATTGAAAATGAAATAAAGATATATATAATTTACATAAGTATTCACACCCCTGAGTCAATACATGTTAGAATCCTCTTTGGCTGCGGTGACAGCTGTGAGTCTTTCTGGGTAAGTTTCTAAGAGCTTTGCATACCTGGATTGTACAATATTTGCACTAATTCTTTAAGCTCCATCAAGTTGGTTGTTGATCATCTCCCAGTGTCTGTTGGAAAGCAGACTGAAGCAAGTTTTCCTCTAGGATTTTGCCTGTGCTTAGCTCTATTCCATTTCTTTCTATCCTAAAAAAGAACACTGTAGTCCTTCCCGATGACAAGTATACCCATAACTTCATGCAGCCCACCACCATGCTTGAAAATATGAAGAGTGATACTCAGTGATGTGTTGTGTTGGATTTACCCCAAACATAATGCTTTGTATTCAGGACATAAACATAATATCTTAGCCAAATTGTTTACAGTTTTACGCTAGTGTCTTATTGCAAACAGGATGCATGTTTGCAATATTTTTTATTCTGTACAGGATTCCTTATTTTCATTCTGTAATTTAGGTTAGTATTGTGGAGTATTGTTGATCCATCCTCCGTTTTCACAAATCACAGCCATTAAACTATGTAACTGTTTTAATGTCACCGTTGGCCTCATGGGGACATCCCTGAACGGTAATCCCTGAACAGTATTATGTGTGAGGTACAGAGAGGAGGTACAGTAGTCATTCAAAAATCACGTTAAACACTATTATTGCACATAGAGTGAGTCTATTCAACTCATTAACTTATTACATTTTTAATCATGAACTTATTTAGGCTTGCCATAACAAAGTGGTTGAATAGTTATTAACTCAATATATTTCAACTTTTCATTCGTAATTCATTTGTAAAAATTTCTCTAAATATGATTACACTTTGACATTATGGTATTGTGTGTAGGCCAGTGACACAAAATCTCAATTTAACAAAATGTGGAAAAAGTCAAGGGGTATGAATACTTTCTGAAGGCACCGTATGTATGTGTGTGTTGTGTTGGTATGCGTGTGTGTGTTATGTGTGTAGTGTTCGTATGTAGTGTATGTGAATTTGTGTGGGTTTTGTATGAGATGGTCAGTGGAGTGTGTGAGTGAGTGTATATATAGTCTTGTGAGTCAGTGCAAGATAGGGTCAATGCAGATAATTCAATGGTTACATGGACTATTTAGCAGTCTTATAGCTATTTAGCGGTCTTACAATGTAAAAAAAAAAAAAAAAGACCCATAAATTTAGTTAACTAACTAAAAAAAACATTTTTTTTGTTTGCTAAACTTTTCATTCCAAGTGTTACCTTTACTACTATAGCCAATATAAATGCACTGACTAACACATTCATAAATGGCAAAAAAAAGACAGTAAAATAAAACATAAAGAATAAAGTTTTAAAGTGTCTGTCCTATATCTTGGAGACATAAGAAAATTCAGGAAATATTTTCTTTTTTTTTTGGACACATATTTAACCCCTTATTTTTGTTGCCACAAAACTACCGTGATACTTCCATTCGTTTGTATGGGTTACCTTCATATGAGTCCCATCACATTCGTGAGAGCAAAACGGAGAACACACTCATGTTCGTTAGTCTCCCCTTTACATAGAGTGACAATGCTTTCATCAAGTCAATGCTCTCATCAAGTCAATGCTCTCATCAAGTTTGTTTGTTTATTTGTCATATGCACATGAAAGTTATGGAGTCACTACATGACCCTTAATGTACAGTATCATGTTCTTTTAACAAAATATATTGTAGCGGTGGCAGCCAATTAGAAGACTTGGAGGAGAGGTTCAATCTTAACGATTTTTTGGCCACTTCATCCAGTTAATGTGTTCTGTTTTGTTCTGTAGTTTAAGGTTAAGCTTGTACACTGCCAGTTCTGTGGTCCTAATGGTACCAAATAACCTACTAAAGGTTAATTGTTAAGACATTATGATTTGGCAAATGTATTATATTTTCTATACACTTTTATAAAAAAATAACAATTATGGCCTCCTGAGTGGCACAGTGGTCTAAGGCACTGCATCACAGTGCTTGAGTTACAGACCCGGGTTCAATCCTGGACTGTATCACAAACGGCCATTACTGGGAGTCCCTTAGGGTGGCGCACAGTTGGGTTTAGGGGAGGTTTGGCCGGGGGGGGGGGCTTTACTTGGCTCATTGCGCTCTAGCAACTCCTTGTGGCGGCCCGGGTGCAGTTAACCAGTGTTTCCTCTGACACATTGGTTAAGCGGACGGGTGTTAACCTCTATTGGATCGGTATCCCCCACGGCACTGTTGAGCTAATGTGAAAAATAAGCCATATCTCAGACTGGCAAATAAAAAATAAAATATTTAGAACACAGACACTGGACAGAGATATGGCTTTTCCTTTGCAACTCTGCCTAGAAGGCCAGCATCCCGGAGTTGCCTCTTCACTGTTGACGTTGAGACTGGGGTTTTGCGGGTACTATTTAATAAAGCTGACAGTTGAGGAATTGTGAGGCGTCTGTTTCTCAAACTAGACACTCTAATGTACTTGTCCTCTTTCTCAGTTGTGCACCGGGGCCTCCCACTCCTCCCACTCCTCTTTCTATTCTGGCTAGAGCCAGTTTGCTCTGTTCTGTGTAGGGAGTAGTACACAGCGTTGTACGAGATCTTCAGTTTCTTGGCAATTTCATACATGGAATAGCCTTCATTTCTAAGAACAAGAATAGACTGACAAGTTTCAGAAGAAAGTGATTTGTTTCTGGCCATTTTGAGCCTGTAATTGGACCCACAAATGCTGATGCTCCAGATACTCAACTAGTCAAAAGATGTCCAGTTTTATAGCTTCTTTAATCCTTAAACACAGTTTTCAGCTGTGTTAACATAATTTCAAAATGGTTTTCAAATTATCAATTAGCCTTTTAAAATTATCAACTTGGATTAGCTAACACAAGGTGCCATTGGAACACAGGAGTGATGGTTGCTGATAATGGGCCTCTGTACGCCTATGTAGATATTCCATAAAAAAATCAGCCGTTTCCAGCTACGATAGTAATTTACATCATGAACAATGTCTACACTGTATTTCTGATCAATTTGATGTTATTTTAATGGACAAAAAAGTAGATTTTCTTTGAAGTGATCCAAACTTTTGAACAGTAGTGAATATGTATGATTATTACAAATACATTTAAATGGGTGTTGTATTTGGAAATATTTGACAAAACATTTCCAAATACATTTTTTCAAATATATTTATCAAATATTGATAAATATGTGAAACCATATTCTAAAATACATTATTTCATGTTTTTCAGAATATATTTTGAAATAGGTTTAATTCATTTTCCAATCCATTTCACAAATAGTGTGATATACATTTGACATACATGTGTGCACCAATTTGTAAGTCGCTCTGGATAAGAGCGTCCGCTAAATGACTTAAATGTAAAAAAAATGTATATATACAGTACATTTGAAATACATTTCGTAATATATGTTGGAATGTATTTAAAATGTATTAGATATTTTTCATATACAGTATATATATTATTTGGCCAATTGTAAATATTTCACATGTATCCTACATTTTCTTATTAAAAAACTATATTTTATATGTTACATATATGAGTACAGCAGTACCAAGGCAGCTCAGACTCTGTCAGTGACAGGCAAGAGGACGGTGGGCTCAGTCTCTCCTTCTCTTCTACTCTGTGACAGCATTAACAGTGGAGGCAGCAGATAGGGGTCCTTACAGCTGTGCGATCCTCCACCATCACAGTTGCCCCCTGTCAAACACAGCCTCTTATCAGAACGCTGTCTTCAGCTTGCACAACACCTCCTACCCCTATATTCAGGGCCAAGTCGAGTGAGGTACACAAACTAATTTCACGTCAGCTTACATTTTGGTTGTTGTTCAGCAAAAGCGAGATAAGAGGATGAGAAAATAAAGGGAACAAGACCAACAGGGATGCCTGGCTAGGCTGGCCAGCAGGGGTGCTGTGCTGTGGAGGGTCGGGAACGGTAGGGCTTAGACTGGACAGCTCACTAAATGAAAAGGTGATGGATCAATAAAGGGCTGTGGCTGAGAATCTCTTATCAGCTGTGCAATGAGAAACTCCAGTGCCTGGCCATGCGATGATCTAGAGGCACTGGGGTTCAGTGGCCTTGTGCCTTATCGCTCCTCGTTACTGCAGAAACCATTTTCCACCACGAGGGCTTAGTGTACCCAGGCACCCCCGAACAGGAGCAGCTAGTCAATAATGCAGGACCTTTTCCTCCGCCATAGGATATTCAGCACAACACATGCCTGGATGAAGAAAACCTTTTAGAACACCGTCAAACTTTAGTTGAGTGTTTTTTGTGATAGGTTGAGGCACCCTATCTCTCTTGCCTCTTGGTGCAAAAAAAATATATATGTCTTTGCTTTTTTCTGATGACGTGCACGTCACAGTCAGAGAAACACTTGTCAAACTGTTTCATGACACATTAAAGAGGTTTTTAAAAAGCACCAGTCTGTCATGAATGTAGATGATGCGCAAGGACACACCTATTGCTATGCACATATGCACACCGGTGCACTTAATACCTTTTCATTCATTGGGAATAATCTTGCGGTATATTTTTTGCAAAGTCTGTGACTGATGTGATGCTCTGTCTGTGTCTGCTAGTTGGTTTAACCAGGGATATATTGATTTTGCAATATGCTGCCAGATCTGCAATTACAGTATTAGTTTATATCTGGAATTCATTCGAACTGATTCATTTGATTTAAAAAATCTGATTCAAATCTGAAACAAATTATTTTGCTCAAATACAGATGTAGGATCGTAATTTGATCACTCTTTTGTTGCTGAGAATTTTCCTGCACAGAACAAAATGCACATTTATGGTGTAGTTTAGGTTTATAATGGTTTCTAAAGTTTTCAGAAAAATATCCATTAATTACATATAATCCACATAAATGTTTGCATTTCCCGTTGCTAGAGGATTATTTTCCTGCTGTAGCAAATTGGCTCAAATTAAGATCCTTCATCTTTACTGATACAGTTTGCTGGGTTGTGTGGTTTTAACCTGTCGAGTTGACTTCATGGACATTTACTGCAAACACTTCTTCCCGAGCTGACCTCAACGCTCTGCAGTTTTAATAGCTTGTTGTGACTGTCTGTACTGTGGCATCCTGTCTAGCAAGCATCAGCTTTTTCTTCTCGCATTGCTTGGTGCTGAAAGCTATGCTTTTTTCTCCCTCTGAAAAGTACCACTGGGATGGCTGCCACATATAATAGCCATAGACTTCCAAGCAGTGCAAAGATTGGTTTTATATGAAAAAGTATGTCATAGTCCGCTGTCTCTTGAGAATTGTGCTGGGAGGAGGCAATCTAATAGAGATCTAGGATCTTAATTCGAGCCAGTTTGCTACAGCAGGAAAATAATATTGCAGCAAAAAGGAAATGTTAATTATTATGTGGATTATAATTAATAGACATGTTTGCACCTGCAACCTGGGTGATCAAATTAAAATCCTACATCTGTAGCTGTATTTTTATAGGTCCTTTCTCAATGGTGCAAAGTGATTGCAAGATATCTGTACAATGGCTAAGGTTGGATTCCATTGGCTTTCAAATAATGGGGGTCCTGTAAATCTTTACAACCTGTTAAGACATTTGATGATACGTTGCTGTGAATTTACTGTAAACACATTATGAGTTGTTCCACCTCAAAAAGCACAAGAAAGAGGATTTCAACACCCACCATCTTAGATTGTTCTGAAATTGGTTATGTAGTTAGTAACCGATACAATAAGCATTCCTGCAACTTGTTTTTTTTTCTAATTGATTGCACCCAAATTGGCCATTTTAATTTATCTGACTTTTATTGACCATTTTAATTTATTGGAATTTATAGGATAATATTCAATAAATATAGTACCCAACATCTGATTTTGGACCGAACTTCTTCCTACTAATGAGTAAAACATGGAAAATCAACAACAAAAAAATCTACGGACCCCCTCACCCCACGCCAATCCCACCCCAACAACCAGTATGAATTTCAAGTCTCTATGTTTGACAAGTAGTATGAAGCTGTGGTTTGGAGTATTGATTTTCCCTACTATGTAATGTATTCTCTGTGAATCTGGTGATGTTTACCCCCCCCCCTGTTCAGAGAAATTAGTCATTGAAGTTGCTTACATCGTTTACCATGAAGTAGTGTTTTGACCATTAGATGCTGCTGTTCCTTCTATACCGCCTCAGTTTTTCATCCACTTCTCTGGTCTCTTGTGTTTATTAAACAGATCACAACATTTCCTTTGCAACTTTGGGAAGAAAACCAATCGATTTGGCTCATGAAGAAAATACATTGTGTGGTCAGCCTCACAATTCAAGTCCTCCGTGAAAGCAATTCAGGTCTTCTCTTACGCTTCATCTGTGTCCAAGAAACGACCCCTTTGTGTATGTTTTATTCCCTTCACAAAAGCTCCAGATTAGTTACTGTTAGACCATTCCAGTTGAACAAGGAAATGATTAGGCTACAGTAGTTCTAATAGATTCAGTCTTATGGTCTTCAATGGTAAAAGTCCCAAACACACACTGTGAAGTGTTTGGTAATGGTATTAGGTTGGGTTGGTTGGTCAATGCCACTAATCACAATACATATAGAGATGTTTCCTGATATTTTTGTTGTGGTTGACAAAGTTGTGATCTATTTAATAAACACAAGAGACGAGCAAAATGGAGACTTCAATTACTAATTTCTCTGAACAGTGGTGGGAAAAAACATCACCAGATCCACAGGGAATGCATTACAAAGCCATGCAATATATTGCATTATATTATTGTTGTCACAACATTTTAGTCCCCTATCCCATTTCTCCATCAACATTTATGGGCTTGTAGGAAAATTCTTCATATTATAATTGCACCATAGGGATATCCTTTCAGAGAGCTGTCACTTGTGGACTATTTAAGCTTAACTTTCTGAACATTCGAGAAGTGTAGTCCACTTGTCATTCCAATCTCCTTTGCATTAGCGTAGCCTCTTCTGTAGCCTGTCAACTATGTGTCTGTCTATCCCTGTTCTCTCCTCTCTGCACAGACCATACAAACGCTCCACACCGCGTGGCCGCGGCCACCCTAACCTGGTGGTCCCAGCACGCACGACCCACGTGGAGTTCCAGGTCTCCGGCAGCCTCTGGAACTGCCGATCTGCGGCCAACAAGGCAGAGTTCATCTCAGCCTATGCCTCCCTCCAGTCCCTCGACTTCTTGGCACTGACGGAAACATGGATCACCACAGATAACACTGCTACTCCTACTGCTCTCTCTTCGTCCGCCCACGTGTTCTCGCACACCCCGAGAGCTTCTGGTCAGCGGGGTGGTGGCACCGGGATCCTCATCTCTCCCAAGTGGTCATTCTCTCTTTCTCCCCTTACCCATCTGTCTATCGCCTCCTTTGAATTCCATGCTGTCACAGTTACCAGCCCTTTCAAGCTTAACATCCTTATCATTTATCGCCCTCCAGGTTCCCTCGGAGAGTTCATCAATGAGCTTGATGCCTTGATAAGCTCCTTTCCTGAGGACGGCTCACCTCTCACAGTTCTGGGCGACTTTAACCTCCCCACGTCTACCTTTGACTCATTCCTCTCTGCCTCCTTCTTTCCACTCCTCTCCTCTTTTGACCTCACCCTCTCACCTTCCCCCTACTCACAAGGCAGGCAATACGCTCGACCTCATCTTTACTAGATGCTGTTCTTCCACTAACCTCATTGCAACTCCCTCCAAGTCTCCGACCACTACCTTGTATCCTTTTCCCTCTCGCTCTCATCCAACACTTCCCACACTGCCCCTACTCGGATGGTATCGCGCCGTCCCAACCTTCGCTCTCTCTCCCCCTACTCTCTCCTCTTCCATCCTATCATCTCTTCCCTCTGCTCAAACCTTCTCCAACCTATCTCCTGATTCTGCCTCCTCAACCCTCCTCTCCTCCCTTTCTGCATCCTTTAACTCTCTATGTCCCCTATCCTCCAGGCCGGCTCGGTCCTCCCCTCCCGCTCCGTGGCTCGACGACTCATTGCGAGCTCACAGAACAGGGCTCCGGGCAGCCGAGCGGAAATGGAGGAAAACTCGCCTCCCTGCGGACCTGGCATCCTTTCACTCCCTCCTCTCTACATTTTCCTCTTCTGTCTCTGCTGCTAAAGCCACTTTCTACCACTCTAAATTCCAAGCATCTGCCTCTAACCCTAGGAAGCTCTTTGCCACCTTCTCCTCCCTCCTGAATCCTCCTCCCCCCCCCCTCCTCCTCTCTGCAGATGACTTCGTCAACCATTTTGAAAAGAAGGTCGACGACATCCGATCCTCGTTTGCTAAGTCAAACGACACCGCTGGCTCTGCTCACACTGCCCTACCCTGTGCTCTGACCTCTTTCTCCCTCTCTCTCCAGATGAAATCTCGCGTCTTGTGACGGCCGGCCGCCCAACAACCTGCCCGCTTGACCCTATCCCCTCCTCTCTTCTCCAGACCATTTCCGGAGACCTTCTCCCTTACCTCACCTCGCTCATCAACTCATCCCTGACCGCTGGCTACGTCCCTTCCGTCTTCAAGAGAGCGAGAGTTGCACCCCTTCTGAAAAAACCTACACTCGATCCCTCCGATGTCAACAACTACAGACCAGTATCCCTTCTTTCTTTTCTCTCCAAAACTCTTGAACGTGCCGTCCTTGGCCAGCTCTCCCGCTATCTCTCTCAGAATGACCTTCTTGATCCAAATCAGTCAGGTTTCAAGACTAGTCATTCAACTGAGACTGCTCTTCTCTGTATCACGGAGGCGCTCTACACTGCTAAAGCTAACTCTCTCTCCTCTGCTCTCATCCTTCTAGACCTATCGGCTGCCTTCGATACTGTGAACCATCAGATCCTCCTCTCCACCCTCTCCGAGTTGGGCATCTCCGGCGCGGCCCACGCTTGGATTGCGTCCTACCTGACAGGTCTCTCCTACCAGGTGGCGTGGCGAGAATCTGTCTCCTCACCACGTGCTCTCACCACTGGTGTCCCCCAGGGCTCTGTTCTAGGCCCTCTCCTATTCTCGCTATACACCAAGTCACTTGGCTCTGTCATAACCTCACATGGTCTCTCCTATCATTGCTATGCAGACGACACACAATTAATCTTCTCCTTTCCCCCTTCTGATGACCAGGTGGCGAATCGCATCTCTGCATGTCTGGCAGACATATCAGTGTGGATGACGGATCACCACCTCAAGCTGAACCTCGGCAAGACGGAGCTGCTCTTCCTCCCGGGAAGGACTGCCCGTTCCATGATCTCGCCATCACGGTTGACAACTCCATTGTGTCCTCCTCCCAGAGCGCTAAGAACCTTGGCGTGATCCTGGACAACACCCTGTCGTTCTCAAATAACATCAAGGCGGTGGCCCGTTCCTGTAGGTTCATGCTCTACAACATCCGCAGAGTACGACCCTGCCTCACACAGGAAGCGGCGCAGGTCCTAATCCAGGCACTTGTCATCTCCCGTCTGGATTACTGCAACTCGCTGTTGGCTGGGCTCCTGCCTGTGCCATTAAACCCCTACAACTCATCCAGAACGTCGCAGCCCGTCTGGTGTTCAACCTTCCCAAGTTCTCTCACGTCACCCCGCTCCTCCGCTCTCTCCACTGGCTTCCAGTTGAAGCTCGCATCCGCTACAAGACCATGGTGCTTGCCTACGGAGCTGTGAGGGGAACGGCACCTCAGTACCTCCAGGCTCTGATCAGGCCCTACACCCAAACAAGGGCACTGCGTTCATCCACCTCTGGCCTGCTCGCCTCCCTACCACTGAGGAAGTACAGTTCCCGCTCAGCCCAGTCAAAACTGTTCGCTGCTCTGGCCCCCCAATGGTGGAACAAACTCCCTCACGACGCCAGGACAGCGGAGTCAATCACCACCTTCCGGAGACACCTGAAACCCCACCTCTTTAAGGAATACATAGAAGTAATCCTTCTCACCCCCCCCCCTTAAAATATTTAGATGCACTATTGTAAAGTGGCTGTTCCACTGGATGTCATAAGGTGAATGCACCAATTTGTAAGTCGCTCTGGATAAGAGCGTCTGCTAAATGACTTAAATGTAAATGTAAATGTTAAGGATTGTTGGGTGGAAGCATTATGTTTCTAAGAGAAGGACAAACTAAATTGCTTTCACAGAGGACTGGCTTGAACTATGAGGATGACCACATTATTTTATCTTTATTTAACTAGGCAAGTCAGTTAAGAATAAATTCTAATTTTCAATGACAGCCTAGGAACAGTGGGTTAACTGCCTTGTTCAGGGGTAGAACAACAGATTTTTACATTGTCAGCTCAGGGATTCGATCTTTCAACCTTTTGGTTATTAGTCCAACGCTTCAACCACTAGGCTACCTGCCGCCCTCATGTTTTCCTCATGAGCACAATCTATTGGTTTTCTTCCCAAAGTTGCAAAGGAAATGTTGTGATCTATTTAATAAACCCCAAGAGATGAGCAAAATGGAGAAAATAGTGAGGCGGTATAGTAGGAACAGGAGCAACTAATGCTCCAAATATGGTACTTCCACACTACTTGATGGTAATCAATGCAAGCGACTTCAATTACTACTTTCTCTGAACAGTGGTGGAAAAGAACATGCACAGGAATACAGGGAAACTGCTTATACTACATAAACATAAAGAATTTATACAGTATACTGGTTGTTGGGATGGGATTGTTGTGTGGAGTGGGGGGTCTGTGGGTGGCTTTAAACCTTTTTTATTCCTAATGTCTTACTCATTGGTAGGAAAATGTTTTGTCCAGATCGAATTTTGGGTACTACAGAATATTTATTGAATATTGTCTAAATCCTATAAATTACATTTAAAATCGGCAATTTGAGTGCAATCAATATATTAATTTCTCAAAAAGGAATACCAATCTTACCTGTTTCTTACTACAGAAACGATTTCAGAACAATCGGAGATGGTGGTTGTCATGGCTTGCTGAAATGACACGAAATGACTCTTACGTCAATACTTACCTACATCTTTGAGTGCATTGTACAGTTTTAGCTTTCAATTTATGGTCAGAAAATGCACACATTCTGTTTAGTTCTTACAGTCTCCAAATACAGTATTCATTTGGGAACCACCGCTTAGTGCCTGAAATTATGATGGCTTAATTTACATAATAATTAGCCGTGGGGACTTTTACGATAGAGAAAATAATGCTGGAGCTGTGAGCATTTCTTCGGAGAGGTCTAATAGTCCCAAAACTAACATCTGCGCCAGGGGATTTTTTAATTTAGGTGACTAAGGCCTGCTTCTGAGTCCGGTGGGCAATGCCCACAATGCTAATAATATGACTGTCTAGTTGGAATTGCTCTGATGAAATGACTAGAATACAAATAGATTATATTGTGTGAATTAGCGTTATCTATTGTTTTGTTCACAAGCATCATTCTCTCGCTCTCTCTTTATTCGTCTATGTGTCATTCAGTTGTTGGTTCTTTGGCTTTGGAGTCATAATTCGACTGTTATTTAAAAGCCATCTGGTTTGAAGATGCTTTGTCTACGAATTATCACTCCTTCTGTTAAAAAAAAAAAAAACGGTGCCCTATTAGACTCCAGTCTCACTGTTGCTGGTCTGACAGCCTTCACAAGCCTCACAAATTCTAATGCTCATAGCCATTATTACAACCATATTATATTCCTCTTGTTTCCATGAATTAACTGCACATATCAACAGGCAAATACCTGTAGTCCATAAAATGTGTTGGCGAAGCACGTAGTAATGCAATGTAAAACCTTTGAGGATAATGGCACGTTTTAAAGGCAATGAAAGCAAATATGTTGGTTCTATCAAAATTGGGGTTTCCTTTTACGATAAGAGAGACTTACAGTGTAGTAACCGTAGGAGGAAAGCACATCCTGCACCGGAGACGAGTTCTGTCTGATCTCATCTGCAGTAGGCATTCCACAAGGTTACATGTGATGTCAGCACTGGCATGAGAGACCTGTGTCAATTGCCCTTTCAAGCATGCAAATCCACTCTGAGATCTCTAGCACAGGCCGAGTGGCAATTCCCAGGTGTCCTCATATGTGATTAGTTCCATTTGTTCTGTTAGTGTGGAGGATTTTTTTGCTCAACCCACCAATGTTTTATTAATTTGTGAAATAGTCCAACCCCTACCCCCACTCTCTCGTTTCCTCCCTCCCTCCATCGTTTTCCTTCCTCTTCCTCTCTCTGGTCTGTGCTTCCAGAAGAGGATTGAAATTGAACTGGTAAAAAGCTACCCAATTTGAGATAAATCTCCAGCTGGTGTGTAATCCAGCTGCTCTCCACTTTTAGATTAGCAAAGTGTGCTTTACTCATAGGGGGAAATGCAGAGTTTTTGATGTAAATTGACTGAGTGTCATAAGTGCATTATATCCATTTCACTTAATAAATATTGGTTTCTGTGGGGCTGTATAATCCCTTTGGCGTTTGCCCTGATGTCTTTGAATTCCGTTTTTCATTCAAATACATGAAGAAAAGAGAATGTCACCGTTCTTATGCAGTTAGATGTCTGAACAGAGATGAAATGTTACGGCACAGCCAGCGAAAACGAAACCAGGATCTTCTACACTGTTAATAAGACTTGCAAAACTGATTTATTTTAAGGTTTGCAAATATGGCCACGGCCATTTTATAGAAGGTGGTGTGTTGCTGCCTCATTCCATAAAATCATAAAATCTAAAGAACACTACATTTGAATATGTAAAATCAAAATTAAAATTAATTCCACAATTCTACTTGTATTATTTTCTTTTCCATTATTTTTAGGTTCTAGCTTTTATAGCAACTGTGAGTAATTTTAAGGGACTGTTTAAATGTGCTACAGTATGCTAAATGATAGCACCTTATTTATTTTGGATGATTTACAGCAGATTTTTTTTTTCTGTGAACCCCAACAAACTCTCATTACCCACTCGTGTCTTTCTCATTTGCAGTTGGTGAACTCTACATTCTGATCCTCTGGCTTCAATTAGCGCCTCCGATAGAGGGTCGAGTGGAGGGCTGCCCAGCGCCATGCATATGCCACAGCGAGCCACGGCCCACCCTGGCCTGCCAGCAGCAGGGCCTCTACTCCATTCCCACAGAGATCCCTGTCCACAGCCAACGAATTTTCCTCCAGAACAACAAGCTAACTGTGGTGCGCTCCACCAGCTTCAGCCCCTGCAGGAACCTCACCGTCCTCTGGCTCTACTCCAACAACATCAGCCACATTGAGGCCGGGGCCTTTTACGGCCTGGAGAGGCTGGAGGAGCTGGACATAGGGGACAATGATTTAAGGATCATCAGCCCCACAGCTTTCAGAGGCCTCTCCAGACTGCACACCCTGCATCTGCACAGGTGTGGCTTGTCTGAGCTGCCTGTGGGTGTGTTTAGGGGACTCTTTTCCCTGCAGCACCTCTATCTCCAGGACAACAGTTTACTAACTCTGCATGACGATACGTTTCTGGACCTGGCTAACCTGACCTACCTGTTCCTCCACAACAACAAGATAAAGACTGTGACGGATCACATGCTGCGCGGCTTGGTAAGCCTGGATCGCTTGCTTCTCCATCAGAATCTAGTGACCTTTGTCCAGCGCAAGGCATTTCATGACCTGCGCAAGCTGACCACTTTGTTTCTGTTCTTCAATAATTTAACAGTGTTGACAGGGGAGACCATGGACCCATTGGTGTCCCTCCAGTACCTGCGTCTGAATGGGAACCAGTGGATCTGTGACTGCCGGGCCAGGACCCTGTGGGACTGGTTCAAGGGCTTCAAAGGGTCTAGCTCAGAGCTTGAGTGCCATGTTCCAGCTAGACTGGCTGGGAAAGACCTGAAACGGTTAAAGAGCCCTGACCTGGAGGGTTGTTATGAGAGCTCTCAACATACTTGGGTTAGTGTGTTCAGTTCTAAGGCTCGCTCTGGAAAACTCACCACGGAGAGTCCACTTAGGGCTGGTATTCCTAGGTGCTGCCTCTCAGACAACGACAAGTCGTCCATCATCTCCAGTAAGGGTCTTCCAGATCAGTCTTCCTACAACAGCAGACAAATCACCAACGATCCTCTGAAGGAGAAGGAAAACATCTCCAAAACGAAGCTGTTGGAAGCTGACCCCAACGAACCCCAGAACAAAGAGAGCCTGAACGATGGGCCAGGAGGAACATTATCTAACAATCTGGACCATTCATCAGAGGATCTAGATCCCTCCAATGACCCTGAAAAAAAGAACATGTGTACTAAGGAGAACATGTCAGACTCTCTGTGTCTCAAGTCCCACGGATCTACAATCGGAGCATGGAGGCTTATCATTCTTCTTTTGTTTTGGCTATCCTTAGACTTCAGTTAGGATTTACAATCACAGAGGGATAATATGGGCCAGTGTAAGGCCAGTACAGGAGGCCCTGCTAAGTACCAGGGGTGGGAAGGGGGAAATCTTTCATAGATCTAAAGATATGAATCTGAAAAGAGAAATGGAAGCGCTAAAAAAACACACATCAACAAATGGATGCCTTTCTACAGTATGTCAATTCCAAATGTATATATTTCATGGATTTGTGCCCAGTTGATACTGTATGTTTTGCTCAGCTATGAAAATGACTCATTCTGGGAGGTCCTATCGTCTCTAAGCTTACTCTGCCAATGGTGGTGACTGGTTATTACAAAGACAATGAAACAGTGCTACTGTTTCAAATCCAGAACCTTTCGAGGTTTCCTTCATAACAACCCCAAAGATGTGACAGATCTTACTCCGTGTATTTTTGTTAATGATGATTTTTATGTTCATAAGTGTAAACGTACAAATGCTTTGCTGTCTCGATTCAATCCGTTTCGCCGAAGTTCAGCCTTAGCCAGATTGAGCTGACATATGCAGCGTTTACCGTGAATGCAGTCTCCTCGAACGTAGGAACATTGCCTTTACGTTTCAAACAGGTTGTCATGCTGACATTCAGCACTACAGATTGAACCGAGACCATGATATTTCTGCGTTTTGTTTTCTTGTCACGCTGTGGTTACAGTTAGCATTCTCAAAAGAGTGCTGTCTATTCATTCACTCTTCATTCATATGCATTTTATTTTACTTGTGTAAAAGTATAAATATATTACAAATAAAGTATTCTCTTTCTTACATTTGTTATGTTATCTATTCAAGCAAATGAATAATGTATAGTTAATCACCAGCTTGCTTTGTATGAGTAGGAAAAATAGCCTCTGTTCCTGGTTATCAACTCCACAGAAGGGAAAGCGTTGTCAATAGTGATTGTCTTGTCTCTGGCAGCTTAGTAACGTAATAACATTTTCTATTTGGATAAATACAATGTTTAACCTCCTGAGAAACCACTATTTTTTTCTTGATTACGCTGGAATGTATCATGAAGATGTAATTATTGCGAAACCCGAGAGTGGAGACCTGCTGAAAACAACATTGAAACAGACATAAATCAATGTGGGGTTGCCGATGCACCGCCACGCTGTGAATTCAAGGCCAATCTCAGGGATATTGGAAATATATTAAGTGTAATAATGCTTTCCTGCCACTGAATATCTAATAGGTCATAGAAGGGTGTGGCTGACTCCTTTCATTTAAATGAAAAGACTTTCAAATTCATATTGTTCGTCCAATTGTTGCAGGATTTCTAACTAATTTAATTGAATCCCACCACTCCCAGTAGTACTAGCCAATATACAGTGCATTCGGAAAGTATTCAGACCCTTTTTACGTTACAGCCTTATTCTAAATGTAACGATGTTCGTCTGAAGAAGGTGTGGACCAAAGCGCAGCGTGGTAAGTGTTCATGTGATTTTTATTTAAACTGAACACAAAACAAAATAACAAAGAGAATGAACGAAAACGAAACAGTCCTGTAAGGTGCAGAAACACAAAAAAAGAAAACAACTACCCACAAATCATAGTGGGAAAACAGGCTGCCTAAGTATGGTTCCCAATCAGAGACAACGATAAACAACTGCCTCTGATTGGGAACCATACCAGGCCAAACACAGAAATACAAAAACATAGAACAACACATAGAATGCCCACACCAACTCACGCCCTGACCAAACTAAAATAGGGACATAAAAAGGAACTAAGGTCAGGACGTGACAGTAAAATTGTTTTTTTACACACAATACACCACAATGACACACCGAAAACAGGTTTTCTTCTTTTTTTTTGCTAATTTATAAAAAATATATAAAATTAAAAACATAAATACCTTATTTACATAAGTATGACACTCAGAATTGAGCTCAGGTAAATCCTGTCACCAATTAAATTGATTGGACATGATTTGGAAAGGCACACACCTGTCTATATAAGGTCCCACAGTTGACAGTGCATGTCAGAGCAAAAACCAAGCCATGAGGTAGAAGGAATTGTCCATAGAGCTCTGAGACAGGATTGTGTCAAGGCACAGATCTGGGGAAGGGTACCAAAACATTTCTGCAGCATTGAAGGTCCCCAAGTCCACCGTGGCCTCCATCATTCTTAAATGGAAGAAGTTTGGAACCGCCAAGACTCTTCCTAGAGCTGGCAGCCAGGCAAAACTGATCAATCGGAGGGAGAAGGGCCTTGGTCAGGGAGGTGACTAAGAACCTGATGGTCACTCTGACAAAGCCCCAGAGTTCCTCTGCGGAGATGGGAGAACCTTCCAGAAGGACAACCATCTCTGCAAGTACTCCACCGATCTGGCCTATATGGTAGAGTGGCCAGACAGAAGCCACTCCTCAGAAAAGGGCACATGAAAGCCAGCTTGGAGTTTGCCAAAATACATCTAAAAGAATCTCAGACCATGAGAAACAAGATTGCCAAGCGTCACGTCTGGAGGGAACCTGACACCATCTCTACAGTGGAAGCATCATGCTGTGGGGAAGTTTTTCAGTGGCAGGGACTGGGAGACTAGTCAGGATCGAGAGAAAGATGAACGGAGCAAAGTACAGAGATCCTTGATGAAACCTGCTCCAGAATGCTCAGGACTTCAGAATGGCGCGAAGGTTCACCTTCTAACAGGACAATGCAGGATGGGCTTCAAGACAAGTCTCTGGCCCAGCCCAAGCCCGCATTTGAACCCGATCGAACATCTCTGGAGAGACCTGAAAATAGCTGTGAAGCGATGCTCCACATCCAACCTGACAGCCTGAGATGAGAGAATGGGAGAAACTCTCCAAATACAGGTGTGCCAAGCTTTTAGCGACATATCCAAAGGTGCTTCAACAAAGTACTGAGTAAAGGATCTGAATACTTACAGTCCAGTCAAGAGTTTGGACACACCTACTCATTCAAGGGTTTTTCTTTATTTTTGCTATTTTCTATGTTATAGAATAACACTGAATACATACAACATATGAAATAACACATATGGAATCATGTAGTAACCAAAAAAGTGTTTAACAAATCAAAATATATTTGAAATTTGAAATTTTTCAAAGTAGCCACCCTTTGCCTTAATGACAGCTTTGCACACTCTTGGCATTCTCTCAACCAGCTTCATGAGTAAGAAGATAGCCCTATTTGGCAAAAGACCAAATCCATATCATGGCAAGAACATCTCAAATAAGCTTTAAGTCGTGAAGGTCAGTCAATCCGGAAAACTTCAAGAAGTTTATTCAAGTGCAGTCACAAAAAACATCAAGCGCTATGATAAAACTGGCTCTCATGAGGAGCACCACAGGAAAGGAAGACTGAGAGTTACCTCTGCTGCAGAGGATAAGTTCATCAGAGTTAACTTCACCTCAGATTGCAGGCCAAATAAATGCTTCACGGAGTTCAAGTAACAGACATATCTCAACATCAACTGTTCAGCGGAGACTGCGTGAATTATTCCTTCATTGTTGAATTGCTGCAAAGAAACCACTACTAAAGAACACAAATAAGAAGAAGAGACTTTCTTGGGCCAAGGAACACGAGACCAGTGGAAATCTGTCCTTTGGTCTGATGACTCGAAATTTGTGAGATGCAGAGTAGGTGAACGGGTGATCTGTGCATTTGTGGTTCCCACCATAAAGCATGGAGGAGGAGGTGTGACGGTGTGGGGGTTCTTTGCTGGTGAAACTGTCTGTGATTGATTTAGAATTCAAGGCACACTTAACCAGCATGGCTACCACAGCATTCTGCAGCGATATGCCATCCTATCTGGTTGTCTACTTTGAAGAATCTCAAATATAAAATGTATTTTGATATGTTTAACACTTTTTTGGTAATGATTCCATATGTGTTATTTCATAGTTTTGACGTCTTCACTATTATTCTACAATATAGAAAATGGTGTCAAAACTTTGGACTGGTACTGTATGTAAATTAAATATTTCCTCATTTTAATTATTTTGTTTTTGCAAAAAAATCTAAAAACCTGTTTTTGCTTCGTCATTGTGGGGTATTTTGTGAAGATTGTTGAGGGGGAAAAACTATTAAATACATTTTAGAATAAGGCTGAAACGTAACAAAATGTGGAAAAAGTCAAGGGGTCTGAATACTTTGCAAATGTACTGTAAAAGCAATAACACAATACTTTGTAAAGAAAATATGAATGATATAATAGCAATAGATGTGTATAACAGAATCACTTCAATAGTGAAAATTCTCATTTACATTCTGCTGTTTTACTGAAGGAATCTGTTGCAGTCCTCTTTTGACAGTTTCTAGGCAGCATTGAACCTATGGGACTTTGCATTATATGCTTAAGGCATCTGTCAGCCCATTTCAACAAAAGGCAGTAATGTAATGGGAAATGTGCCTCCTGCACAGAGTTCCTTTCCAAATAGTATCATCCAAACTATCATTGACTTAACTTTCAGGGGAATATGGTCTTTTAGATTCCTCCACACATGTATTGGCATAATGTACAGTAGGTAAAATAGTTAAATAGGTGCAAATCATTGTTTTGGAGAAATATATATAATTTTAAAGACAATAGTTTTTCCAGTCAATCATACAGTCATTCAAGGTTAACTTTCTAATAGGAATATTTAATCAATTCAATATTTAACCAGAAACAATATTTCCACTGGACCTCATGGACTAAACTTTTTGAGTGAAAGGGTTGTTAATACTTGTATAACGAGCACTAGTACTTGTATCTCAGCATTTAAACATAGATCCCATTTTTATTCCATAGGCAATTTCCATAACACATGAATCATTCAGGAACACAAACATGCTCAGGATCGATACTGTAAGGGCCCAAGGCAACATCACAGGACCCCATCATAGGCGCTTGGGTTTTATTGGCATTACTCAAAAGAGACCTGCTCGAAAGGTTGCGGATGCCAACTCCTGATAAATTACAGCACTTCTTTTCTGTTCCACTTGAACTTTTTGTTTCGATAAATACCTTTGATTGTGCTTGAGTCACTGACAGTAGCTAGATATGAATGGTGGCAAATAGGAACGATTGATTACTGCAGCTCATCTATCTTGGTCAAGTAAAATTAGTGTTTCACTCACAGAGATGTGAAACGTAGTCCATCATTTTCAATTGGCCCCTAAGACCCTCACAAACTTCTACAGATGCACCATTGAGAGCATCCTGTCGGAAATGCAAATAGCATAACAAAAACAATCCCCATAAAAATCTGTCAGTTTAAGCGAGATATATCTGTTCTTTGCATTGATTGCGTGTCCATCCACTGCATCCCCCGATGTTGTACTTCCACGTCTGCAGTGAACGGTGATAAAGCTAGAGCTAGAGTTTGTCAGATCATGAGACATCTCAAAAATCGATCTTCTCACAAAATTGTCTGTAGCGTCCGAACGGTTTGGCCTAGATTATGACCCCTCTATCGTAAGGTGACACTCTAACGAACACATACATGCCAGTTGTTTTGCTCTCGTCTGAAGGTCCCCCGGTACCAGTTGAACATTTTTTATGGATGTAAGTATGGAGACTGTTTAGTGCCAATATAAAGGGTTAAATAGGTGTAAAAACAATTAATGAAAATGTTTCCAGATTTTTCTTATATCTCTCAAATATAGGACACACACTTCAGAACAAACTTCCTTTTTATTTTATTTTTGGGACTTATGTTCCATGTAGTGAATCCGTTATTCAATGCGTTTGTATAGGCTAATAGCAGTAAGGCCAAATAAAACATTTCAACATAATAATTTTCGTATATATTTTTTGATACTTCAAGGAGTCTTAAAATTCAATATCAAATAGCTAAATGATATGACCTTCTTAAAACAAATCCATATAGCATAGTATTAATGATTTTTTCAAGGGAGTATGCGAGCACCATCGTTCGGTTCGGCTGGCTAGGCGCCAGCCGAACTGAAGCATGCTGACGCCTTTAGACTGTACAGGCCCTCATTTGCTCCAGGGGCGCCATACTACTCTGGCTGACCCTGTAAAATAACACATTTCACTGCACCTATTTGGTGTATGTGACAATAAAACACATTATTTTATTCTTATCCTTATTATTACTACTGTGAGTGATGGGATTAAATAAAATGTGTTTGAAATCTAGCAACAATTGGACTAACAATACGAATTTGAAAGTCTTTCGGGCTTCTAATTACTCATTCGTTCCCTCATTCATTCAACAAGACAAACTTCAAAACCGCTTATCAGTTCAAAGCAAAAAGCAAAAACAATCATATATAATATATGAATAAATAATATACTCATATAGGGCCCGATTCAGACTTCGCACATTTATCGCCTTTCTTATGCACGCCTTACTTGCTCGCGCTTAATAAATGTAATCCAACCACTGAAAACCCTCCCACTTGCTGGCCAACAGATTTCTCATGGAGTTTTCATTCAATAGGGTTTTCTGAACATTTATCTAAAGCCTTCCCTTTAATTGTTTGCTGTTCAGATTTGTTCCTGACCTGGGTACTGTGCAAAGACCCTTGGCGTCATGTCTGTGGGGTAAGTGTGTGTGTCAGTGGTGTGAGTAAGTTGACTATGCAAACAATTTGAAATTAATGTTTCTTATAAAAACAAGAAGTGATGCGGTCAGTCTCTCATAAACTGTTAGCCAAGAAAGACTGGCATGCATAGTATTGATATTAGCCCTCAGATTACAGAGAAGAGCAAAATGTGCTGCTCTGTTCTGGGCCATCTGCAGCCTTTCTAGGTCATTATATTCAGCGCCTGACCATATGACTGGACAATAATCAATATAAGTTAAAACTAAAGCCTGCAGTGGAGTGCAGTGTCAAAAAAGCAGAGCATAATTAGAACATTCTAGAAATCACAAGTCAACTCGGTAGGTTTGGTGCTGTGTACTGTCATTTGCCCATGGCTACAGAAGTCTATAGCTTGGGTCTCCAAATTTCCTTATTGCAAGTTACACGGCCAGCGTTTCATAAATTTGGAAAAGGGGATATGTTGATATGCTTCAGTTTGCTGCATATGACTGGTTTCACATTTGTCTCCAGGGATCACAAGGTAAAATATATCTAAAACAATTAATTTATTTTAAAAAATCTATATTTAGAATCACCTTATGGAAACGCCTTACTCATTTACTTAGCTCTTATCAATAGTTCACATCAATGTGTAAATTACAGTGCATGGAGAATGGTGTTATTTCTATCTGAAAAATGTTCCATTTACTCAGTTTTTTCACACTCAACAGTTTCCTGTGTGCATCAAGAATGGTCCACCACCCAAAGAACGTCCAGCCGACTTGACTCAAACGTGGGAAGCATTGGAGTCAACATGGGCCAGTTTCCCTGTGGACACTTTCGACACCTTCTCGAGTTCATGCCCTGACAAATTGAGGCTGTTCTAAGGGCAAAAGTGTGGGTACAAGTTGAGATACTTGTTGTTGAGATACAACAAAGATGTGTACCTTCCGGAAGGTTAAGGACACCAGGGATGAATAGTACACCCCCAAGTATAAGTAAGACAAGCACATTCTTATGGGAATAGCATAGTGTACAAGTGAATCCCAAGTGAGTTTTAGATGGGTTACTCCTCACCATCGCTTCAGCTATCCCAACTGTACTGCAATGGCTCAAAGAATAATTAAACCCCCATGAGGTACACTGTAAATCATCTGAACAATCAATCATCTACTGTTATTGCTGTCAGTGCATTTTCAATGTTCTCAAGGTGTGAAATGACATTTAAAAAGACTATGACTATGACCAGATGTCTGACCCCTTCATTGATAAGGTCCTCACTGTAGAGCATTGATGATCTAGCTGGATGATCTAGCCTCCCAATCACTGCCATTAGTCAAACATTAGATAATACTCATGTTCATGGGTATAATCATTCACTTCCTGTTTGGGGACAGGAATATGCTGGGAACCGAATGTTAGGGTTAGGGTTGTTCTTGAAACAAAGAGGCCTAGCACTGCAGTAATAGTGTTATACATTTCAATTAATAGTAGCTGGATATGTATCACCAAGGGCAACACATTCTTCATCCATATCAATTCATTCACTGTTAGGTCACTTGGCCTGAAATGATGATAGGCCATACAAACTAGTGATCATATTGTCCATTGGGGTTGTTAAAAACGCATTAGTGTACCGCAAATAATTATTCCAATAATGAGTTAGAGGCTATCATTTGTCAATCCATGAAAATAAAGCATTTTTCTTTATTTAACCAGGTAGGCTAGTTGAGAACAAGTTCTCATTTACAACTGCGACCTGGCCAAGATAAAGCAAAGCAGTGCGACACAAACATCAACACAGAGTTACACATGGAATAAACAAAAGTACAGTCAATAACACGATAGAAAAAGTCTATATACAGTGTGTGCAAATGGCGTGAGGAGGTAAGGCAATAAATAGGCCATGGTAGCGAAGTAATTACAATTGAACAAATTAACACTGGAGTGATAGATGTGTAGATGATGATGTACAAGTAGAAATACTGGTGGGCAAAAGAGCAAAAAAGTAAATTAAAACAATATCGGGATGAGGTAGGTAGACTGAATGGGCTATTTACAGATGGGCTGTGTACAGCTGCAGCGATCGGTAAGCTGCTCAGATTGCTGATGCTTAAAGTTAGTGAGAGAGATATAAGTCTCCAACTTCAGCGATTTTTGCAATTCGTTCCAGTCATTGGCAGCAGAGAACTGGAAGGAAAGGAGGCCAAAGGAGGTGTTGGCTTTGGGACGACCAGTGAGATATACCTGATGGAGCGCGTGCTACGGGTGGGTGTTGTTATGGTGACCAGTGAGCTGAGATAAGGCAGAGCTTTACCTAGCAGACGTATTGGGCGGCAGGGTAGCCTAGTGGTTAGAGCGTTGGACTAGTAACCGGAAGGTTGCGAGTTCAAACCCCCGAGCTGACAAGGTACAAATCTGTCGTTCTGCCCCTGAACAGGCAGTTAACCCACTGTTCCCAGGCCTGGTTAAATAAAGGTAAAATAAAAAATAAGGAGGCTATTTTGTAGATGACATCGCCAAAGTCAAGGATCGGTAGGATAGTCAGTTTTACGAGGGTATGTTTGGCAGCATGAGTGAAGGAGGCTTTGTTGCGATTTAGGAAGCCAATTATAGATTTAAATTTGGATTGGAGATGTGTAATGTGAGTCTGGAAGGAGAGTTGACAGTCTAGCCAGACACCTAGGTACGTATGTATAGATATCCACATATTCTAAGTCAGAACCGTCCAGAGTAGTGATGCTAGACGGGTGGGCAGGTGCAGGCAGCGATCGGTTGAAGAGCATGCATTTAGTTTTACTAGCGTTTAAGAGCAGTTGGAGGCCACAGAAGAAGTGTTGTATGGCACTGAAGCTCGTTTGGAGGTTTGTTAACACAGTGTCCAAAGAAGGACCAGATGTATACAGAATGGTGCCGTCTGCGTAGAGGTGGATCATGGAATCACCAGCAGCAAGAGCGACATTGCTGATATATACAGAGAAAAGAGTCAGCCCGAGAATTGCACCCTGTTGTACCCCCATAGAGACTGCCAGAGGTCCGGACAACAGGCCCTCCGATTTGACACACTGAACTCTATCTGAGAAGTAGTTGGTGAACCAGGCGAGGCAGTCATTTGAGAGACCAAGTCTGTTGAGTCTGCCAATAAGAATACGGTGATTGACGGAATCGAAAGCCTTGGCCAGGTGGATAATTTTAGAAAGAGAGGGTCCAGATTGTCTAGCCCAGCTGATTTGTACAGGTCCAGGTTTTTCAGCTTTTTCAGAACATCTGCTATTTGGAATTTGGTGAAGGAGAAGCGGGGGAGGCTTGGGCAAGTAGCTGCGGGGGGTGCGGAGCTGTTGGCCAGGGTTGGGGTAGCCAGGAGGAAAGCATGGCCAGCCGTAGAGAAATGCTTTTTGAAATTCTTGCTTATCGTGGATTTATCGGTGGTGACAGTGTTTCCTAGCCTCAGTGCAGTGGGCAGCTGGGAGGAGGTGCTCTTATTCTCCATGGACTTTACAGTGTCCCAATTTTTTGGGGAGTTAGATCTACAGGATGCAAATGTATGTTTGAAAAAGCTAGCCTTTGCTTTCCTAACTGACTGCGTGTATTGGTTCCTGACTTTCCTGAAACGTTCCATATCACGGGGACTATTCGATGCTAATGCAGTCCGCCACAGGATATTTTTGTTCTGGTCGAGGGCAGTCAGGTCTGGAGTGAACCAAGGGCTACATCTGTTAGTTAGTTCTACATTTTTTGAAAGGGGCATGCTTATTTAATATGGTGAGTAAATTACTTTTAAAGAACAACCAGGCATCCTCTACTGACGGGATGAGGTCAATATCCTTCCAGGATACCCGGGCAAGGTCGGTTAGAAAGGCCTGCTCTCTGAAGTGTTTTAGAGTGCGTTTGACAGTGATGAGGGGTAGTCATTTGACCGCGGACCCATAGTGGATTTGGGCAATGAGGCAGTGATCGCTGAGATCCTGATTGAAATCAGCAGAGGTATATTTGGAGGGCAAGTTGGTCAGGATAATATCTATGAGGGTGCCCATGTTTATGAATTTAGGGTTGTACCTGGTGGGTTCCTTGATCATTTGTGTGAGATTGAGGGTATCTAGGTTAGATTGTAGGATTGCTGGGGTGTTAAGCACATCCCAGTTTAGTTCACCTAACAGAACGAACTCTGTTCGGGAGCTGAGGGGGGTCTTTAACAGGCGGCAACAGTAAGAGACCAATTTCTGGAGAGATACATTTTTTAAATTAGAAGATCAAACTGTTTGTGCATAGATCTGGAAAGTATGACAGAACTTTGCAAGCTATCTCTGCAGTAGATTGCAACTCTGCCTTTGGCAGTTCTATCTTGATGGAAAATGTTGTAGTTGGGTGATGAAAATCTCATAATTTTTGGTGGCCTTCCTAAACCAGGATTCAGACACGGCTAGGACATCAGGGTTAGCGGAGTGTGCTAAAGCAGTGAAGAAAAAAAACTTAGGGAGGAGGCTTCTGATGTTAACATGCATGAAACCAAGGCTTTTACGGTTACAGAAGTCAACAAATGAGAGCGCCTGGGGACAAGCAGGGCCTGGGTTAACCTCCACATCACCCGAGGAACAGAGGAGGAGTAGGATGAGGGTATGGCTAAAGGCTAGCAAAACTGGTCGTCTAGTGTGTTGGGGACAGAGAATAAAAGGAGCAGATTTCTGGGTGTGGTAGGATAGATTCGGGGCATAATGTACAGCCAGAGGTATGGTAGGGTGCGGGTACAGTGGAGGTAAACCTAGGCATTGAGTGACGATAAGAAAGGATGCATCTCTGGACCCACCCGCCATGTAGAGGATAAGAACAGGGTAAAAACCGTTATAAAACCGCAGTGAGTACGTACAGGATAAGAATCTTTGTTAGGGCCTGATGGCCTTGTCTTCAGGTGGTCTGTTCACACAGGAACTTTTCCACAACCATGCATTGCTTATATCATAATGTGTTTTTTCCCCCTCTAATTACCTGCTGCGAGTCTGCTTTGAATAATGCATCTGGCTGGTTTTTGTTGACATAATGCGTACAGATTTTTAACATGACCGGCTTGCCACAATCTCTCACCCATTCAATATTCAGAACAACATGAAACCTTGCAGAAGTGATCTCGTCTCACTAAGACGACTGCTTTGTGCATAGCCTGTCGTGTATTGATACTAACATGCCAACTTTTCAAGCTGAGGGACTTTTCTCCCCTTTGTTTTTCTGACTTTCTGACTTTTAATGGAATAAAGTAACGCGGTTAGTCTTGCTCCGTAGAGGATCTATTTTGAAACCTGACTTCTGCCCCAGTCCATTAATCTCAGCATAACTTTTCAACTCAAGTACTCTCTCTTTGTTATGCTCTATATGCTCTCGGATAAAAGGTTATTGCAGTGAAATCGTAATATTAAAGTAGAAAACCTGGGAATAAGTTCACACTTAGCTTTGACAAGACTTTTACCATAGTTGTGTTACTGGCACTACAGTTGTTGGTTAAATGTGTCTCATATATGCTTCAATTGACAACACTTTCAGTTCATATCATACTTTATAATTATAAACATTAACATTAGACAACAGAGACATACGGTCAACATATTTGGAAGACTTTGAAACTTTACTGTATTAGGTGCAAAGTTTCCTTGTGAAATTACTCTTAACTTCATTGCTTCCCAAACATGGTCTGAAGATAACAAATAATGGTTCAAGTTAATGTTCAATATGAGAATGAAACTGAGGGACACAGATGACACATTCCTCACTTAAGAAGTGAAGCCTTTGATTAGGAAATTCACTTTTAATCAGAGAGTTCAAACAGCGCTCAGAACCATTCTGCTGGGGAGAGACAGAGAGCAGCTTCAATTATGTAACAGCGGTAATTGCATTCAGAAGCCTACTACAGTAGTTTCCAGTGGAACTTCACAGCAAAATCCAGGTGCGAGAGGAACCATGTCAGATGGTCCAACATACTATAGTATGAAAACCAACAAACCAATTGTTAGAGAATGAGAATACATGTACACGTTTTACACAACTTCCTCCTCACTGAATCTTCAAGTCTTGGTAAGTATTCTTGTTACCAAGTCATTTTTCAGACCATTATCAAATGTAAGCTATTACAGCAACATTTGTTATAGGAAGAACACTGTTTATTTAATCCTAACAAAAATATACCCTGAAGTTTTACCACTCAGAATGGAAAGGGCTGTTAATTCTATATTTATGGTCATTTAATTACAGCATCCTCAATCATCATTGACTTCTCCAACCCTCTCAGTACCAGAGCCACTGTGACTCATCTCAAGGGCAGGAGTAGGAGCCGGAGAGGAAGAGCCTCACTGGATTCCACTCATGGGGTTTCCAGCAGCCGTCTCTTCAAGAAATAAAAGCATTCAAAATGTCATGCTGTGGCATTTTTCACGCTAGGAGCGCCGTTATAGGCTTCCAGACCACAAGCGTTGAAGCAATTCCTTTTTAATGTATTCTCGCTGAAGGGGACAGGGCGACCAACCTCTATCTGGTGCCCAAACTCAAAGGTAAGGAATTACTTATGGCATTGTATCTTGCTGCACTTGCCAGGGCTCGAGGCGAGTTTTGTCTGAAACACTATCTGCGAGGTTCGAGGAAAATACAATACTTGTGAAATCCTTGTTGGAATCTTGCAATGTGAATAGGATTTATTTCAGGTCAAAGCTCAGTGCAGGGGTAAGGAAGTCCTGCCTTGGGTGGGCTTTATGCTATGTGTCATAGTTGGGGGGTAAGGGGTCTATCTGCCAAAATTGCTCCACTACTTTTGCAAAGTTGAAAAGAGGAAATATCATGCAAACTGCCTATGGGCCTCCACACCTTTTAAATAAATCACACATGTTTTCCTATGCAACCCTGTAATGTCTTACTAATGTTACATAACACATACAGTTGAAATCGGAAGTTGACATACACCTTAGCCAAATACATCTTAACAGTTTTTTTTGCAAATTCCTGACATTTAATCAGAGTAAAAATTCCCTGCCTTAGGCCAGTTAGGATCACCACTTTATTTTAAGAATGTGAAATGTCAGAATAATAGCAGAGAGAATGATTTATTTCAGCTTTTATTTCTTTCATCACATTCCCAGTAGGTCAGAAGTTTACATACACTCAAATAGTATTTGGTAGCATTGCCTTTACATTGTGTCCAACGTTTCGGGTAGCCTTCCACAAGCTTCCCACAATAAGTTGGGTGAATTTTGGCAGATTCCTCCTGACAGAGCTGGTGTAACTGAGTCAGGTTTGTAAGGTCCCCTTGCTCGCACACGCTTTTTCAGTTCTGCCCACAAATTTTCTATAGGATTGAGGTCAAGGCTTTGTGATGGCCATTCCAATACCTTGACTTTGTCCTTAAGCCATTTTGCCACAACTTTGGAAGTATGCTTGGGGTCATTGTCCATTTGGAAGACCCATTTGCGACCAAGCTTTAACTTCCTGACTGATGTCTTGAGATGTTGCTTCAATATATCAACATAATTCTCCATCCTCATGACGCCATCTACTTTGTGAAGTGCACCAGTCCCTCCTGCAGCAAAGCATCCCCACAACATGATGCTGCCACCCCCGTGATTCATGATTGGGATGGTGTTCTTCGGCTTGCAAGCCTTCTACTTTTTCCTCCAAAAATAACAATGGTCAATATGGCCAAACAGTTCCATTTTTTGTTTCATCAGACCGGAGGACATTTGCATAAAAAGTACGATCTTTGTCCCCATGTGCATTGGCAAACCGTAGTCTGACTTTTTTATGAGGTTTTGGAGAAGTGACTTCTTCCTTGCTGAACGGCCTTTCAGGTTATGTCGATATAGGACTCGTTTACTGTCGATATAGATACTTTTGTACCTGTTTCCTCCAGCATCTTCACAAGGTCCTTTGCTGTTGTTCTGGGATTGATTTGCACTTTTCACACCAAAGTATGTTCATCTCTAGGAGACAGAACGCGTCTCCTTCCTGAGCGGTATGACGGCTGAGTGGTCCCATGGGGTTTATACTTGCATACTATTGTTTGTACAGATGAACGCGGTACCATCAGGTGTTTGAAAATTGCTCCCAAGGATGAACCAGACTTGTGGAGGTCTACAATTTTGGCTGATTTCTTTTGATTTTCCCATGATGTCAAGCAACGAGGCACTGAGTTTGAAGGTAGGCCTTGAAATACATCCACAGGTGCACCTTCAATTGACTCAAATGATGTCAATTAGCCTTTCAGAAGCTTCTAAAGCCATGGCATCATTTTCTGGAATTTTCCAAGCTATTTAAAGGCACAGTCAACTTAGTGCATGTAAACTTCTGACCCACTGGAACTGTGATACAGTGAATTATAAGTGAAATATTCTGTCTGTAAACAGTTGTTGGAAAAATTACTTGTGTCATGGACAAAGTAGATGTCTTAAACTACTTGCAAAAACTAAAGTTTGTTGACAAGAAATTTGTGGAGTGGTTGAAAACAAGTTTAATGACTCCAACGTAACTGTATGTAAACTTCTGACTTCAACTGTACGTCTTTCATAGAATAAGTGTCATTTTATTTCCCGTGAAGGCTGGCTGTGTCTTTGTGTTCAGATCTTCAATGCTTCCATCCTTGTAGTTGTTTTCATGGCCAGGTTCATGTGGAGGAGGACTGTGTGATACTGCTCTCTCTAGCTCTCTTCTTTTGAGCAGTGTGAGATTCCGCTAGCACAGCTGGAAAATAGAAGGTCCCCAGGTGGGACTGAATAAGAAACACCTTGTCCTTCTTAACAAGGCCACAAGAGAGAGAGAGAGAAAGAAACATGCGGGTAATTAGCATCAGCCCCTTAGTCTTAAGACTAACTGGTCTTCTGTGGTATGCTCTCTCTGATATTTCACAGATCCTTGTTTAATCGATTGACATGACTCATTCAATATTTACTTGATTTGTACTGTATATCTTTGTGCCAGGAGCATAGTCTTGATTGAGACAAATGATCTATTTTCACAAAAACTGTGAATTGTCCTCCTCAGGCTTCCCTAAGCTGAGAACATTGTGTAGAGGTCGTTTTGACGTCTGTGGGAGCTGGTAATGTACTGTATATCTACAGCCTAGTCCGAGTGCTTTAGATAGAAGAAAATGTCTGTTTTAACCCTAGAAGCACTGACATATTTTGACATTGGAAATCATGTCAAAAATACACTTTCTGTATAATGCAATGCATTACATTTTCGGTAATGCGTTACATTATGTTGCCCTTATTACTATGTAACTCCACAGTAGTAATTAGCCTGGCGGGTAGGAGCGAATCCCTGAGCTGACAATGTAAAAATCAATTGTCCTGCCCCTGAGCAAGGCAGTTAAACTACTGTTCCCCTGGCACCTATGGCGTGGACGTCGTTTAAGGCAGCCCCCCCACCTCTCTGATGCAGAGGGTTTGGGTTGAATGCGGAAGACACATTTCAGTTGAATGCATTCAGATGTACAACTGTCTAGGTATCCCCCTTTTCCTTTCCTTTAGTAGTTACATAGATGTTACTATGTAATTACATGATAATAAGGGTCTAGTGATATCAGTTATTGGAACAAGGAATACGTAATTGCACATCCACATTAAGTTGCCCATACTACTATGTCACTAAATTAGCATAATACAAAAATACCCATTAAAAAAACGTCAGTTTAAGCTAGAGATATCTGTTTTGCGTTGGATGCCTCTCAATCGACCGCATCCACCAATGTCCCACTCCCACATTTGTGGTGAAAGGTGACAGAGCTAGAGCTGTGTTTGTCAGACCATGAGACGTCTCGAAAATCGGTCTTCTCACAAAATCATCTGTAGCGTCCAAGCTATTATGACCCCTCTATGGAAAGATGAGACTCTCAAGTGTGTTCACCTGATACTTCCTATATCTCTCAGACATAGGACAGACACTTCAAAACACATTTCCTTTAGATTGTTTTGTGGTACTATCTGTTGTTCCAGTGAATATGTTATTCAATGCTTTTGTATGAGCTAATAGCATTAAGGCCAAATAAAAAATGTCATCAAATAATTGTTTTAAATATATTTTTGATACTTCAAGGGGTCTTGAAATGTTTAATCAAATAGCAAAATGTTCCTTGGTATTATTTCTTAAAACAATTCCATATAGCTTAGTAATTTTGCGCACATATTTTTTTAACATCCCTGTTAGTGAGCATTTCTCCTTTGCCAAGATAATTCATCCACCTGACAGGTGTAGTATATAAAGAAGCTGATTAAACAGCATGATCATTAAACAGCTGCAGCTTGTGCTGGGGTCAATAAAGGGACACTCTAAAATGTGCAGTTTTGTCACACAACACAATCCCACAGATGTCTCAAGTTTTGAGGGAGCGTGCAATTGGTGTGTTGACTGCAGAAATGCCCACCAGAGCTGTTGCCAGAGAATTGAATGTTCATTTCCTTACCATAAGCTGACTCCAACATTGTTTTAGACAATTTGGCAGTACGTCCAACTGGCTTCACGACCACAGACCACGTGTGGGCGAGCGGGTAGCTGATGTTAACGTTGTGAAAAGAGCACCCCGTGGTGGTGGTGGGGTTATGGTATGGGCAGGCATAAGCTACAGACAACGAGCACAATTGCATTTTATCAATGGCAATATGAATGCACAGAGATGGCATGACGAGATCCTGAGGCCCATTGTCGTGCCATTCATCTGCCGCCATCACCTCATGCTTCAGCATGACAATGCAGGCCCAATGTCACAAGGGTCTGTACACAATTCCTGGAAGCTGAAAATGTCCCAGTTCTTCCATGGCCTGCATACTCACCATATATGTTACCCATTGACCATGTTTGGGATGCTCTGGATCGACGTGTACGACAGCGTGTTCAGGTTCCCGCCAATATCCAGCAACTTCGCACAGCCATTGAAGAGGAGTGGGACAACATTACATAAGGCCACAATCAACAGCCTGATCAACTCTATGCGAAGAAGATTAGTCAAGGCAGCATGAGACAAAAGGTGGTCACACCAGATACTGTCTGGTTTAATGATCCTTGTCCCTATTTTGTGAAATCCATAGATTAGGGCACAATTCATTTATATAAATTGACTGATTTCCTTATATGAACTGTAACTCACTCAAATCTTTGAAATTGTGGCATGTTGTGTTTGTATCTTTGTTCAGTATATTTATTCTGAATGGTACCTCGGCAAGACGGAGCAGCTCTTCCTCCCGGGGAAGGACTGCCCGTTCCATGATCTCGCCATCACGGTTGACAACTCCATTGTGTCCTCCTCCCAGAGCGCTAAGAACCTTGGCGTGATCCTGGACAACACCCTGTCGTTCTCAACTAACATCAAGGCGGTGGCCCGTTCTTGTAGGTTCATGCTCTACAACATCTGCAGAGTACAACCCTGCCTCACACAGGAAGCAGCGCAGGTCCTAATCCAGGCACTTGTCATCTCCCGTCTGGATTACTGCAACTCGCTGTTGGCTGGGCTCCCTGCCTGTGCCATTAAACCCCTACAACTCATCCAGAACGCCGCAGCCCGTCTGGTGTTCAACCTTCCCAAGTTCTCTCACGTCACCCCGCTCCTCCGCTCTCTCCACTGGCTTCCAGTTGAAGCTCGCATCCGCTACAAGACCATGGTGCTTGCCTACGGAGCTGTGAGGGGAACGGCACCTCAGTACCTCCAGGCTCTGATCAGGCCCTACACCCAAACAAGGGCACTGCGTTCATCCACCTCTGGCCTGCTCGCCTCCCTACCACTGAGGAAGTACAGTTCCCGCGCAGCCCAGTCAAAACTATTCGCTGCTCTGGCCCCCCAATGGTGGAACAAACTCCCTCACGACGCCAGGACAGCGGAGTCAATCACCACCTTCCGGAGACACCTGAAACCCCACCTCTTTCAGGAATACCTAGGATAGGATAAAGTAATCCTTCTCACCCCCTCCCCCCTTAAAAGATTTAGATGCACTATTGTAAAGTGGCTGTTCCACTGGATGTCTTAAGGTGAACGCACCAATTTGTAAGTCGCTCTGGATAAGAGCGTCTGCTAAATGACTTAAATGTAATGTAAATGTACATGCATTCACACAGTCTTGATTTATGGGATCCTTCCCACTGTATGATTGGTGTGTCAAGTGATAAAGTTTATGGGAAAAAATGCACTTGTCCTCATGTTAAAATGACAGTTTATTAAATATTCTACATCTGTAATGGCATCAATCAAATCAAACTTGATTGATAATGCACATTTCTCACAACAAGTGCATTTCAAGGTGTTCAAACTCATGTATTGAAAGACATGGCATTTAGGCATCCTTCCTCTTGGCAGGTCTCTACCACATGCAGATGACCCCGTGCAGCTCATAAGTGTAGCTATGCAGCTGTTTTTGTGATTCACGATATTGGCTGTACAGATGTGTATTGCGAGTGGAGGAAGCCAGCTGTGCCCGACCAGGTGCAGTCAGTGGAGGACCTGTACCCGGTCGAAGACTACAACCCTCTGACCCGAGAGTCCACAGAAGAGGATCTTCAGTGCCTAAGGAACCGTCTCCGGGGAGGTTCAGTGGAATGATATGGCTCCTTGAACCTGAGCCAGAACAACTGCTATCCTCTCTGTCATCCCCATGCAGGCATCCTGGCTGGCATGGCGCTGTCGGTGGAGCAGCAGGTGGCTATACGACAGTCAACAGTTGGATAGGGCACCACCCCCAACTGGCACACCATGAGGAGCGAGAGGTTGACGGCCAGGTTAGGGCCAAGCACATTACTCCGTCGCTGCTAAAAAGGGTCCTCAGATCACAGTCATTGGATGGGATGTTGTCTGTAAAGTGGGGCACAGATATTTTTATTTATTTATTTATTTCACCTTTATTTAACCAGGTAGGCTAGTTGAGAGCAAATTCTCATTTACAACTGCGACCTGGCCAAGATAAAGCAAAGCAGTGCGACACAAACAACAACACAGAGTTACACATGGAATAAACAAGCATACAGTCAATAACACAATAGAAAAAAAGAAAGTCTATATACAGTGCGTGCAAATGGCATGAGGAGGTAAGGCAATACATAGTACGTAGTAGCGAAGTAATTACAATCTAGCAAATGAACACTGGAGTGATAGATGTGCAGATGATGATGTGCAAGTATAAATACAGGTGTGCAAAAGAGCAGAAAAGTAAATAAAAACAATATGGGGATGAGGTAGGTAGATTGAATGGGCTATTTACAGATGGGCTGTGTACAGCTGCAGCGATCGGTTAGCTCCTCAGATAGCTGATGTTTAAAGTTAGTGAGGGAAATATAAGTCTCCATCTTTAGCGATTTTTGCAATTCGTTCCAGTCATTGGCAGCAGAGAACTGGAAGGAAAGGAGGCCAAAGGAGGTGTTGGCTTTGGGGATGACCACTGAGATATACCTGCTGGAGCGAGTGCTACGGGTGGGTGTTGTTATGGTGACCAGTGAGCTGAGATAAGGCGGAGCTTTACCTAGCAGACTTATAGATGACCTGGAGCCAGTGGGTCTGGCGACGAATATGTAGCGATGGCCAGCCGATGAGAGCATACAGGTCGCAGTGGTGGGTGGTGTATGGGGCTTTGGTGACAAAACGGATGGCACTGTGATAGACTGCATCCAGTTTGCAGAGTACAGTGTTGGAGGCTATTTTGTAGATGACATCGCCAAAGTCAAGGATCGGTAGGATAGTCAGTTTTACGAGGGTATGTTTGGCAGCATGAGTGAAGGAGGCTTTGTTGCGATTTAGGAAGCCGATTCAATATTTAATTTTGGATTGGAGATGTGTAATATGAGTCTGGAAGGAGAGTTTACAGTCTAGCCAGACACCTAGGTATTTCTAGTTCTCCACATATTCTAAGTCGGAACCGTCCAGAGTAGTGATGCTAGTTGGGTGAGTGGGTGCGGGCAGCAAACGGTTGAAAAGCATGCATTTAGTTTTACTAGCGTTTAAGAGCAGTTGGAGGCCACCGAAGGAGTGTTGTATGGCACTGAAGCTTGTTTGGAGGTTTGTTAACACAGTGTCCAAAGAAGGGCCAGATGAATACAGAATGGTATCGTCTGTGTAGAGGTTGATCAGGGAATCACCCGCAGCAAGAGCGACATCGTTGATATATACAGAGAAAAGGGTCTGCTACAGGGATTGATGTGCAGCAGTCAGGGCTTTTGGTCACGGGGTCTGGGATCCTGGCTGCCCCACCGGATAGTCTAGTGGGCATCACAGTGTTGGAGGTCAAGTGTCCCTATGGTGCAAGGGACCTTACCATTGAAGAGGCAGTGAAGTTGAAGGATTTCTATATCCAGGAAGAGACCGGGTCTTACCGTCTCCGTGAAGACCATCCCCACTGGCACCAGGTCCAAGGGCAGCTCCACATCACTGGAAGGGAGACTTGCTTCTTCGTTGTGTGGACTACCAAAGTCTCCATCACCAGTGTGACGACATCTGGCAGACTCCTTTGCTGGACTAGAGGGATTTTTCAAGCACCACATGCTCCCAAAATTGCACACAAATGAGTTTTTGTTCCTACCTTGAGGTTTTATATCCAATTAGTGTTCTTTTTATGGGGGCACTGGATGAGCGTTCTCGTTGCGCCTCCTGTCCACATAGTTCATACACACACACTAGGCTCTCAGAATAGGTTTTATTGCATACAAGTTTAGCTCAAATCAGCCAACTAAAGTAGTGTAGTTAACGGAGGTTCAATCACAAAGGCCGGTCTGAGTGCATCTCCTCACAGTTTCATTCAGTAGCCCGACACAATTCAAATTGTATTTTATCATGGGCACAGCGGGAATGATGCTGTGATGTTTAAATCATTTATTTCCCCATTCATTGTGCGGAGCTTCTTTTTCTGGTAAATGCAGTGCCATTTTTCTTTCCCAATGGAAAATGGCAGCAGTATTTGAAATAATGCAACGATTAATGTAGTTTCAGTTAAGCTCATTTTGCTGTTATATCAGGTAATTTACAAATGTAACAGCACAGCATCGTGTCACTCCTCCTCAAACTATCAATTAGCCAGGTCAATTTGTAGATATATCTGCACAGCATGTTCGTTTGTCAGCTAACTAGCCAGACAGTTTAAGTTGAATGATTAACTGACAATATTTCAAATTAACTGCCAACATCAAAGCAAGCAACATCAAAGCAAAGGGCTATGTGCTATCCCTGCATTTGGCATTTTACCTACTGGCATCCCAGCATCTTACCTACTACAGCCCTCATCCTACTCATACAATACCCGTTCTGCCAGTCACATTCTGTTAAAGGTCCCCAAAGCAGACATCCCTGAGTCGCTCCTCTTTTCAGTTCGCTGCAGCAAACACTCAAACTGGACAGTTTTATCTCCATCTCTTCATTCAAAGACTCCAACATGGACACTCTTACTGACAGCTGTGGCTGCTTCACGTGATGTATTGTTGGTCTCTACCTTCTTGCCTTTTGTGCTGTTGTCTGTGCCCAGTAATGTTTGTACCATGTTTTGTGCTGCTACCATGTTGTCCTGCTGCCAAGTTGTGTTGCTACCATGTTGTTGTCATGTTGTGTTGCTACCATGCTGTGTTGTCATGTGTTGCTGCCATGCTATGTTGTTGTCTTAGGTCTCTCTTTATGTAGTGTTGTCTCTCTTGTCGTGATATGTTTGGTGCTATATTTTTATTTAATGTTTTATATTTAATCCCAGCCCCCGTCCCCCTGCCTTTTGGTAGGCCGTCATTGTGAATAAGAATTTGTTCTTAACTGACTTGCCAAGTTAAATAAAAATAAGGAGGAAGTGGAGTTGGATTGGACACACCCTACAAAAATCATCTGGACTGCTTAACGAGAGAGAGAGAGAGAGAGAGAGAGAGAGAGAGAGAGAGAGAGAGAGAGAACGTCTAAGGATGGGAGAGAAATCACTTTCAGCATATTTTCTTGCTGAGGGTGACGTTGATCATGCACTGCTTATCGTGGGGTGAGCCTGATGTTCCGCATGTCACGCCTCATCTAAAACATGGGGGAAAGGGTTCATAAAGTAAACATGGTGATGCATCTACAAATTCATTGTTTTTCACAATATTGTATCATATTTGATGAGTTACTGACCTATCCGTCCACAGGCTCGATGTGCTGTTGTCTCCACAACTGGAGACCCAACTGTAGTCTCCACACTGGCACAGGATGTCCATTCACCGGATGGTCTGAGGGATGCACTCCTGTTGGACTGGAAAACAAAGAGACATTTGGTCAGTGGTAGATCTTCTTCAATGCTGTATCACCGTCTTTATCTGGAGAGAAAACACATTGTTTATCGTAACATAAACACACCTTGGACAATGTGACAAGTGGTCCCTCAACACCCAATCGACATGCCTTATTGTCTGGCCTTGTTTCCCAATCAACAGCTACTTCTCTGATGAATGGGTCTTGGATGTTTACAAGTGCACAGCAAGTCTCCTCCAGCACATTACTATAACAACGCAGATGAGGTGGGGTGAATCTCAGGATTTTGAAATCTTTTGGTTGAGTATTTACCCTTTCAACATGGATTCTGTTTCTCGCCATGTCTTTTGTGAGATGTATCTCACTCTCTGTGAACCTTTTGTGGTTGTCAATGACCATCCTGCAGTTTCTGCTGGACCCCTGAAAGACGCAGGCATACAAGTTTGTTTATTCTCCCGACTTGGAACAATCTTCATGATGCTAATGATAAAAAGCTTGTGGATCACGTGAATGAAAGTGATGGCAACATTGCCAGGTGCAAGTCGGTGTAGCTGTGATGCAACTTCATAAGAGCAATAGACAATTGATCCTCAAATTACAGCATCTCGACCCTCCACTTGGAAAATTAGACAACGCAGTTGACAGCTGTGACCTTGTAATATTCCAAGTAATCAACAACAATGTTGAACATGTCGTTGTCTGGAAGTCTTGTTTCCATCCTAACTACTTTATGAGACAGCTGTGATGCTGAATAACTGTTACGGGTATACAGCTTATTCTCCAGTAGAACATTGAGCTGCGCTGTTTCCTCAAAATGCACCTCAGTGAAAACATTCTGCGACTATGCAGAGAGCAACCTCCTACATTCTTCAGTGGCAGAGGAGCCTGGAACTTTATTGTCTGCCATGGTGGATGTGTCTGGATCTTCCTCTTCTGCCATGGTGGATGTGTCTGGATCTTCATCTTCTGCCATGGTGGATGTGTCTGGATCTCCCTCTTCTGCCATGGTGGATGTGTCTGGATCTTCCTCTTCTGCCATGGTGGATGTGTCTGGATCTTCCTCTTCTGCCATGGTGGATGTGTTTGGATCTTCCTCTTCTGCCATGGTGGATGTGTCTGGATCTTCCTCTTCTGCCATGGTGGATGTGTTTGGATCTTCCTCTTCTGCCATGGTGGATGTGTCTGGATCTTCCTCTTCTGCCATGGTGGATGTGTCTGGATCTTCCTCTTCTGCCATGGTGGATGTGTCTGGATCTTCCTCTTCTGCCATGGTGGATGTGTCTGGATCTTCCTCTTCTGCCATGGTGGATGTGTCTGGATCTTCCTCTTCTGCCATGGTGGATGTGTCTGGATCTCCCTCTTCTGCCATGGTGGATGTGTCTGGATCTTCCTCTTCTGCCATGGTGGATGTGTCTGGATCTTCCTCTTCTGCCATGGTGGATGTGTCTGGATCTTCCTCTTCTGCCATGGTGGATGTGTCTGGATCTTCCTCTTCTGCCATGGTGGATGTGCCTGGATCTTCCTCTTCTGCCATGGTGGATGTGTCTGGATCCTCCCCTTCTGCCATGGTGGATGTGTCTGGATCTTCCTCTTCTGCCATGGTGGATGTGTCTGGATCCTCCTCTTCTGCCATGGTGGATGTGTCTGGATCTTCCTCTTCTGCCATGGTGGATGTGCTACCCTTTCTGGTAAATACAGGACCATTTCTCTTTCCCACAGGAAAATGGCAGCTGCAGACCTGAGTGTTGTCACTGGGTTTCCGGTCCACCCTTTCTGAAAGACCAACAAAAAAGTTCATTTTACTAGCTAGCTATGTTGATTACTAAAATGGTTACGTCTATATTCAAATACTATAACCAACAGACTTGACTGTAGTCACAGTAAAATCCTACTATGCAGATGGGACATTTCTGCTGGAATGGAGGAATTATCTGGAACGCTCAACCAGAAGATCAGGACAGTCTAGGGTACTATATACTCGAAGAGGTGAAGTATTGCGATGAGCTATACGGCTGTACTTATGATTCTAGTTCTCAAAAGGAGAATTAAAACCCTCAGCCGTGTGGTCACTGAGGAGGACCAACATTGGTAGGGGGAACCGTCTGGAAGGGATGGACGTATGGATGGAACATAACAATGTTGGGCAATGAGCGATTATGTCAAAGCTTGCAACAGGATGTGTAGTTCTGCATGGTAGCCGCATTAGCTGTTAATTTGCATTTCATATATATTGATAAATGTTACTTTGCCCGAAGATATTTGTGTGGTTACAAAAACATCATGCCAGGGTAAGCCTACATTAAATACAGACCTTATATGAAGTAGATGTAAAATCCCCTACGGAAAAATGAATGATGGAAAAACGATTGGAACCATTTCTGGGTTCTACAGCTAGGTTTTAGGGGGTATTATGACTCATACTGTGGTACTCAATTTAGGCTACCTCTAACTTCCATCATATGCACATTCAGATAGGGGGTGGCAGGTAGCCTAGTGGTTTGAGCGCTTGGGCTAGTAACCGAAAGGTTGGCAGATTTATTCCCCGAGCTGACAAGGTAAAACTCTGTCGTTCTGCCCCTGAACAAGGCAGTTAACTCACTGTTCCTAGGCCGTCATTGTAAATAAGAATTTGTTCTTAACTGACTTACCTAGTTAAATAAAAAATAGCCTTGTCCTAATAGGCCTGCTGTCCCTTCGTATATCTTAGCTGGCAGCATTGATATTGTGGTAGATTGTAACCAATGCCAGCAATAATTAACCCCTTGGCTACAGGTTAAATAATTTACAGCTCCAATTTTCCCCCATTATAACTGTGTTTGAGGGTAAAATAACAGTGGATTCCTTGAAAAGGGGAGAATTTGAGCTTTACAAAAACGCTAGAAGAATTACTGTACTCCTAATATTCAACAAATAGCATTTGTTTTCCCCGACTTGCATTTGCAGACTGCGGCGCAAGAACTGCAACACAAATGAATGAATAACAGTGCACATGGGGAAATATTGATTCTGATGTGATCAACACAAAAATAGCCTACATGAAAGTAAGAGATAGACTAAACATTGTTTCTAGTTATGGCTAGTTACAAGTGGCTTCGCATCAGTTCAAAAGTAACTGCCTGGGAGCTGTTTATTTATTTGTTCATTTGGATCCTCATTAGCTTTAGCAAAAGCAGCAGCTACTCTTCCTGGGGTCCACAAAAGAATACAAAGCATGACAAGTAACAAAACACAGATATACTGATAGACAAGGACAGTCACACAAATGTAAAATACAATGACATGCAAACAATACAACAACAAAAGATAATACAAACAATACCATAAAACAATGGTGATTTTTAATGTGTCTGTGTGTGTGTGTGTTTGTGTGTGTGTCCCCTCATTGTCCCAGCTGTTACATGAGATGTTGTTCAATCTGTTTTCTTAGGTGGAAGGGAGTTCCATGCGATCATGGCTCTGTATAATAATGTGCGTTGCTGTGAATTTGTTTTGGACTTGGGGACTGTGAAGAGACCCCCTGGTGGCTTGTCTTGTGGGGTACGTATGGGTGACTGAGCTGAATGTTATTTCTTGTGGGGTATGTATGGGTGACTGAGCTGAATGTTATTTCTTGTGGGGTACGTATGGGTGACTGAGCTGAATGTTATTTCTTGTGGGGTATGTATGGGTGACTGAGCTGAATGTTATTTCTTGTGGGGTATGTATGGGTGACTGAGCTGAATGTTATTTCTTGTGGGGTATGTATGGGTGACTGAGCTGAATGTTATTTCTTGTGGGGTATGTATGGGTGACTGAGCTGAATGTTATTTCTTGTGGGGTATGTATGGGTGACTGAGCTGAATGTTATTTCTTGTGGGGTATGTATGGGTGACTGAGCTGAATGTTATTTCTTGTGGGGTATGTATGGGTGACTGAGCTGAATGTTATTTCTTGTGAGGTATGTATGGGTGACTGAGCTGAATGTTATTTCTTGTGGGGTATGTATGGGTGACTGAGCTGAATGTTATTTCTTGTGGGGTATGTATGGGTGACTGAGCTGAATGTTATTTCTTGTGAGGTATGTATGGGTGACTGAGCTGAATGTTATTTCTTGTGGGGTATGTATGGGTGACTGAGCTGAATGTTATTTCTTGTGAGGTATGTATGGGTGACTGAGCTGAATGTTATTTCTTGTGAGGTATGTATGGGTGACTGAGCTGAATGTTATTTCTTGTGGGGTATGTATGGGTGACTGAGCTGAATGTTATTTCTTGTGAGGTATGTATGGGTGACTGAGCTGAATGTTATTTCTTGTGGGGTATGTATGGGTGACTGAGCTGAATGTTATTTCTTGTGAGGTATGTATGGGTGACTGAGCTGAATGTTATTTCTTGTGGGGTATGTATGGGTATCCGAGCTGAGTGTTATTTGATTAGGCAGACCATCTGGAATTGTCATAACTCTAATATTTCTCATAAATCTAGAAAATTTCTCTCATCTAACCCTCAACCAGGAAAGACTGGCATTCATGTTGTTGATGTTAGTTCTGTTTGTGCAGTTAAGGGCAAGGCATACTGCTCTGTTTTGAGCCAGCTGCAGCTTTGCTAGATCTTGCTGTGCTGCTCTTGACCATATTACCAGACAGTAATCAAGATGGTACAAGATTAAAGCCTGAACAACTAGTACAGTTGATTTTTGGGTTAAAAAAAACACAGTTCATATTTTATAACAGACATACCTCTCCCCATCTTCACAACAACTTTGTCAATATGACTTGAACATGATAATTGACTGAACAATGTTATACCTAGGAGTTTAGCTTCCTCAACTTGCTCAATGCTCACAACCTGTGTGAGAAAGCCAGGCAGATCAGCTCAATCAGACCTTGGAACAGAAAAATGTAAATTCTGCCAGTGAGAGGATTACATAAAATATTCTGCTTGCATGCTTCGGCTTGAACAAAACAGATAATTGCAGAGTATTTTTCATCATAGTTATTGTTGATGAAATTAACACTGAACACAGGATCAGGTACATGCAATGTCAGTTTCAATGTCAGGTGACTTCAGAGGTATTCCTCACATGTATAACCTTTACAATACAAGGTCAATATGACCCTATTCAAAACAGTAGAGGTTGCGTGAGATGAAACTCTGCTCCAAAAATGCCAAGGTCAGGGGTTAAGTAATCTCCTGTCATGCTTGAGAACCAAAAGCCATGACATGACAATACATGGTTTTTCAATACGGCCAGAATGAAATAGCCAGAGGTGTACAGATTTGGTGACTCCGGGGATTTTACGAGATTTATAATTCATGGATAAGCAATAATTCAGTCAAATGTACGATAAGTAGCTATGTCATGGCTTTTTTTAAGGCAGGTCTAATTTCTTCAAAGAGAGCTCACACATCACGGCTTTACCGTGCCTTTACGGACAGAAAATCCAAAAGGATACGTATCGTTTAGTAAGCATTACATCAGAGGGACATAATGTTAAACTGCTGCTGCACCTTCTGTGACATCTACAGAACATTCCGGATGCCTTTTAATTCTCTTACCTCATGCAATGTTCATTTTGAATGTTGCTTTCTCACCTCATTGAGATTGTCAGGTGCATGAATGCATTAGAGTATAATCAATGGGACACAAACAGTAAAGATTGCTTTTACCCCATTCATTTCCCCCATATGGATGAGCCATTATCTCTCCTCTTAGATGTCTTGTCAAAGGACACACAGGGTTAAGGGAATTAGACTGTGTCTGATAAGTGCTATGAAGATGCACATAGGAGTTGAAATGGTCTTGAAAGCCTGTTTCTGCCAAGTCCTGACCACATGTTAGTCTAAGGAGTGCGCAAATGGCCCTCTAATCATATAGCCTACCGTTTTCCGGTTTAGACCTTCTTGAACTATAGACTGCAGACAGATAGACAGTCTTTGTCTCTCTGAAATGCAGGGTTGGGGAGTAACACTTAAAAAAAAAAATGTAATCCGTTACGTTTCCAGCAACAAAATATGTAATCAGATTACAGAAAAAGTAGATGATTACTTCTAGGATTACCTTTAAATTCAGAATGTGTATTTTTGGATGTTTGCACAATACTTTTTTTTGACACCTTGCTCTTTTCTCAATGACATTCAAATCAGCAAAAAGGTGCAAGTTTAAGTTTGTTCGCCCTGACCACAAGTCAGAGACCACTATGATGACACCAAATGTGTTTGATGGATCGCGGGAAAAGATCAGGAACAGGCTACAGTCCAAGATATGTTTTTTTTTTTTTTACCAGGAACATATTCTCATTTACAGCAAGAACCTGGGGAATAGTTACAGGGGAGAGGAGAGGGGATGAATGAGCCAATTGTAAACATAGGGATGATTAGGTGACCGTGATGTTATGAGGGCCAGATTGGGAATTTAGCCAGGACACCAGGGTTAATACCTGTACTCTTACAATACGTGTCATGGAATCTTTAGAGACCACAGAGAGTCAGGACACCCTTTCAACGTCCCATCCAAAAGACAGCACCCTACACAGGGCAATGTCACTACCCTGGGGCACAAGTGTAATTGTTAGATCATTGTAAATGGTGCATCTTACTGGCACTCCAACATCACTTCCAGCAGCATCTGGTCTCCCATTCAGGACCAACCCTGCTTAGCTTCAGAAGCAAGCCAGAAGTGGGATGCAGGGTGGTATGCTGTTTTCCAATGGTTAGACTGCTGTTGACATCCAAAGATTATACTTCCAATTTGAATAAACACAGAGTTAAGGACAACAGCAGTGGTGAAGCCTACGAGCAATTTGCATAAAAGCAATCTTTATTGTTTGTGTCCCATCCGCAACCGTAGGGCTTTCCAGCAGGTGGTGTAGTCAGCCCAACACATCACCAGGGGTACACTGCCTGCCCGGACATCTACAGCACCTGGTGTCACAGGAAGGCCAAGAAGATTATCAAGGACCTCAGCCACCCGAGCCACGGACTGTTCACCCTTCTACCATCTAGAAGGCGAAGACAGTAGAGGTGCATCAAGGCTCGGACCAAGAAACTAAAAAACAGCTTCTGTCTCCAAATAGTCAGCACTAGCCAGCCTCTGCCCAGTACCCTGCCCTGAACTTTAGTCACTGTTACTTGCCGGCTACCACCTGGTACTCAACCCTGCACCTTAGAGACAGCTGCCCTGTGTACAAAGTCATAGAACACTGGTCAATTTAATCATGTTTACATACTGTTTTACCCACTTCATTTGTATATACTGTATTCTAGTCAAGGCCTATACTATTTAAATACTGCTGTACACCCCTTTTCTGTCCGTTTACTGTCCATACTGTCTATACATCCCATCATCTATATTTATATATCGGACTCTGACATAGGTCGTACTAATATTTCTATACTTCTAAATTCCTTTCTTTTTCTTTTTAGGATTTGTTTGTATTGTTTTTTATTGTTAGGTATTTCTGCACTGTTGGATCTAGGAACATAAGCTTTTCGCATAAGCACCATCATAAGCACCCGCTATAACATCTGCTAAATATGTGTCCGCGACCTGTACAATTTCATTTGATTTGATATCACTTATCATTGATATCTAGGCCGACATAGCGCAATGATGTCAATCCCACTGCTGCTCTGTCGTTTAGCTATCTGCGCCTTACGGATTGTGGTTGTTGTGGAGGGCTGTTCACAAATGTAAATGTCTATTTGAACCCAATAATGGTTGAATTGAAGAAGTTCAAGCTGCCTATAAATCATTGTTTTTGCGACCAGTGGACAGCCAGTGAAAAATGTGATCTTGCAACAGCGGCAGAGTGCAGATCCCAGCCTATGGAACACAAGTCTGAACATCTCCGTGATATTGTGCTCCACACACTGTCAAAAAAAAAGGTTTAATTTCAGAAGACCACGAGTGGGGCTTTTATAGCTCCATCGCATTCGCGTTGATAAAAAAAAAAAATCCATAGACCTAATGGATATGTGCTCAAACGTGTGCACTTTTGACTAATTTTGCACATGCACGTTTTAGTAATGCTCAAAGCATGCCATTCCATCATAGAAAATTTGAGATCAGAATTTTAAATGTAACCCTTCTTAGTGTGTATATGTGAACAACCGAAATAGTGTTAAACTGACACTATTCAAAATGTTTTAATAAACTAACATCCCAAGAGTGTTGGGTCCCTAACATTATATTAGAGCTGATGCAGTTACACTTTTTCAGTGTTAGGCAATTAACATCTGCTGTGTTACAGGAACTATTTTTGGGGAGTTGTTTTAACACTGTAGGGTGTAAAGCCTTATTTGCATATTTATTTCCCAGGGTTCTTTTCGCTTGAATTTCAGAGGTACCTGTACCACCCATTACTGTGTTGGCTAGTGACAGAGACATGATTGGTGCATTCAATGGCTTTCACTCCTGTAGCCTTCACCAAGTAAATATTTTGTTATAAAAAATCAATTATTTATGACAATAAATATTTTTTTGGACAATACCATACTTTGATAGCCTAGTTTACCCTAACATACTGTAGTAGTCTGAAACTCCTGGGTTGCAGGCCACGGCAAGTAATTATGCTGGCTTGCAAAGTGTTACATCATTCCTAATGGAATCCGACCAGAGTTAGGAGAGCCAACAATTGGACCTTTTAAAATCTCCTGCAATCTGCAGTAAGAATGATTGCCAAGGTAGGGACATGTATTAATGAGACTACCTAAATCATCTAAACTGAGAGTTGACGGAAATTCTGAGAGTTAACGGAAATTAACTGAGTACAGTCATTTTAACAACAACACCACCTGGTTAACACTTCACATATTCACAGCAGGCGGTGTCAGTTTCAATCCCACTGGTGTTAACTCCACTAGACTCAACACTCAGATATAACACTCACAACACTTTTTTTTTTTTTTACCTCAACACCAAGATTTAACACCTGCAAATTTGCTGCGCATGCACCATCCGATGCATACGTGACCGTGATTTGTAGCCTTTGTACCTTGCACATCCTATGGTGCCCTGTGGATGAAATATTCAAGCTACTCAAGCGTTAGAGCACTACGTCCATCTGCTCACCCTGTACTGTACCGTGTGACAACACAAGTAATGATTTCATGTTAACTTGAGTATGAACATTAATATTTGATAAGGTATAACTCTGGAGTTTAGCCACCGCAACCGCGGGCTTATTATTGCAAGGCAGAGACCACACCCTGTTCAGATGGATGGAAGTGGTGGTGTTGCCTACATTACTGCTGCTGCTAAAATATATTTGGTGTAGACGAATATGAAACATGGTTTCCTTCAAGCAATTATATATGACATTGTTTCTCTCAAACAGATAAATAAAACATTTGACGTAAATTGAAAGCATCTCATTTCCTGGGCTGGAACACTATCCCCTTACTGTAAAATACAGTTCAGAATTCTTCAAAAAGAATTGTTGAAAGCTCTACATCTCTACCCAACTCTAAAAATCAACTATTACATATCAGCATTTTTTTGTAAATAAGTCAAATGGATTTCAAGGTTAAATCTCCACCCATGGCTAGCGGAAGCCTAAAGAACAACAAGCAGCTCCTAAGGTTGTGTCGCAAGCCAAGCGTGAACTGTCCAACTGTCACCTCATTACACGGATCGAGGAAGCAAGGCCATGCAGAACTGTGTGTGTGTGTGTGTACTGTAGAGGAGAGAAGTACCATACCGTTCCTATTTGTTCCACTTCAATCATTATTGCAAAAAACAATGGAAGCTGTCAAGTGTTCAATGTCAATACAACATTGAAGCGAGTCCAGCCTGGTATTAGCTTAAAAGCAAGTCCATTTTTACTATGCTGTTGGCGTGTTTGAGTTAACAGTTATGTTCTATGTACTTCATAAATGTGTTAAGAAGCATGACATAGTGAAACCTCACTGAACACCTTGTGTCGTGCTTCGAGGCACATGCATGACTAAGACCAATATGTGACCTACTTTGTTCAGAGACTGCTGTTGTGCATCACGTTGACCTTTAAGTCATGTGTAAAAACATCTTTAATGTAGCACTCAAAAACAGTTTTACAGTTTGCCCTGTTAGGAAAAATGTTCAAGCGATAAACACAGAGAAACACATCACAGCGGGAAACACATGTTCCATGATGTCACCAATGAAGATATAGAATCATTGGTGTGAGCAGTGATGCAATCAGATTTGGAAGCGTGAGGTGGCTTATGAGAGCTGTTCCTGTGAGAGGCAAGCTAATAAGATTACAGGCACTCTGAAACCACATTAAGTCAATGCAATAACGGCATCATGAAGTTGTGTTGGTGCAGGCTGCTCCATAGCCTCTCCCTGTAGGACAGAGATGTCCTTAGGGCTCCAATACCATACTTACAAAAAAAGGAAGAAAACGAAATGTGCTTTGCAACCTGGTGCTATATAAGCAATTGTCTGGTGTCAATCAGACCACCGGATTTAATTAATAAAAAAATCCAGATCTGAGATAAATTATTCCCCCTGTTAGGTTCTAAATTAACCGACTAAACCTCACGGACGCTTAGTAAAGCTCAAACCAAGTTTATTCACCCACTGGGTCATACAACTGCATAAGACAAAGACATGTTTGATGATGATGCGAGCAATAAACTGTTCCTTCTCCCTTAATGTGACCTGACCTCGGCCCCCCATTCCTCACTAAACAACATCTCTCCACCCTTATCAGTGACTGCGACCATGTTATTGCCTTTCCGTTACTCAATACATTCCAAGCTTAATTGCCTCCACCATATACATTCCTCCTACAGATAACCATTAACTTCTGGTGTAGAAACCAGATTATGGCACTCAATATTTCAAGTTTAGGAGTCAGAACCCATCACCCCCCCCAACGGCGTTCAAATAGGAGACAAAAGTTAGATCTAACACGGATCTAACACAAATGCTCTTAGATAAAGATACAGCTTCAAATCTTCATCAACGTTGGTTATACAGTGTCTTCAGAAAGTATTCAGACCCCTTGACTTTTTCCTCATTTTGTTACGTTACAGCCTTACTATAAAATTGATTAAATCGTTTTTTCCCTTATCAATCTACACACAATGCCCCATAATTACAAAGCAAAAACAGGCTTTTAGAATTGTTTGCAAATTTTAAAAAAACTAAACAACTGAAATATCACATTTACACATGTATTCAGACCCTTTACTCAGTACTTTGTTGAAGCACCTTTGGCAGCGATTACAGCCTCGAGTCTTCTTGGATACAAGCTTAGCACACATTTATTTTGGGAGTTTCTCCCATTCTTATCTGCAGATCCTATCAAGCATGGTCAAGTTGGATGGGGAGCGTTGCTGTTACAGCTATTTTCAGGTCTCTCCAGAGATCTTCGATCGGGTTCAAGTCCAGGCTCTGGCTGCTGGACCACTCAAGGACATTCAGAGACTTGTCCCGAAGCCACTCCTGCGTTGTTTTGGCTCTGTGCTTAGGGTCATTGTCCTGTTGGAAGGTGAACCTTCACCCCAGTCTGATATCCTGGGTGCTCTGGAGCAGGTTTTCATCAAGGATCTCTTTGTAGTTTGCTCCGTTCAACTTTCCCACGATCCTGACTAGTCTCCAAGTCCCTACCGCTGAATAACATGTGCCTGTCATGTGCCTTTTACTGAGGAGTGGCTTCCTTCTGGCCACTTCACCATAAAGGCCTGACTGATGGATTACTGCAGAAATGGTTGTCCTTCTTTCTGGAAGGTTCTCCCGTCTCCACAGAGGAACTCCAGAGCTCTGTCAGAGTGACCATCGGGTTATTGGTCATCTCCCTGACCAAGGCCCTTCTCCCCCGATTGCTCAGTTTGGAAGAGTCATGGTGGAGTCAGCTCTTGGAAGAGTCATGGTGGTTCAAAACTTGTTCCATTTAAGAATGATAGAGCTTGGTTTTTGCTCTGACACACAGTGTCAACTGTGGGTCCTTATATAGACAGGTTTTTGCCTTTCCAAATCATGTCCAATCTATTGAATTTACCACAGGTGGACTCCAATCAAGTTGTAGAAACATCTCAAGGATGATCAATGGGAAAAGGATGCATCTGAGCTCAATTCCCAGTCTTACTGCAAAGGGTCTAAATACTTATGTAAATAAGTAATTAATGTTTTTCGGTTTTATACATTTACAAACATTTCTTAAACCTGTTTTCGCTTCGTCATGTTTGGGATATTGTGTGTAGATTGCTGACGATTTGTATTTATTTAATACATTTTAGAATAAGGCTGCAACATAACAAAATGTGGGGAAAGTAAAGGGGTCTGAATACTTTCCAAAGGCACTGTATGTACAGAGTACAGACAGAATAAAACATTTTACATACCGCTGAGCTGAGAGCCAAACTCCCAATGTATAACAGAAGCACCTTGCTGTGTCTGCCTTTACATTCATTGTAATCATGTCATGAGCCAATAAAGCAGCCTTGAATTGTGAAGTTGCAGACAGCCAGGCGCTCTCCTCATGCACAATGCAATCGTTATATTTTATGACTCACTGAATGATTCATTGTTGGAAAGGCAGAACCTGTCCCCCTTGTCCTCCCGCTGGCCCACCTGGATGTCTGCATTCTCTGCTCCCCTGGCTGAATAATGATATCTTATAATCAGGGTCGACCCTGGCCTTTTGGGGGCCCCCCACTCACTCCCCACACACCACGCAGGCAAACATTTTAGTGGCCCCCTTGACGACGAAGAGAAACGTTTTAAGTTTTAAAGTTCATCTCCAGCAATTCAACACATTTTGCCATGGGGTGTAGAGAACATTTTGCAATTGTATAATTAATTGAACGCAATGCTACTCATTTTGCCTTGGGGCAGAGAGAAACATTTGCAGTTTTGCAGCTAATTTCCTACAATTCAACCCATTTTCCCATGGGGTGGAGAAAACGGCAAAAATGTCATTTCCTGATATTCTACACATTTTGCCACAACTTATGCCATGCTAAAACCCCCATGCCGTCTTTGTAATATCATTTTTATATAAATCATTGTATGTCTAATAACTCACTGTGTTTATTCAATAAAAATAACTCCAGAATACAGAGTGGCATAGACTGACCAGGTGAATCCAGGTGAAAGCTATGATCCCTTGTTGATGTCACCTGTTAAATCCACTTCAATCAGTGTAGATGAAGGGGAGGAGACAGGTTAAAGAAGGATTTTTAAGCCTTGAGACGTAGATGGTGTATCTGTGCCATTCAGAGCGTGAATGGGCAAGACTAAATATTTAACTTCATTTGAATGGGGTATGCTAGTAGATATCAGGCACACCAGTTTGAGTTAAGAACTGCAACGCTGCTGGGGTTTTCACTCTCAACAGTTTCCCTTGTGTAACAAGAATGTTCCACCACCCAAAGGACATTCAGCCAACTTGACACAATTGAGTCAACATGGGCCAGCATCCCTGTGGAATGCTTTCGACACCCTATAGAGTCCATGCCCTGACGAATTAAGGCTGTTCTGGGGGGAAAAGAGGGTGCAACTCAATATTAGGATGGTGTTCCTAATGTTTTGTGCACTCAGTGTATATTTTCTATCATTTATTTCCCTGAGCCTCCTTTGGCCCTTGAAATGCTCAGTCTGATCGTGTGGGTGTTAGGAAACACATTTGAAGATATTTACATACACAGCCCTGATAGGATGTCCAAAGCTCACCCCCTTAGCCAGATTAACAGTCACTGGTCTATTACAATCAGATCACATTGTGATGTCATGATGTAGGCAAAAAGTTCCATGCTACCTGAACAGCCTGAAATTCGATAAAAACATTTCAAACAGCTTTTACACAAAAAGGGCATTATCATACATTTCTGAGTTTATTTCGACCTCATAGTGTGAAAATACATCGTTTTTTATTTTTATTAAATTATATCTAAGTGAGCGACTGCAAGTCAGGGCCCCTTGGCACATGCCCTTTGTGCCCGGTTGGTAATTCGGGGCTCCCGAATGGCGCAGGGTCTAAGGCACTGCATCTCTGTGTTAGAGGCATCAGACCCCGGTTCAATTCCAGGCAGTTTCACATCCAGCTGTGATTGGGAGTTGCATAGGGCAATGCACAATTGGACCAGTGTCATCTGGGTTAGTGTTTGGCTGGGGCAGGTTGTCATTGTAAATAACAATTTCTTAACTGACTTGCCTAGCAAAATAATACAAATACATTTGGGCCATAAATACTGAATGTTAGATAGTTAGGTAGACTAACCTATCAATCTAAAGAATGTTAGCTGTCATGGACTTGAGTGACTGTCAGTGACTGACAAAAGTAAAACTGCTGATGCACAACCAAAGCAACCGCCTGCCGTGCTCGTCATGCTCTCCAGGACACACATGGCCCAGGTTAAAGAAGTCATTATGTGCCATACCATGGCTTTCTGGTTAGCACAAAGTTGCTCCATCCTATAGTCAGAGCACTATTACTGCTTCCACTCCTCCTTTACGTCTTAACACTCAGTGCTGCATGTCCAACTTTACTTTTCCTGTGTCAGTAGTTTACTAGTGCCACGTCTTCAACAGGTAGCCTTAGGACAACATTCTATCCCGAATCAAGGTTCAAGACCCATTGACTCCTTTGAGATTGTGTACTCGAAGAGGAGATGGGTTGGAATGCTTCTTAGACTTGGCTGCAGAGTAGACTACCAGTACCAGTGAGACCGCTCTCACAAGAAGACTATGGGCATTTTCAATGCTGCTGGAAGAGGCAGAGTGTCCCTCCTGGCAACGTTCAGAAATCCTGACATTTAGGAATACAAATTGGGTAGGGAGGCAGGGGAGGATGACAATATCCATTTTGTAGTCTAGTTTGCACATAAAATGAAACTCCAGCTCAGTGCCAGTCCCATGCCAACATGTAGCACACTGTGTGACATGTGCGCTTAGTTTAATTAAGATGTGTTGAAGTGTCTATGTTCTAGGTCTGTATATACAGTAGATGGACAGTATGCTTGCTTGAAAATGTGGATCATAAGAGCTGTCTATTGGTGACAACCAATATAAGCAATCTGAGCTTTGAACATACCAATGTTCAAACCAAATGTTGTGTCAAAAGATAGACATTTTAAAAACATGTAGTTAAAAAAAAGAACGTATTGAGCATTATCTGGAAGAGACCTATGTTGGTTCCCATAATCCATTAAGGCTTGTCAAGTAAAGATCCACAATTACTTTACATCTGTGAGGATAATTTGGCTGTTGAGAGTAGCCACTGGTCTCCTCAATTCAACAGTCATACATACGGGGGTAGTTGAGTTGACTGTTGACAACGGGCGACATTGAGTGTGGTAAATTAAAGCAATCAGTTATTGGAGCAAATGTGTTCACCCCGTGCTATACATAAGGTCCTCGCATTTACTCTAATGATGAAATATACACGGCATCATTTCGCCTGAGTGTGAAACACCCACGGCTAATCAAAATGGCTATGTAGACGCACGGTGGCTAGGAAAAACTCCCTAGAAAGGCAGGAGCCTAGGAAGAAACCTAGAGAGGAACCAGGCTCTGAGGGGTGGCCAGTCATCTTCTGACTATGCCGGGTGGAGATTATAACAGTACGTGGCCAACATGTTCAAACATTCATCGATGACCAGCAGGGTCAAATAATAATAATGGTTGTAGTGGTTGTAGAGGGTGCAACAGGTCAGCACCTCAGGAGTAAATGTCAGTTGGCTTTACATAGCCGATCATTCAGTGTTAGAGACAGTAGGTGCGGTAGAGAGAGAAAGTCAAAAACCAGAAGGTCCTGGACAAGGTAGCACGTCCGGTGAACAGGTCAGGGTTCCATGACAGCAACCCAAACACTCACACACTTACTCTGACACCCCAACATACACACATACTGACGGGACCGCAGTGGAGAAGGTTGGAAAGCTTCAAGTTCCTTGGCGTACACATCACTGACAAACTGAAATGGTCCCCCCACACAGACAGTGTGGTGAAGTAGGCGCAACAGTGTATTTATACCTGTGTTATCTGTCTGTCTGTTGCCAGTTCGTTTTGTTTCATCAAGCCTCCCAGTGTTTTCCCCGTGCTCCTGTTTTCTCTAGTTCTTGTTTTCCCGGCCTGCCCTGCCCCTTCCTGCCGTTCTGTACCTTGTCACACCACACTGGATTACTGACCTCTGCCTGCCCTTGACCCTTCCTGCCGTTCTGTACCTTGTCACACCACACTGGATTACTGACCTCTGCCTGCCCTTGACCTGTCGTTTGTCTGCCCCCCCTGTTTTTGTAATAAACTTTTGTTACTTCGAAACTGTCTGCATCTGGTCTTCTCCTGAGCCTTGACAGACTGTGTGTTTGGATATATTTAGCTTTCGCCTCATCAGAGATTCATTGACGTTGGAATATTTTGGTATTTGTGTTTGTTGGGTGCATTCCCTGCTATAGTCTTTGTGGTCATGCTGCGCCTGAGTGTCATATTTTACTGCCTGTGGATGCGAGGTGCAGCTTCAGGAGCGTGGCATGGAAAGTTCCCCTAACACAACCCATCGGCCGAAGTCTTGACCAACAGAAGCATTTTATTTGGCTATTTGCATTTGTTAAAGCCAATGAAGGATGTAACTGATCAACTACTGAGTAACACTGTTAATATCTGAGTTTAAACATTCTGAAACTGGCGTGGTAAATCATTCTGTTAATAATTGGGAGCCCTCTTGTGGAGGAGGGTAAGTTAAGTGACCGATTTTTAACTGAGGGTTTGAGCCTATTTGGGGAAGCCTGCGGTCCGCCTTAGAGACGACCATAGGACAGTGTTATTTTGTACGGTGTTTTTTGTTGTTGTTCTTTTTGAGGGTTTTATGTTAGGGAGTTGGGGGAAAGTCGTTTGCCTTCATTAACCGTTTGATTGTTACATATTCTAAATCAACAGTATTTTGCCTAACTTTTCGGTACTTGCTTTTTCTTTTGTCACAAGTGGTCTTATATAGGGTTTTCATGTCTGTTCCAGTTTTAATTTAGTACTCTCAACTTTTAATGACATTTCAAATATTGGAGTGGGAGTTGGGGTGTCAGCAATTAGGTTTACAAGCTGGAACGTCAAGGCAATGAACGGCCCGGTTAAACGGGCTAGAGTATTTGCTCATCTTAAGAATTTCAAAACTGATTTAGCATTCTTACAAGAAACACATCTGTGTGCAGCACATCATGGTAGACTTCGTTAAGCTTGGGTAGGACAAATATTCTGTTCAAAATTCAATGCTAAGGCAAGGGGAACAGCAGTACTTATTCATAAGAAAGTACAATTTACCGCTGCTGACATCATCTCGGATCCACAGGGGCGTTTTGTTATGGTATCTGGTTCTCTCTTTCACGCCTCTGTTTAGCTTGTAAATGCTCCAAATTGGGATGATGTTGATTTTATTAACAAATGTATTTTTTTGCTGCCCAATCTCACCTCACACTATTTAATTTTTGGAAGGGACTTGAATTGTGTGATCCACCCAGTCTTGGACCGCTCAAACACTAGATCATTATCTCCTTCAAAAGTGTCCAGTGCTTTGTCTGCATTTATGAGCCAGGCAGAATGTGTAGAGCCATGGAGATTCCTTTTCCCAGTAACAAAGAATCCTCTACCTTTCACATGTACACAACTCCTATTCTAGAATAGACAACCTTTTCATAGATAAAGCTTCTCCCCTCTGTTAAGAAAGTAGAATACTGCCATACTGTTATTAATGACCATGCTCCTCTGTCGCTCGAAATCTCATTCTCATTGGACTATACAGATCACCCCCCATGGAGACTTAATCCATCTTTACTTTCAAACAATTAATTCTGCACCATTTTATGAAATGCAATTGATGTCTTTATTGAGACAAATAAGATAGAACCGACCTCTTTATCTACACTTTGGGAAACACTTCAAGTTGTTCTTTGAGGCAAAATAATTTCCGATTCCTCTCTTCTCAATAAACAAAGGAAAATTAACAAGAACAACTGATCGAAGCAATTCTGGAATTAGACCAAAAATACTCTGCCTCATCACCAGAACTTTATAAAGGAAGGCTGAGTCTTCAAACTCAGTACAATTTACTATCCACAGATAAGGGTGAGCAGCAGCTACTCCGCACACCCGGTTTTATTTACGAACATGGAGAAAAGGCTGGTCGACTTCCAGCTGATCAACTCAAGTGCAAATCTGTCGCACAGCTGATCCCTCAAATTCACAACACCTCGGGTGTCTTAACAGTTAGTCCTACTGAAATCAATAATACCTTAAAAAGTTGCACGTCAGAATCTTTACACGTCAGAATCAATTAGACTATGAATGATTTTCTTGACAATTTGGAAACTCCTAACATTAGTACAGAGAAGAGAAAGGAAATTGATTAACTTTTGCAGCAAAGTGGGAAATCCCCTGGCCCAGATGGCTACCCAATCGAATTCTACAATAAGTTTTCGGCCAAACTGGCCCCCCTCCTGCTTAAAATGTTTGAAAATGCCCAGGACCAGGATGTTTTACCCTGACAGAGGCGTCGATCACACTTTTGTTCAAACCCAGATAAGATGCATCTAAGTGAGACTCATACAGACCGATCTCACTTAAATGCAGATGTAAAAACATTTGCGAAATTGCTTGCCTCTCGAATAGAATCCATTATGACATATATTATATCGACGGATCAGACAGGGTTTATTAAGGGTCGCCACTCTTTTTCTAACATTTGACGTCTGCTTAACCTCTCTGGGATATGTGCGTCTGTCACGTTCTGACATTTATTTCCTTTGTTTTGTCTTTATTTAGTATGGTCAGGGCGTGAGTTGGGGTGGGCAGTCTATGTTTGTGTTTCTATGGTTCGTTTCTGTTTCGGCCTAGTATGGTTCTCAATCAGAGGTAGGTGTCGTTAGTTGTCTCTGACTGAGAATCATACTTAGGTAGCCTGGGTTTCACTGTTGGGTTGTGGGTGTTTGTTTCCGTGTGAGTGTTTGTCGGTTCGGTTTTGTAAATTCACGTCATCGTTTATTGTTTTTGTTCTAGTGTTCGTTTGTCTTTATTAAAATACATTATGGACATACTGCGCTTTGGTCCCCCGATCCTTCTCTCTTCTCAGAAGAGGAGGAGGAATGCCGTTACAGCCTCCCATCTCACCGACAGCCAGTGAAATTGCATGGTGCCAAATTCAAAAACAACAGAAATCCCAAAATTAAAATTCCTTAAACATACAAATATTTTACACCATTTTAAAGATAAAGTTCTTGTAAATCCAGCCACAGTGTGCAATTTCAAATAGGCTTTACGGCAAAAGCACACCAAACGATTATGTTAGGTCAGCACATAGTCACAGAAAACCATAAAGCCATTTTCCAGCCAAGGAGGGCCCTCACAAAAGTCAGAGATAGCGATTAAATTAATCCCTAACCTTTGATGATCTTCATCAGATGGCACTCCCAGGACCCCATGTTACACAATAAATGTTTGAAATAGGTGTTATGTTCAGAAATGCATTGTCTCAAACAAACATCCAGTGAAAGTGCAGAGAGCCACATCAAATAACAGAAATATACATAATAAACATTGATAAAAGATACAAGTGTTATGCATGGAAATATAGATAAACTTCTCCTTATTGCAACCGCTGTGCCAGATTTTAAAAAAGTTTTATGGTGAAAGCACACCTTGCGATTATGTTAGGTCACTGCCTAGCCACAGAAAAACATTTTCCAAAGAAGGAGAGGTGTCACAAAAGTCAGAAATAGCATTATAAATATTCACTTTCCTTTGATGATCTTCATCAGAATGCACTCCCAGGAATCCCAGTTCCACAATAAATGTTTGTTTTGTTCGATAAAGTCCATCATTTATGTCCAAATATATCCTTTTTGTTCACACGTTTAGTTCACAAATCCTAACTCACGAGGCGCGGGCAAGTCCAGGCGAAAGTTCAGATGAAAAGTTATATTACAGTTCGTAGAAACATGTCAAACGATGTATATAATCAATCTTTAAGATGTTTTTATCATAAATCTTCAATGATGTTTCAACTGGAGAATTCCTTTGTCTTTAGAAATGGAATGGAACGCAGCTAACTCTCACGGGCGCGCGCGAGACTGAGCTCATGGCACTCTGCCAGACCTCTGGTTGAAACAGCTCTCATTCTCTCCCCCTTCACAGTAGAAGCCTGAAACAAGGTTCTAAAGACTGTTGACATCTAGTGGAAGACTTAGGAAGTGCAACATGACCCCATAGACACTGTATATTCAATGGGCAATGAGTTGAAAAACTACAAACCGCAGATTTCCCACTTCCTGGTTGGATTTTTTCTCAGGTTTTTGCCTGCCATATGAGTTATGTTATACTCACAGACATCATTCAAACAGTTTTCGAAACTTAAGAGTGTTTTCTATCCAAATCTACTAATTATATGCATATATTAGCAACTGGGCCTGAGTAGCAGGCAGTTTACTCTGGGCACCTTGTTATCCAAGCTACTCAATACTGTCCCCCAGTCCCCAGTCCCAAAGAAGTTAATGTTATACACTCTCCTGTGATTTCGGACTTTCCTGAAATGGTTCTCTTTAGATGCGGAGAAGGCATTTGACAGGGTGGAATGGGAAATGTATTCTCTGTAGTGGGAAAATTTGGCTTTGGTGCAAACTTAATTGCCTGGGTCCGACTGTTGTACTCATCACCCAAGGCATCAGTACTTACAAACAAACTTCATTCACAGTATTTCCCATACCATATTTCCCATATTTCCCACACTCATGGGATGTCCAATGTCCCCTCTGTTTTTTGCACTGGCGATAGAACCCCTTTCTATTTTGCTAAAGGCCACACTCTCAATATATGGTATCTACAGATGGGAACGGGAACACAACGCTTCCTTGTATGCAGATGACTTGCTTTTATATATCTCAGACCCTGAAGCGTGTGTCCCTGAGACAGTGGATGTGCTACATACAGTTGAAGTCGGATGTTTACATACACCTTAGCCAAATACATTTAAACTCAGTCTTTCACAATTCCTGACATTTAATCCTAGTAACAATTCCCTGTTTTAGGTCAGTTAGGATTACCACTTTATTTTAAGACTGTGAAATGTCAGAATAATAGTAGAGAGAATGATTTATTTCAGCATTTGTCTTTCATCACATTCCCAGTGGGTCAGAAGTTTACATACACTTAATTAGTATTTAGTAGCATTGCCTTAAAATTGTTTAACTTGGGTCAAACATTTCGGGTAGCCTTCTACAAGCTTCAAGTTGGGGGAATTTTGACAGAGATGGTGTAACTGAGTCAGATTTGTAGGCCTCCTTGCTCATACATGCTTTTTCAGTTCTGCCCACAGATTTTCTACAGGGTTGAGGTCAGGGCTTTGTGATGGCCACTCCAATACCTTGACTTTGTTGTGCTTAAGCCATTTTGCCACAACTTTGGAAGTATGCATGGGATCATTGTCCATTTGGAAAACCCCTTTGCGACCAAGATCAAGATACCAAACTTCCTGACTGATGTCTTGAGATGTTGCTCAATATAGCCACATAATTTTCCATTGTCATGATGCCATCTATTTTGTGAAGTGCATCACTCCTTCCTGCAGCAAAGCATCCCCACAACATTGACGCTGCCACCTCCGTGCTTCACGGTTGGAATAGTGTTCTTCAGCTTGCAAGCATCCTCCTTTTCCCTCCAAACATAATGATGGTCATTATGGCTAAACAGTTCTATTTTTGTTTCATCAGACCAGAGGACATTTCTCCAAAAAGTACGATCTTTGTCCCCATGTGCAGTTGCAAACCACAGTCTGGATTTTTATGGCGATTTTGGAGCAGTGGCTTCTTCCTTGCTGAGCGATCTTTCAGGTTATGTCGCTATAGGACTTGTTTTACTGTGGATATAGATAATTCTGTACCTGGTTCCTTCAGCATCTTCACAAAGTTGTTTCCTGTTGTTCTGGGATTGATTTGCACTTTTCGCACCAAAGTACGTTCATTTCTAGGAGACAGAACGCGTCTGCTTCCTGAGCGGTTTGACAGCTGCGTGGTCCCATGGTGTTTATATTTGCGTACTATTGTTTGTGGAGATGAACATGGTACCTTCACGTTAGGAAACTTCTCCCTGTCACGTCCTGCCCTTAGTTATCTTTGTTTTCTTTATTATTTTGGTTAGGTCAGGGTGTGACAAGGGTGGTTTGTTTAGTTTTTCTATTGTCTAGGGTTTTTTGTATGTCTAGGGGTATCTCTAGTCTAGGTGTATCTCTAGTCTAGGTGCTTATATGTCTATGGTTGCCAAGATTGGTTCTCAATCAGAGGCAGGTTTTTATCGTTGTCTCTGATTGGGGACCATATTTAGGTAGCCATATTCCTTGGTATTTTGTAGGTTGTTATTCTATGTTTAGTTACCTGTTCTGCACTAGCCATTTAGCGTCACCGGTCGTTTTGTTCAGTGGTCTCGCTTTCATTAAAGAGATATGTACGCTTACCACGCTGCGCCTTGGTCTCCTCCATATGACGACCATGACACTCCCAGGGATGAACCAGACTTGTGGAGGTCTACAATTTGTTTTGAGGTCTTAGCTGATTTCTTTAGATTTTTTCCATGATGTCAAGCAAAGAGGCACCGAGTTTGAAGGTAGGCCTTGAAATGCATCCACAGGTACTCCTCCAATTGACTCAAATGATGTCAAATGAAGCTTCTGAAGCCATGACACAATCTTCTGGAATTTTACAAGCTGTTTAGAGCCCCAGTCAATTTAGTGTATGTAAACTTCTGACCCACTGGAATTGTGAGATTATTTCACTGTATATGTAAACAATTGCTGGAAAAATTAATTGTGTCATGCACAAAGTAATGTCCTAACTGACTTGCCAAAACTATAGTTTGTTAACAATACATTTGTGATTACTCCAACCTAAGTGTATGTAAACTTCCGACTTCAACTGTATGTTTGGTGGGTTATAAATGTAATTTCTCAAGGTGACTGGTTTCCTATTAATAACTTGGCAATACAAATTCCACAGCATACTACAGCATTGCAGTTTGTATGTCCAAGTCCGGCTTTAAATATTTAGGGATCAATATCGCCCTTACCTTGTCTTCCCTCCACGATGAGAACTTTACTCCTCTGATTAACAAACTTAAACATGATTTTCAGAGATGCAGTATTCTCATTTTACTTTAGCTGGTAAAGTGAATTGTTTCAAGATGAATATATTGCCCAGATTTCTGTTCTTGTTCCAATGTCTCCCACTTCTTTTATCCAAGTCTTATTTCACTTCAGTGGATAAGCTCATATATATTTTTCTATGCGGCGGGTGGGAGTCCAAGAATGATGGTCGGTACTGATAGTGGCTAATATTTAACATGATAGATATAGGAAACAGGGAAAGTCGGGGTAGCCTATAATTAAGATATTCGAGTGTCCATCCCTACAAAGTAAAATACATTTTAAATTCTGCATAATGGCACAGCAGTTGATACACTTTTCTGGGGGAAAGTTGATATGCTTCAGAAGCACAGAATCGTCTAGATTGTCATTGTATGCTGTCGCACTTAGATTTATTTTCACTGGAACTAAGGGGCCTAGCCCGAACCATGAAAAACCAAGATTCATCAGTTGGACAGGCAGATGGTGAAGCGTGATTCATTACTCTAGAGAATGCGTTTCCACTGCTCCAGAGTCCAATGGAGGTGAGTTTTACATCACTCCAGACGATGCTTGGCATTGCTCATGGTGATCTTAGGCTTGTGTGTGGCTGTTCGGCCATGGAAACTCATTTCATGAAGCTCCCGACAAACCGTTATTGTGCTGAAGTTGCTTCCAGAGGTAGTTTGGAGCTCGGTAGCGAGTGTTGCAACCGAGATGATTTTTACGCTCTATGCACTTCAGCACTCTGTGATCCCATCCTGTGTGCTTGTTGTTGCTCCTAGATGTTTCCACTTCACAACAGTTCTTACAGTTGACTGGGGCAGCTCTCGTAGGGCAGATATTTGACGAACTGACTTTTTAGGAAGGTGGCATCCTATGATGGTACCACGTTGAGTCACTGTTCAGTAAGGCCATTCTACTGCCAATCCATCACATTGCTCTGTTTATACAGTATCTCTCATTTCATCTGTTATCAACAGTATGATTGATTTCCAACCACTATGGTGTTTTTCAGTACTCTGAGATAACCCTGATGTATTACATTGAGATAACATTAGACTGTTAAAGAGTAGGTCACATGTTTCATTTACCACGAAACAAACACGATCCAATTCGCTTTTGTTTTTAGATATTTTTTCATTAGTGTTTGATCTGTATTGGGATAGAAAGTCACAAATGAGGGGGAGACAGAAAAATATAGATATGAAGGCACATACTGTACAATGTGAAAGGATGGACCACAGACTGTTCTATGCCATAATGGTTTGTTTGCTTGGTCTCTCAAACTCAAGACCAGATGGTAAGTGCTGGGACACCCTGTAGCCAATTTGTTGAGCCTAAGAATAGGCTGCCTAGAGAAGAGAAGACCTCAACATTGCATGCAACAAGCAAATGATTGCATGCATTAGTTAACTGGTCTATGCATGTTAGTGGTACAGTATACAGTGCATTCGGGAAAGTATTCAGACCCCTTGACTTTAACACATTTTGTTATGTTACATGGATTAAATAGTTTTCTTCCCTCATCAATCTACACACAATACGCCCTAATGACAGAGCAAAAACAGTTTTTATACATTTTTGCAAATATATAAAAAATAAACAACTGAAATATCACATTTACATAAGTATTCAGACCCTTTACTCAGTACTTTATTGAAACAAATTTGGCAGCGATTACAACCAAGTTTTTTGGGGTATGATGGAACAATCACCTGTATTTGGGGAGATTCTCCCATTATCTGCAGATCCTCTCAAGGTCTGTCAGGTTGGATGGGGAGTGTTGCTTCACAACTATTTTCAAGTCTCTCCAGAGATGTTATATCAGGTGCAGGTCCAGGCTCTGGCTGGGCCACTCATGGACATTCAGAGACTTGTCCCGAAGCCACTCCTGCATTGTTTTGGCTGTGTGATTAGGGTCATTGTCCTGTTGGACGGTAAAACCTTCATCCCAGTCTGAGGTCTGGAGTGCTCTGGAGCAGGTTTTAATCAAGGAAATATCTGTACTTTGCTTTGTTCATCTTTCACTCAATCCTGACTAGTCTCCCAGTCCCTGCCATTGAAAAACATCTCCACAGCATGATGCTGCCACCACCATGCTTCATGGTAGGGATGGTGCCAGGTTTCCTCGAGATGTGACGCTTGGCATTCAGGCCAAAGAGTTCAATCTTGGTTTCATCAGACCAGAGAATTGTAAGTCCTTTAGGTGCCTTTTGACAAACTCCAAGCAGGCTGTCATGTGCCTTTTACTGAGGAGTGGATTCTGCCTGACCACTCTACTATAAAGGCCTGATTGGTGGGGTGCTGCTTAGATGGTTGTCCTTCTGGAAGATTCTCCCATCTCCACAGAGAAACTCTGGAGCTCTGTCAGAGTGACAATCAGGTTCTTAGTCACCTTCCTGACCAAGGTCCTTTCCCCCCGATTGCTCAGTTTGGCTGGGCGGCCAGCTCTAAGAAGAGTCTTGGTGGTTCCAAACTTCTTCCATTTAAGAATGATGGAGGCCACCGTGTTCTTGGGGACATTCAATGCTGCAGAAATGTTTTGGTACCCTTCCCCAGATCTGTACCTCGACACAATGCTGTCTCAGAGCTCTACAGACAATTCCTTCGACCTCATGGCTTGGTTTTTGCTCTGACATAGTGTCAACCTTGGGACTTTGTATAGACAGGTGTGAGCCTTTCTAAATCATGTCCAATCAATTGAATTTACCACAGGTGGACTCCAATCAAGGTGTAGAAACATCTCAAGGATGATCAATGGGAATATGATGAATCTGAGCTCAATTTGGAATTTTGATTTTTAATACATTTGCCGACGTTTCTAAAAACATGTTTTCACTTTGTCATTATGAGGTAGTGTGTAGATTGAGGATGTTTTTTTTATTTAATCAATTTTTTTAATGGATGAGCTGAAATAAAACATCTGAGAAATGTTCCATACAAGCTTATTTCTCTCACAATTTGTGCACAAATTTGTTTAGATCTCTGAAAGTAAGCATTTCTCCGTTCTCCACCTGACCGGTGTAGCATATCAAGAAGCTGATTAAACAGCATGTCCATTACATAGGTGCAGCTTGTGCTTGGGACAATTAAAGGCCATTCTAAAATGTGCAATTTTGTCACAACACAATAGCACAGATGTCTCAAGTTTTGAGGGACTGCAGGAATTTCTAAAAGAGCACATGCAGAGAATTGAATGTTCATTTCTCTACCATAAGCTGCTTCCAACATCATTTTAGAGAATTTGGCAGTACGTCCAACCGGCCTCACAACCACAGACCATGAGTAACCATGCCAACTCAGGACTTCCACATCCTGCTTATTCACCTGGAGAATTGTCTGAGACCAGCCACCCGGACAGCTGATGAAACTTTGTCAACCAAATAATTTCTGCACAAACTGTCAGAAACCGTCTCGGGGGAAGCTCATCTGCGTGCTCGTCATCCTCACCAGTGTCTTGACCTGACTGCACTTCGGGGTCGTTACCAACTTAAATGGGCAAATGTTCACTTTGATGGCAACTGGCACGTGGAGAGGTGTACTATTTACAGATCTCAGTTTCAACGGTAATGGCAGATGGCAGACTGCGTGTATGGCATTGTGTGGACGAGCGATTTGCTGTCTTCATCGCTGTGAGCATAGTGCTCCATGGTGGCGGTGGGGTTATGGTATGGGCAGGCATAAGCTATGGACAACGAACAAAATTGCATTTTATCAATGGCAATTTGAATGCACAGAGATACCGTGACCAGATCCTGAGGCCCATTGTCGTGCCATTAATTCGCCGCCATCACCTCATGTTACAGCATGATAATGCACAGCCCCATGTGTATTATCAATTCCTGGAACTGAAAATGACCCAGTTCTGGCCTTCATACTCACCAGATATGTCACCCGTTGACCATGTTAGGGATGCTCGAAGTGAACGACAACATTCCACAGGCCGCAATCAACAGCTTGATCAACTCTATGCAAAGGAGATGTGTCGCGCTGCATGAGACAAATGGTGGTCACACCAGATACTGACCTTACTGATCTACATCCCTACTTTTTTTTAAAGGGATCTGTCACCAACAGATCCATATCTTTATTCCCAGTCATGTGAAATCCATAGATAGGGGCCTAATGAATTTATTTAAATTGACTGATTTCCTTAAATAAACTGTAACTCAGTAAAATCTTTGACATTTTTGCATGTTGCGTTTATTTCTGTTTAGTGTATATACCTCAGCCCAATTACCCACACACCTAAATGTACTTACCTGATACAGCCCTCTTACCCCAATGTGCTCTATAACCCTAACACCCACATGTCAATACCCTACACTTAGAAAAAAAGTTTAGATTTGTTCCTAAAGAGGTACAAACTCTTATCACTGGGGTGGTACCCTGTAAGGTACATCGTTTGTAGGTTTAGTTACAGGTACATCATTTTACCCCAGTTCATAGCTCAGTACTTTTTTTACACATACCCCACAGGTATAAAACCGTGCTCTTAGAAAAGGTATGTTTTGTTTTTAATAGGGAACCACCATAGTGACAAGGCCATATGTTGCTTGAAAGTGGCAAACATGTACCTCTACCATAGACCACTTAAACCGGTACAACACTTCCACTCACATGTGGCCAGAAATAACTAACTGAAAACCTCCAAAATTATTTCCTCTATGACAATACTTTACATAACTCATAATGCATTATTTTGATGCCTAATTTTACCCTAATACACAGGCCACATCAGGACTGCAAATATGATTTCCCCAAATTCACAGATTTTCCAGATTTTCTATAAACCTTGATTGAAGGATTATGGATTTCCTGCTTACTCCTTACTGTTTCCAGGAATCTTACAACTGGCATATCCAGAAAACCTCAGAAAGTTACCAGCATTTTACAACCCTAACTGCAAGTCACATTATGCTGGCTTGCAGAGTGATGGGTATTTCCTATCAGAATTTTTTTTTCAACCGCAATCTGAACATTGTGAGGACCTACCAAAGCCATTTAAACTGGAACAAGCATTTAAATAACAGGTACAAAAGGTTTACTAACTGATTGGATTAGTCATGAGTGAGCAGGGGGTACAGGAGGGGACTGAGCACGCACCCCTGAGGGGCCACTGTGTTTATGGGACAAACACTACATTAAATCTTTCATTGACAATGAGTAGTACATCATGTTCACCATGTTGCATAGTAAAAGTTCCTCAGATGCAGCATACAACTTCAAGAAAAAGTAAACTAATTGCCTGGATATGCCTTGTCATTACAGCTCCCTAGTTTATTATAACGGGTAGCACTAAAAGCAGTCTTTATATTGTTTTTTTACAGGACATCCATTCTCAAGCAGAATACTTGATACTCTTGTTGACATCAAATAAGTATTTCATTGACACATTTATGATGTTTTATGCAGTTATAAACCTCAATGTCTTGTCTTGAGTCCACAATGCCAATAGTATATGTTATATTTCCCATTATTCAGAATCTCATATTCAACCCAGTATGGGAAGGAAACAATCACTACAATTCCAGACAGTTCTGTTCAAATTGGACAGTCAGATATTGAGTACAAAACTCAGAAATGTTTAATTTCTTTTAATATTGAATTTTTGCATTTGCATTTACAAGATGTTCATCTATTTTAGAATGTATGAATAACTTCCCAGCTAACAGCTAAGGACATTAAGTAACGTTCCTGTTATGTCTCGTTAAGGAAGGGGTGGGCAACATACGGCCCCTAAAGAGCGACCGCCAATTGACTACAAAGTGTAAATAGGATAATGTAAGTAAAATCAAAAATCAGAACCTGAGTGTGTCACAATGAATAAATTAAGGTTGGGTATGGATTACAATTATGTCAACTATTAATTCCCCCTTTTGGTATAATTTAGCAAGCAGACTAGCAAACATTAGCTATCGAGGCAGGCTAGCTAACATTTTAGCTGACATTAGCTTAACACAGTCCACTAGCTAGCTATAGCTACCTCATTACAACTTAATTAGATTGTAGCGCATGCAAGTTTTTAAATTTTTATATATTTTTTATCTTTATTTAACTAGGCAAGTCAGTTAAGAACAATTTCTTATTTACAATGATGGCCAAACCCTAACCTGGACGACGCTGGGCCAATTGTGCATCGCCCTATGGGACTCCAGCCTGGAATCGAACCAGGGTCCGTACTGACGCCTTTAGCACTGAGATGAAGTGCCTTAGACCGCTGCAACACTCGGGAGCCCATATTATATATTATCTAGCTGCTGCTGGTTATGTAACATTATCATTTGATGGCTAGCTTGCTAGCTAACATTAGCCAACAAGTTCTGTTATTAAGTTAGTTTTTTAGCTCATAGCTTGTTTTGCACTAGACTAACTCATGTCTGAGTCTGACTAATACAGTGAACTAGGAGCAACAAACCTTCATGGTGTCACCGGCCTGAATCTAATCCAATCTGGAGATACAGTCAGTCTACATCTGTAAAGCATAGCATTATTGAGTTAGTGCCCTGATGACAAAGTGTCATAGCCGCGCACTATAAACAACCCATAAACAACCCAAAGTTTTCAGCTGAGCCACTTACTGTGAGTGGTCTTATTCACTCCCCTTTCACAATAGAAGCCTGAAACAACTTTCTAAAGACTGTTGACATCTACTGGAAGCTTTGGGAAGTGCAATCTGACCCCACTTACACTGGATATTGGATAGGCAATCACTTGAAAAACTACAAACCTCAGATTTCCCACTTCCTGGTTGTATTTATCAGGTTTTTGCCTGCCATATGAGTTCTGCTATACTCACAGACATTATACTAACAGTTTTGGAAACTTCAGCGTGTTTTCTATCCAATCTACTAATTATATGCATATTCTAGCTTCTGGGCCTGAGTAACAGGCATTTTACTTTGGGCATGCTTTTCATCCGGATGTGAAAATCCTGCCCCATAGCATAAGAGGTTATATTAGCATAACACTGCTTCTATGGTATTATGTAAAGGGTTGTTTATTCTACATTGACCTGTTACTACATTTGAAAGTTATCAAAACACTTAGTTAAGAATATCTACATAAATTCAGCAATTCTCATTTTACTCTGTAGGCTACAGCTAAAGCTTCTTCCGGCATTTCACCATACAGTACGTCTGTATGCCTGTAGTTATTGAACTCTAACTGCATTCGTTTTTTATTGTTGTGATTGAGTGGGGGGGGGGGACAGCTGTGGGCAAGGTTCTGACAGATGAGTGTGTCTTGTTGGTGTCAAGGACACACCCAATAAATATTAAACACACGCCCAAGCCAACTCCCTTTTGGCTTCTGCCATGGCAGCCAAAATGTCTTGGGTAGCAGGCCAAAAGACAAAGCCGAATCAGCAGGTGCAGTTCCCCTTAAAGAAAAAAAATACTCCAGGCCACTCTAGAAATTCTAAAACTAAATAGAAAGAATGTAGACATTTTAATGGTCCTATACTTTTTCTAATAAGTTCAGGAAAAAAATCTATACGGCCCTCCATCGAATGTTTTAATCACAATGTGGCCCTCGAGCAAATATTATTAGCCACTCCTGCTTTAAGGATTTCATCGAGACATTATCCCACTGACATTCTGAGAACGTTCAAGGAAAATTTAAACATGACATTAACATCAGGACCATAAGAGGACACCCACATGAAAAAATACCACAGTTTACATTAAAATACTACAGTACTTACTGTAGAATTATGTACTAAACTGTAGTATACTGTAGAATACTATACTACACACTAATATCCCTTGATCATGTATAGTACTTACCATAGAATGTTGTAGAATACTACAGTATTTAACTTCCATATACTCTGCCCAGTCCCCTCCCCATATCCCAATTGGTGGCACCCATAAGTGAGAAACCTACATGCCAAGTATAGACCATATATTGTGTTCCCTACAGGTTATAGAAAAGAGCGGAAGCTCTGAAGGAGAAAGCCTGCACTTATATGTCAAATATAATTAAACAAAAACACTACAATAAATACTGCAATATAATAGAATCTGTAAAAAATACTACATTATAGTATATACCGCGGTTTTCTTTGACTACAGTTTTAATAATATAACTGTAAATACTACAGTATACTACAATAAACACGACAGTGAATATTTCAGTAAAGTCCGCAAAAATATTATACTGACTACTATAGTATTTATACTAGTATTGTATTTATACTATAGTATACTGTAGTATTTTGTGGCCGTTGATTACAGGTCCCAGTTTGGTAGCAGTATAACATTATTATAAGGTATTTTGATGTCCATTAGGCAACAGTACGAGAATGTTCCCATTTGGTTTTGATAGAAAGCTATCCATGGGACATTGAATCACCAGAAGGGGACGCTTCATGATGGTGCCAAGGGAACGTTCTTTGGGGGACCTTGATTTGTATTTCCATGTAAGTTACCAGGACGTCACTGAGGACCATGTTAGGACCAGAGGCGAAGCCACGGCAGGGCCGGACTGGGCAGAGGCCCTGTCAGATTGAACACTGGCCCACCCAATCAGGCTGTCTTAATATATATATATAGTATATATAAAAATACAAATTAATTTAATTTGAAATGTTGAAAAAAGCAACAGTAGGATGTTGAGGCTAGCCTGTCAGTGGCAGCCCATGAGAATATTAGCTACTACTACTACTTCCACAGCCCAGCTAACTCACTATCACCATTCCTCTGCCCCTTCTCGTCATCATGAGTCCACATGCAGATTTGTCTGCAGCTGACGATCCACCAACACAACCAAAAATATGAGTGTTCTCCACTATAGTGTATGGACAATTTTATTGGCTGGAATACAGTTCGACAAGGGACGCTGTTCTATGTAAAAAAAAAAATCCTCAAGCCCACTATGGAAGGCTAATTTGTTAGAGAAAGATAAGGATTGGAAGCACCTTTGTGAGGAATGCTTCAAGCAACAGGCTAGCAAACCTCACTCTTGTGCACGGATCAATTTGAAGGCTACCGTGCAAGCCACCGCAATCAAAGCCCGGGTAATGTTTTAAATCAACGTAACCGTGAGGACATGGACTATTCATTGTAGAAAGGAATCGTGATCAGGTCAAAATGGTTCTGGAAATTGTTTTGCTATGAGCTAAACAGGACAAGAAGTCCCACTACGACCTCCGCACAGCCATCAAATGGAAAAAAAGGACAAAAGAATAAAAGCGTCTGCTAAATGGCATATATTATTATTATTATTACAGTATATATTATTGCATACTGCCCCAACAGATCCAGAGATGACTCAATTTCCATTGCACTCCACACTGCCCTCGCCATCCTATAAAAGAGGAATACCTATGTGAGGATGCTTGCTGTTCGTCAACTACAGCTCAGCATTCAACGCTATAGTGCCCTCCAAGTTCGTCACCAAGCTCGGGACCCTGGGACTAAACACCTCCCTCTGCAACTGGATCCTGGACTTCCTGTCGGTCTGACCCCAGGTGGTAAGAGTAAGCAACAATACATCCGCCAAGCTGATCTAAGGGAAGCCAGGCTGCTCCAAAAAATAAATAAATTAGAACAATTATTTTGTTTCTCTGTGTTTAATATATTTTTTTCAATTCGGAAGAGGCTGAATGTATCTCATAGGAGAAAGCATCCAAGCGAGCCAAACGATGCCCCTCTCTATCTACATGTAGACCATCTATCTGACGCTGTCTGGTCCAAATGAGTATGACATTGTTACCAGATTTTCAACCAAGCTCTCATTGAAATTACAGCGAGATATGGATGAGTTTTCACTTCCTACGCCTTCCACTAATGTCAACAGTCAATAGAACTTTGTCTGATGACTAATGTGAAGGGGGGTCGAATGACACAGGAAATAGTCACCACTGCCACGAGTTGACCATGCATTCACTATGCGCGTTCACAGGGGAAGCACCTGCGTTCCACCGGTCATCTGAAGTCATTCTAATTCTCCGGTTGGAACGTTATTCAAGATATATGTAAACGACATTCTAAAGATTGATTCAGTACATCATTTGAAATGTTTCTACTGACTGTTATGGCTTTGTGACTTTGGAATTGTTTACCAAACGCGAACAAATCAAGCATTTATTGTGGACCTGGGATTCCTAGGACTGCATTCTGATGAAGTTCATCAAAGGCAAGGAAACATTTATCATGTATTTTCTGGTTTCTGTTGACTCCAACATGGCGGCTAATTTGGCTTCTGTTCTGAGCGCCGTCTCAGATTATTGCATGTGTTGCTTTTTCCGTAAACTTTTTAAAAAAATCTGACACAGCGGTTGCATTAAGGAGAGGTATATCTATAATTCTATAACTTGTATGATCATCTACATTTATGATGAGTATTTCTGTTGAAAAGATGTGGCTATGCAAAATCACTTGATGTTTTTGGAACTAGTGAATCTAATAAACCAATGTAAACTCAGATTGTTTTATATAAATATGAACTTTATCAAACAAAACATGCATGTATTGTGTAACATGATGTCCTATGAGTCATCTGATGAAGATAATTCAAGGCTAGTGATTAATTTTATCTTTATTTCTGCTTTTTGTGAATGCTATATTTCGCATGAAAATGGCTGTGCTTATTGTGGTTTGGTGGAGACCTAACAATCGCTTGTAGAGTGCTTTCTCTGAAAAGCCTATTTGAAATCAGACACTTTGGTGGGATTAACAACAAGATTACCTTTAAAATTATATAAAACACATATCTGTGGTTTGAATTTGGCACCCTCTATTTTCACTGCTAGTTTACATATCGATCCCAGTATTGGGATTGCAGCCATAACAAGTTTTTAACAGAAACAACTTAAATTGTTGCATCTCCTTTTGTTGTCCTCCGTGAATAGCTAGCTAGCTAAAATTGTCCCTTTCCTAAACTAGCCATGGATGGAGATGGGATTTGGACTTGTGGTTTTACTTAATTCTCCGTACTGACCAATGATTATAACGGCGATTCTGATCCAACCATTAATTCATACATTATTGTGCCCCTGGCCTGAGAGGATGGAAGATCAGTATGGATCTAGAAGTTGAAGGTTTATGTTAATTAGCTAATGTTGCCCATCAATGGAAGTTAGGCTAGCGAGCAAGCATTTTAGCCAGGTAGCCTAGGACAACAAAAAATAAAAGTGTGTACTGTATGACAGAGTGATAGACATGAAAGAGAGGAGGACGGCATTAGTGTTTCTCTACAAGTAGGGTGAGTCAACATTTTCTCCTACTTGCGCACACACACACACACACACACACACACACACACACACACACACACACACACACACAAACCAAAATTATAACCATGTAACTGCGTAGGAAAGTGGGGGAGGTCAGGAATTTCCATCCCTTATTGAAGTTCTGGACAGCTGCAGCCCTGACATTTTTCCTAACATCAATAGACTTCTAAGGACCATCATCACCCCTCCTACATGACTTCATGTACTGTTGAGAGACTCTTCTCAACTACAGGCAGGATCAAATCATCCATCTTGCTCGCTGACTGCACGTCTCGACAATCTAGTCCTGTTGTCCTTTGTGACTTTTTGGACTATGATGAAATAATCTCCATCTTCAACACCGAACTTAGGCATCTTGTACTGCAAAACATGAAACAGAAAGGAATACTATTTATTTATGATTTAGCCTAACGTTTTCATGCCTACCTTGGTAGGCCAGGCCTATATATGTTTCAATCCAAGTGAGCTGTTGTATTTGTAGCCGCCGTGATATTAGGCTGTGTATGATAAATTCATGTTTTCATGCCTGCTGTGGTATTATGTATAGTGATTTCATGTTTTCATTCCTGAATGCCTATACAGTAGTGTTTGCTCAATCAAAGTGAGCTATTCATTTCATACCCTCCTTACAGTTCAACATATAGGCCTAAAGTGTTTGTATTGTATTTTGTGTGGCTGTTTACATATTGCAAAAAGTGTGCACATTTGGGCTTAATAAAAACACTTTCAGGGGCTTTCTATCCTTACTTGATTATTTTTGCAATAAGCTGTTTGTGCATATTCCAATCCAGTGCCGAGCTGGTGTCTGGCCGATGCGCTGCCCATGGTCCTGAATCCACCTATTGTGCCTGTACTGTAGATCACGTCTTTGAGTGGGAGTGGTCGATCTGATCTGATGATTATTTCATGAGGTTGGACTGAACATTGCATCCATTATCCGTATTTTGTGAGAGTATACTTTTTCAAATTATTATCACTGCGCTCTCTCTCTCTGTGATAGACATGTTGTGGATTACATTATGTTTGTTTACTCTCGGACTCAGTCAGCCTGTTTTGTCAGCGGTGTTGTTGTAAGCGGCTATGTAGTTGCACACTTGCGCTGCCTACTTGGCAATAATAACAGGCTTGTTTGTCAATTAATATTTGGTGTTTTTGGTCAAATTGATCTGGTGTTATTTGTTAAATGATACAATGTGATTGCACTTAAATATGTCAGGTATTTTTGCTATGTTTTTGCTGAAAAATGTTGGCCCAGCCACTTTTACTTATGCCCAGCTAAACAGACATGTCTGCCTACATTCCTAGTCAGGAAATCACCTGATTGTCCCTGGTGTCCCAAACCATTACAAGTAAAGTCATTAAATGGTACATTTTTTATTTATTTTTTAAACCTCTTAGATGTGAAGGCCCCTATTTAGGGGACCTGCGTGGTTCTGGTAATGGTTCCAACTGACATTTTTTAAATAAATCGATCTGTGGCCACCATAGATTGAAACGGCTTGCATTAAGTCATAGATTTCCGTGTTCCCAGTTCCCAGTTGTTTTGAACGCTGCATATATCTTTTCCACCTGTGTGACGTAGGATGTGAAATTTGACACCACTTGATGCTGGGCTGTCCCTCCTACCATTTCATTCGCTCAACTGTCCATCAACTCCTGGCTGAACGCTGTGACAGCCACTGACAAAGCACATGCCTGGAATTCTTACATCCTAGTGCTGCAAGAGAAAGTGGTTGTCAATTTAGCCCAATCAGAAATGGATTTATAACTAACTTTATCAAACTAATCAAAAACAAAATCCTAGATTTTAAACAGAAAATATTTTCTGTTTGTCATAGACAGACAAGATTAATATGAGATAAAAGGCAAGTTCACAACAAGGTCAGGAATCCAAGCTAGAGCTCTGACTGACTTTTACAGTGGTGGAGGCACACGTTTTGATCAGAAACCTTTAGTAAACATGCACATTTTCTCTACCAATAAACATACAAATATGTATTTTATAGTTACAAGGAAGGTGAAATCTTATAGTTAGTGTTTTATCATTTAATTACACTATTTATAGAGCATATACAGTTGAAGTCGGTCGTTTACATACACCTTAGCCAAATACATTTAAACTCGGTTTATCACAATTCTTGACATTTAATCCGATTTTTTTTATTTTTAAATGTCCTGTTAGGATTACCACTTTATTTTAAGAATGTAAAAAGTCAGAATAATAGTAGAGAATTATTTATTTTAACTTGTATTTCTTTCATCACATTCCCAGTGGGTCAGAAGTTTACATACACTCCATTTGTATTTGGTAGCATTGCCTTTTTTAACTTAGGTCAAACATTTTGGGTAGCCTTCCACAAGCTTCCCACAATAAGTTGAGTGAATTTTGGCCCATTCCTCCTGACAGAGCTGGTGTAACTGAGTCAGGTTTGTAGGCCTCCTTGCTCCACACGCTTTTTCAGTTCTGCCCACAAATGTTCAATATGATTGAGGTCAGGGCTTTGTGACGGCAACTCCAATACTTTGACTTTGTTGTCCTTAAGACATTTTGCCACAACTTTGGAAGTAAGCACCCCCACAACATGATGCTGCCACCCCCATGCTTCACAGTTGGAATGGTGTTCTCTGGCTTGCAATCGTCCCCCTTTTTCCTCCTGGTCATTATGGCCAAACAGTTCTATTTTTGTTTCATCAGACCAGAGGACATTTCTCCAAAAAGTACGATATTTGTCCCCATGTGCAGTCGCAAACCGTAGTCTGGCTTTTTTATGGCAGTTTTGGAGCAGTGGCTTCTTCCTTGCTGAGCGGCGTTTCAGGTTGTCGATATAGGACTTGTTTTACTGTGGATATAGATACTTTTGTACCTGTTTCCTCCAGAATCTTCACAAGGTCCTTTGCTGTTGGTCTGGGATTGATTTGCACTTTTCGCACCAAAGTACGTTCATCTCTAGGAGACAGAATACGTCTCCTTCTTGAGAGGTATGACAACTGTGTGGTCCCATGGTGTTTGTACTTGCATACTATTGTTTGTACAGATGAACGTGGTACCTTCAGGTGTTTGGAAATTGCTCCCAAGGATGAACCATACCTGTGGAGGTCCACAATCTATTGTATGTGTTCTTGGATGATTTCTGTCTTGTCCCTGTGCTTTCTCTTCTCTTCGTTTCCCCCTGCTGGTCGTATTAGGTTACTTTCTCTCTCTATCTATCGTTCCGTTCCTGCTCCCAGCTGTTCCTCATTCTCCTAACGACCTCGTTTACTCTCTCACACCTGTCCCCTCTTTTGCCCTCTGATTAAGTCTCTATTTCTCTCTCTGTTTCTGCTTCTGTCCTTGTCGGATTCTTGTTTGCTTTGCCCTTGTCCCATCCTGTCGTAATCTTCCTCTTCATCAGATGCTGCGTGTGAGCAGGTGTCTCTGTCCTCTACGGCCCGCGCCTACCCGGAGGGACCAGCAGTCTGTTGCCGCTAGCCCTGCTATTCTCCTCTACTACTAGAAGGGGGACTCTCCTGTAAAGATAGAGGATTTATGTTTTCCCTGTTTGGACATCTCCTGTAAAGATTGAGGATTTATGTTTGCCCTGTTTGGACATTAAAAGACTCTGTTTCTGTTAAATCGCTTTTGGGTCTGTAAGGAATTGCTATTTCGTATGCAGGTGACTAACTTACTGCTAATTACGTGGCTACAACTCACAGTAAAGCCTGTGGGGTCCCCTACAGGATAGCTCCCACATTACACATAATCTCCTTTGTAACCGAACACTGTGTGCCCGAAGAAGATTCTACGATGACGGACAGACAACTGAGCCAATGGCGGAAGACCAAAGACTACTACCAGCTGAACCAATCCGGAGATCCGATCTTCCTAGAATCAACCTTCTGTTTGTTCCGTATATTAGTGGTGGACTGAATAGGAACGGTCTCTTTCCTGCCGTTCCACACGAACTAACGGAAGAGCCGTAATTACGTTGTAATACATATTTTCACTCTGAATAAACTGTTTACTTGTCATAAAATTTACCACTTAGTCTGAATCGATCCTTAACCGGCTCACCCATCTACATATCCAATTGCTAACAGAAATGGTACGCAGAGGATGGTTAACTAACGGTCCAGTCGAAGCGAGCAGATTGGGTGTGAGAGAGGGGTGAGCGCGTGGAGAGGAAGATCCGAGAAGGACGGGTGATTTGATTCTCGGGGGGTGGACAACAATTCTACTCAACTCGGGAAACTGATCTAAAGGTGCACCATAAATAAGGTAAGCAAAACCTGTTAAATCAAACTTTGCATATTGTCGTATAGTCTGCCTAAATTTTGATCAGTATTTCCGAGTAAGTATGAATTCTTGTGTAAATTTATAATTTGCTGACGAGTCGAAAGAACAGTGTAGTGAACATATCTAGTAACGAACCGGCGACGGCCGGTGTGATATGAATCACTGATGAGATATCAGTCACAGTCTATCTTTCAATTGATGAGAGGCCTAAATAATTCCGAAAGGGGTCGAACATATATAAATTCAGTTTCGATAGGGTTCGGATATGTGTATCAATGCGGATAGGGATTAGCACGATAGGGGTCGGGAATAGAGATCAGTCAGAAACCTAACGCCGAGGGAAGAAATTGCAATTTTGTCCTGTGTATCGGTAGAGGCTAGTCTGAGAAATTCACTGATAAGAGTCGGGAATAGAGATCAGTCAGGGGATAGTTAGCTACTATTCATTAAACCTAACGCCGAGGGGAATTTTGTCCCGTGTACCGGTAGAGGCTAGTCTGAGAAATTCACTGATAAGAGTCGGGAATAGAGATCAGTCAGGGGATAGTTAACCACTATTCATTAAACCTAACGCCGAGGGGAAAAAATTGCAATTTTGTCCCGGGAATCGGTCGAGGCTAGACTGATAAGAGGTTCACCGATAGGGATCGGCTTTCAGGGGACAGAGAGATAACGTGTATTAATTTTGATAGGGATTAATGCGATAGGGATCAGTAGGGGATAGAATTGGATTCTAGAAGTTGAATTCTATCCAGTAAATCCGCTTTGTCCGGTCTGATAGGGGTCGTTTTAATAAGAGGTCAGAAATATAACCTGTATTTGTATGTTTTGTCTATTTGTAACTGTTTATATTAAAATACAAGGTGGTTGTAATTGTTTCCATTAAGATTGTTGGTGGTTAGATAGAGAGAGATACAAGTATAATAAGGGATATTGGATAAATCCGGAACCTCTATATTGTATGTACCTATGACTTCTGTGTTAAATGTATAATTAGTAACGAAATGACTGATGTATAATTGAAATAATATCTGAATATAATATTTGAATGTTGAGATTAATTAGTCGAATAGATCCCTTGGTTGTGCGCTCCACAAACGCTATACGGACCCATGCGTTTTTCTATAACTAAAACATACAAAGGAGAGGTTCAGAGATAAGACAGAGCACGTGCAGCAGTCTCTCTTCGAGTACATAGTGGTTATTAGTCAACGTTGGGCGAAGTATATACTAACTATATTCAGATAAAAGGAGAGAATTCCGAATAAAACTACGATTAAATTCCGATTGAATTAAATAAAATTACGATTAAAGCAAATTCACAATGGCGACCCCCAATACTCCAAAGCTGAGGTTTAATGAGTTCTTAGAACAAAAAATAGAATATAGATCAGGGGGAAGGGAACAATGGAAGCACATGAAGAAAGTTTGGGAGGGATTAAAGCTAAAATGGACACAGGAAGGTTATTTAGGAGGGGGACCCCCATCCGCAGTTCAGCTGAAAACAATGGAATGTGGGTTAAGAGAGACGCTGAAGGAAGCTAGAGAGAACGAGGCAGAAAAGAACAAAAATCACGTATTTAAGAAGGGACTAAACAGAGAGAAAGGGCAGAAGTGGAATTGAAGATAGGAACTTGGGCCATCGAAGAGGCGCTAAGATCAAAACGGAAATGATGGGGGTGGCCACTCCCTCACAAGGGGAAGATGAGCAGACGGACCACCACCAGGAGATGGCGCCAAATCCATTGCCCTCTGCCCCGCCAACACATGTGCCCTCAACGACCCGACCCCTTTACCCGGTGCTACCAAATCTGCCTCCACATTATACTGAAAAGGGGAAAAGGGCCGGGCCCGCGTCAACACAGGCCCCTGTGTTCCTTGTAAAAGAAGGAGTACTTAGAGGGGATACGTTGATCACAGGGGGCCACCTGGAATGTGAAGAATTAAAGCCTGGCCCACAGGATTACTCCACACCAGGGGGCGCACAAAGGTGTACACCAGGGCCATCTGACATGCATGCCCCTCGAGCTATGCGAGAACAGCTCCACCCCAGTGGCCACACGAGGAATCCATTCATAGATGGAGCAGGGGGCAACGGGAGCAGCTTGAAGTCAGAGGGGAGGAGAACCCCCACCTCCTGCACATCCAGTGTCTACAGAGAACATAGAGGGGAACCAAGGAGCGATATTAGTAAGGAGTATTTCACAAGTGGCCGCCGACAAGAAGAAAATGTAATGTCTTTCAGCGAACTGGAAGAACAGGAAGGAGATGATATGGAACCACAAGAGGAGACAGGGGAAGACGTTCCCCTCACGGCCGCAGGTGTATGGGAGGCAGAAAGCCAACTGAAACTCATGGAAGAAGTCGCAGGAGAAACGGATGAAATAGTCCTGATACAAGGAGTTTTTAAGGGAAAATCAACCCCCGTTGAAACGGCAGTAAGACGGTCGAGGCGCCTCATAGCCAGACAAAGGAGAAAAGAAGAAGAAGAAGCCCAAAGACGACATGGGTCGCATCAAATGCCACTCAGGATGGACGACACAACGCACCGAGAGGAATACGTTGCCTGGAAGATGCAAGATTTAACGGCCCTGATGGAACTGCTCCCGAGCTTACATGGGGGAGCCTCAGCCTGGCTGCTTCAGCTTCAGTCCCTAACTTCCGGGGTCCGGCTTGCCTTGGGGGACATGAAGGCCTTATTGGCTAGGTCAACCGACTACACGACCATGAATGCCCTAATAAACATAGCAGGACTGGGAAAATTGGGGTCAGCAACAGAACCTGAGAAATACAGAGTATCACTGTGGAATGAGCTCAGAAGGGCATATCCCACCGAGAAAAATTACGCAACCCTTACCTCTTTTGCGATGGAAGACGGGGAGCAGGCAGCTCAATACCTAGATAGGGCCAAGACCACCTGGAGGTCAGTCCACATTGAATCCCATGACCAAAGCGGAACCACTCTCAGCATGTGGAAGGAGATGGTGGTAAATGGGACGCCGACAGAGGTGAAAAACAAGCTAAGGGCCACAGTGGGGCTGATGGCCTTGCCCACTACCCAATTCAACTCCCATGTCCACCATCACATCTCTCAATACAACAAAGACAAGGGCACGGCTGATTCACAAGTTCTGTCGCTGCAACTCCAGTTGCTCAAATTACATTTGAATGAGGCCCAAAAGACCGCAAAGCCAAAAAAGCAAATGGTGGCGGAGGAACCCACTGATATAGCCAAGATTCTCACTCAGACCATGAACCAGATGTTGGTGGCCGCTCCAGCACCACCGACCCTCGCACAGGCACCGGTCGTATACGCCGCCCCTCCAAATCCAGGAGCAAGCTACGGATATGGAGGTTATGCCCAGCCGAGTTACTTCAACCCCCCAGGACCAGCATGGGGGGACCGCCACAAGCAAGACCCATTCATTGCTACAACTGTAACCACGTAGGCCATTACGCCAGAGACTGCCCCGCTCCCCTCTCACAGCAGCGCCAGTCATTCTTGGCCAACAGGGGAGGAGAGGTGGACAACGGGGAAGAGGGGCCCCAAGGTACCCAGCCCCTGCACAGGGATATCCACCAGCCCCTGCCCAGGGATATCCACCAGCCCCTGCCCAGGGATATCCACCAGCCCCTGCACAGGGATATCCACCAGCCCCTGGTCAGGGATATCAACCAGCCTACAACCCAGCACCTCCTACCAGTCCCACCTTCCAGGGGATGTCCGAGGGATATCCCCCATGGGAATGAGGCTGCCCACCACCACCAGTCGGGTTAGATGGCCAACAATTCTCTGTCCACACGGAACCCACTATTACATGTGTAGTACAAGGGGTCACCCACAGGTTCCTTGTGGACACGGGATGTACATATTCCGCCATCAATTCTAATCAAACCCTCTCTTCAGACAAGGTAAAGGTGGTGGGGGTTTCAGGAAATCCTGAAGATCAATACAAAACTACTCCCCTATTGTTCCAGTGGGGCCCTTCCAGTTTGAAACACCAATTCCTATATTGTCCAAATTGCCCAATCAACCTACTAGGTCGAGACCTACTCTGTAAGTTAGGATGCGCAATCTACCTAACTGAGTCAGGTGTGGAGGTCGCGTTCGATCCACCGCCAAGGGCCCGAATCCTGATGCTCCCAATTCTGCCCGCACCTGCTCTATCCACCACACAGGAGGTTTACTGGCTCAAGTGTCTACAATCTGGACCTGGAACTCCTGCCATCCAATTTCAATTCAACCAATGGAGGAAGCTTATATACACCTTTCATCACTATAAGACACCACTGGCAGAGTTGCACTGCACTCTCAACGTCACTGACGACGAAGACACACCTTACACACAAGATTGGGATGAAAACATGATGCATCTTACCCCAAACATACGCTGCCTTACCATCGTGTGCGGCCCTGAGGGGGTGGCAGCCCTAGTCATACTCCCACACCATACTAAACCTTGGTATCAACTGGGACCCGACTCTGCTCCACACGTGACCCTCGCAGTAGGGAATGGACATGAGGCCCGAAGCCTGGGTCCAATGATAAAAGGGCCTCGAAACTCACTTGGGAAGCGACTAGTACACCAGGCCTGTTGAAGGCCACCACCGAAGAGATGTGGCGTCTGACCATGGTGGACACTGAAGAACAGTGCCAGCCTGAGCGCCTCACTCTCCCCAGGCATCACGGGAAACCATATTCTGATCACCCTTCCTCTCCTGCTGTCTTGGAGTCCATAGACAAGGCAATATGGACAACCACACCATTTGACGTGGGAAAGTTACAGGTCAAACCAGTGTGCATTACCCTAACCAATCCGGCACAGATACCAATATTTCGAACCCAATATCGATTGAAGCAAGAACAGACTGAGGGGATCAGACCCACTATCGAAGGCCTCCTTGGAGCTGGGTGCATATACAGGACTTGGTCACCCTGGAACACCCCCATACTTCCTGTTCTGAAGGCAGGAGGAGAAACATACCGGATGGTGCAAGATTTCCGGGCTGTAAATGAAGTTACCACACCCATCGATCTCCCGGTTCCAGACCCATACATCATACTGAGCAACCTGTCACCCAAACATCGGTATTTCACCGTAGTGGACTTGGCCAATGCCTTTTTCAGCATCCCATTGGATGAGGCTTCCCAGCCACTTTTTGCCTTTACCTACGAGAATCAGCAATTTACCTATTCCGTACTTCCCCAAGGTTACACTTCTTCCCGGGAATCTTCAATTATATTCTGAAGACTCACCTGGCAGAACTGAAAATCCCAGAAGGAGTGATACTCATACAATACGTAGACGACCTGTTGCTGGGGGCTCCCACCTCAGACCTCTGTCTAGAAATGACTAAAACCCTGTTAGACTTTCTGGCAGTCAAAGGCTACAAAGTCAAGATGTCAAAAGTCCAATCATGCAGACGAACCGTTCTGTTCCTGGGAAGGGAAATCTCAAGCGAGGGGGCCGGACTCTCAAAATCACACCGAGACTCAATCTTACATCATCCCAGGCCCATTACTGTTTCAGGAATGCTCTCTTTCCTGGGGTTGACGGGATACAGCCGTACTCACATCCCAGACTATACTGAAAGAACTGAACCTCTGAGAGATTGTTCGAGAAGCTGGCCCAAGAAACCTACAGGCCCCACTTACATGGACTCCTGAAGCTTCAACGGCGTTTGGGCACCTGAAGACTGACCTGTCTGTGGCTGCTGCTCTCACGGCACCAGACTATGGTAAAACATTTCACTTGGATGTTTCTGAAAAGGAAGGTTTTGCATCCGCCGTCCTTTTTCAGAAACATGAGGGGGAGAGAAGAGTACTTATGTACCACTCTTCAAAACTTGACCACATTGAAACTGGCCAGACCGCCTGCTCCAGGTACGTTGCGGCGGTAGCCAAGGCGATTGAGAAGACAGCCCATCTGGTAATGTGCCACAAGATGCAAATACACACCCACCACGGGGTGGCAGCATACCTCATCAGCAAAGAATTTACCTTCAGTGCGGACAGAAAAAACAAAATCCAGAACAAGTGCACCCAGTCACACATCACCTTTGTGAACACCGACAAGAACATGGCAGATGCACTTACCGCAGAAGATGGCCTAGCACACTCCTGCCAAGAGAGGGCAGCACAAGAGCTTAAACTGAGACCAGACCTGGAAAATGAACCACTGACATCTCCAGACCTATGGCTGTACACAGACGGATGTTGCTACAAGGGAGACACAGGAAACGTAGCTGCCTATGCGGTCGTACAGCAGCTGCATGACAAAACACATGTCACGTTGGAATCAGGAATTATCCCCCAGCCAGCATCGGCACAACTTGCGGAAATTGTGGCCTTGACTCAAGCTCTAGAGAAAGCCGAAGGAAAAACTGTAAACATTTATACGGACTCGGCATACGCACACAGAGCTGTGCACATAGATGGACCACAATGGGTTAGGCGCAACTTTACCACCACAGGTAACCTACCCATCAAGCACCGAGCCCAAATGGAACGTTTGATGCATGCCGTGTCCTTACCAAAAACAGTGGCCATAATGAAATGCCGAGGCCACCAAAGACTGACCAGCAGAATCAATCAAGGAAATGATGCCGCAGACCTGGCAGCCAAGGCCGCAGGAGGATACAGCCCCCAGATGGTGCTCGGGATAGAACCGGCAAGGACTGAATTGACAAGCCAACACATACTAGAACTACAGGAAGAGGCGGGCCCTTACGAACATTCGGTTTGGACACAGAAGGGAGGCTCCAAGGGACCAGATGGAATATGGAGATGCCATGACGGCCGACTGGTGGCTCCGGCTAATCTCTGTCCAGAACTGATAAGGGAAGCCCATGGACCCACTCATGAAGGGAAACCCAGAACTTTACAGAAGGTTTCATACATATGGTGGCACCCCCACATGAAGGACATGACAGATTTATTCTGTGACGAATGCAACATATGTGGGAGCCACAATCCAAAGAAGCCCTACCAAACCCCGATGGGGCTTACCCGGTGCCAAACGCATGTTTCAAGACATCAGTATAGACTATACAGACATGGGAGAAGACAATGTAAAGAACGGGAAGAGATATTTGCTAGTAATGGTAGATAGATTCTCTAGATGGGTAGAAGCAATTCCAACAGCTAAGGAGGATGGGCAAACGGTCATTAAGTGGCTGCAGTCAGAACTAATACCTAGATATGGGGTCCCTAGACATATCCGAAGCGACAATGGGTCCCACTTCGTAAACAAACATCTGAGACAGGTGGAGGAGAGGTTCGGCATTATACACAAGTTTGGTTCCGTGTATAAGCCGCAGGCCCAAGGCCTTGTGGAGCGCTGCAACCAATCTCTTAAGTGTAAGATAGCCAAAGTGTGTGCTGGTACCAAACTGACATGGGTGGAGGCCCTGCCACTGGCGTTGATGGCCATGAGGTCATCACCTGGGGCAGGGACTCATCTCTCACCCCACGAAATAATGACAGGGAGAGTAATGCCAGGTCCACCAAGAGAGGGAGGTCATATGCCCCCTCTTGATGTACACCAGATAGGTATGTCTGACTATGTAAGAAAATTGACGGAACTGTCCGCAGCTCTTTCCAAACAGATACACAAAGTCCATGAGGGGAGCTGACGGGAGATCCGGAGAAACTGAGGGTAAAGGTCGGCGATTGGGTAAGGATCAAGGTCCACAAAAGAAAGTGGGCGGATCCCAGGTGGACTGGACCGTACGAAGTGAAGGAGGTTACTTCACACTCAGTCCAGGTCAAAGGTAAATCGGGCGCACCTTGGCACCACCTGACTCATTGTACACCAGCACCGACTCCTTCCAGAACTCTGACTGAAGTCAGGGTCGATTTGAGCGACCTAAATTTGATTACAACCACAGAACCCTTAGTTGGTGAGGATGTGGGAGCAACTCCCAGCACACCAACTAACAGGTCGTCCAGAGATAGGGGCTATCCCTGGACGAGATTGGGGATATCAGGCCCCGTGTTTGTTATTTTCATTGTAGTCACAGGAGTTTCCATGGGGATTCTCCTGTGGGTATTAGAGCATCATACACCCACATTACATGCAGATTTAGGACCCCTAATGGGTCATCCAACCTGACCACATCCATGGCACATATAGAACTGACCAATCATTTGCATAAGAGGCATTCCACCACCCCTGACACTGATTGTAAGGCCAACGAAATACGGAGCACGACCGTTTGCGTCCCCGCACACGCAACCAATATCATTAACATCCCTTGGGGAACTTTAGGGTACTCTAGGCTAAAGGGGAGGGAACAGGTGGGGGCCAATGCACTCCGGTTTGCCGGACATGTCTGGTATATGACATTAGGGAAGGTTGGAGATTGGTCTTGGAGGAATTTGGTGGGGGAGACAGGTAATGGGTGGGAAGACTGGACAACAGACGAGGGGGCAGTAAAATGGCGGAAGCGACTGACTTTAACTAAGACAAATACGGGACTGAAACTTACTGTCAGGCCAGGGGGCCAGCCCTTAGGGTGTTATGATTTCATACTGGCCCCAGGGAATTCGGGGTCAGTTATTGGTTGTGGCGAATTTGCGTGACTAATAATTCTAAACCGACTTCGGTAACAGTAAGGAATGACATGGCCACACCCGTAAAAGGGTCCCCGTCATCCCCACTGTTTGGCCCGGTGGAGGCCATATCCAGGCTTAAAAGTCCGGATGATGTAATTTTAACAGCCACAGGAATCTCAGGTTTTTCCAATAATTGGCTATTATTGACCGAGGAAGCTGCAAATATCACCAGGCAGAGTTGTGTGGTGTGCATGGGAGCTCGTCCATTGCTCCGCATTGTCCCAGCAGTAGTGACTCTAGCATGTCTAATCCCTCTTATGACTACAGATAACCCCAGGGATAATTGTACTGCCTGGGATGAGGTCTATCCGGTTACTAAATTCACCACTAGGAACCCAGTGTTTTCCAACCAGGTTGCAAGGGCAAATTTTACTTGTGTCAATATGACGGGAGGAGGAACTGAGGTGGGAGGGATTCCTGCGGATTGGTGTCTGGATAAAATTAATATTAGGGGGAGCCTCAGGCCAATTTCCAGAGCAGATGTGTGGTGGTGGTGTGGTAGTACGGTCCTGTTTGATAAGTTACCCTCCAACAGTACTGGACGCTGTGCACTTGTTACTCTCTTGTTGCCTGTTTCTATCTACCCTATAGGAGCCGAGGACCTTGTTCTGCGGATCCAGGGAGTGAATCTCGGATATAGGGGACGTTTCAGGAGAACCACCACCCCATCTAGTGGAGACCCCTCCTACATAGACGCTATCGGAGTCCCTAGGGGAGTGCCTGATGAGTATAAGTTAATAGATCAGGTAGCTGCAGGGTTTGAATCATCCATCTGTTGGTGGTGCACAATTAACAAGAATGTTGATCGTATTAACTATATTCATTACAACGTCCAAAGACTAGGCAACTGGACTCAGCAGGGTTTTGAAGCAGTACATGGTCAACTGGCTGCAACCAGCCTGATGGCTTTCCAAAATCGTATTGCCATTGATATGTTACTCTCTGAGAAGGGCGGAGTTTGCTCTATGTTTGGTGACCAGTGTTGTACTTTCATCCCTAATAACACAGCCTCGGATGGTAGTTTGACGGTCGCTCTGGAAGGTCTGCGGACGCTTAATGGTAAAATGAAATCTCATTCTGGGATAGATACCTCGATGTGGGATTCCTGGATGAGTGCGTTTGGTAAATATAGAACCCTGATGTCCTCCATTTTGGTATCCATTTCAGTGTTCGCTGCCATTTTAGTTCTCTGTGGATGCTGTTGCATTCCATGCATCCGTTCCCTTACTACTAGGGTCATCTCTAGAGCTATTGACCCTTCCTCCCCTTCCCAGATGTTTCCTCTGCTGGATAAAGACCTACTTGAATTCGAGGATGAGGAGGAGAGTGCCTATTAGGTTTATACTATATCTGCTGTTGCCTTGGGGGGATGTATGTATGTGTTATGCAAGTGGATTATTCCGCCTGACTTCCCTAGTTTAAGTCACATCTCTTTGGAGATGTGAAAAGAGGAATCAAAACTTTTCCTGCGGGAAAAAGTTGGCTTATGTAGACAAGCATTTTTACTTTTATTTTGAGCTGTTGTTCTCTGCTCTGTTAGATGAGGGTTGTAAGTTCCTAGGTGGCTGGTAGCCAACTTAGTACATAGTGGGATTGAAGGGAGAACATGATGGTAATACATATATGTCTATTTCTGTTTAATACCGTGCCTTATTTCATAGTCCCTTATGGGAGAAGTTTCTCTTTGTGTCTGGATCCAGTTAGGTTGTGTCACGTCTCTGGTGAGACGTGAAGAGAGGGTTTTGTAAGGAATTGCTATTTCGTATGCAGGTGACTAACTTACTGCTAATTACGTGGCTACAACTCACAGTAAAGCCTGTGGGGTCCCCTACAGGATAGCTCCCACATTACACATAATCTCCTTTGTAACCGAACACTGTGTGCCCGAAGAAGATTCTACGATGACGGACAGACAACTGAGCCAATGGCGGAAGACCAAAGACTACTACCAGCTGAACCAATCCGGAGATCCGATCTTCCTAGAATCAACCTTCTGTTTGTTCCGTATATTAGTGGTGGACTGAATAGGAACGGTCTCTTTCCTGCCGTTCCACACGAACTAACGGAAGAGCCGTAATTACGTTGTAATACATATTTTCACTCTGAATAAACTGTTTACTTGTCATAAAATTTACCACTTAGTCTGAATCGATCCTTAACCGGCTCACCCATCTACATATCCAATTGCTAACAGGTCCTCACTCACCTGCATAACAGAAGAATCCGACCAAGAATGGACCCAGCGACTTCGGATCCTCTCTACTCAGCCGTCGAGATCCAGGGAGCGATGCTAGGCAGACACGAGCAGGAATTGTCTGCTGCTCGACATGCCGTTGAGACCCTGGCCGCCCAAGTCTCCGACCTCTCGAAACATATTCACAATCTCCGCCTCGATCCACCGGCTACTTCCAGGGCTTCCGAGTCTCCGGAGCCCAGAATTAATAACCCACCGTGTTACTCTGGGGAGCCCACTGAATGCCGCTCGTTCCTCACCCAGTGTGATATTGTGTTCTCTCTCCAGCCCAACACGTACTCCAGGGGTACAGCTCGTATCGCCTACGTCATATCTCTCCTTACTGGACGGGCTCGTGAGTGGGGCACGGCAATCTGGGAGGCAAGGGCTGAGTGTACTAACCAGTATCAGAACTTTAAGGAGGAGATGATACGGGTTTTTGATCGTTCAGTTTTTGGGAAAGAAGCTTCCAGGGCCCTGTCTTCCCTATGTCAAGGTAATCGATCCATAACGGACTACTCTATAGAGTTTCGCACTCTTGCTGCCTCCAGTGACTGGAACGAGCCGGCGTTGCTCGCTCGTTTTCTGGAGGGTCTCCACGCGGAGGTAAAGGATGAGATTCTCTCCCGGGAGGTTCCTTCCAGCGTGGATTCTTTGATTGAACTCGCTATTCGCATAGAACGACGGGTAGATCTTCGTCACCGAGCTCGTGGAAGAGAGCTCGCGTTATCCGTTTCCCCCCTCTCCGCATCACTACCATCTTCCTCCACTGGCTCAGGTGCTGAGCCCATGCAGCTGGGGGTATTCGCATCTCGACTAAGGAGAGGGAACGGAGAATCACCAACCGCCTCTGTCTCTATTGCGGTTCCGCTGGTCATTTTGTCATTTCATGTCCAGTAAAAGCCAGAGCTCATCAGTAAGCGGAGGGCTACTGGTGAGCGCTACTACTCAGGTCTCTCCTTCAAGATCCTGTACTACCTTGTCGGTCCATCTACGCTGGACCGGTTCGGCAGCTTCCTGCAGTGCCTTGATAGACTCTGGGGCGGAGGGCTGTTTTATGGACGAAGCATGGGCTCGGGAACATGACATTCCTCTCAGACAGTTAGGGAGCCCACGGCCATGTTCGCCTTGGATGGTAGTCCTCTCCCCAGGATTCAGCGTGAAACGCTACCTTTAACCCTCACTGTCTCTGGTAATCATAGCGAAACCATTTCTTTTTTGATTTTTCGTTCACCTTTTACACCTGTTGTTTTGGGCCATCCCTGGCTAGTGTGTCATAATCCTTCTATTAATTGGTCTAGTAACTCTATCCTCTCCTGGAACGTCTCTTGTCATGTGAAGTGTTTAATGTCTGCTATTCCACCTGTTTCTTCTGCCCCCTCTTCACAGGAGGAGCCTGGTGATTTGACAGGGTGCCGGAGGAATATCATGATCTGCGCACGGTCTTCAGTCGGTCCAGGGCCACCTCCCTTCCTCCTCACCGGTCGTATGATTGTAGTATTGATCTCCTTCCGGGTACCACTCCCCCCCGGGGTAGACTATACTCTCTGTCGGCTCCCGAACGTAAGGCTCTCGAAGATTATTTGTCTGTAGCTCTCGACGCCGGTACCGTAGTCCCTTCCTCTCCCGCCGGAGCGGGGTTTTTTTTGTTAAGAAAAAGGACGGGACCCTGCGCCCCTGCGTGGATTATCGAGGGCTGAATGACATAACGGTTAAGAATCGTTATCCGCTTCCCCTTATGTCTTCAGCCTTCGAGATCCTGCAGGGAGCCAGGTTTTTCACTAAGTTGGACCTTCGTAACGCTTACCATCTCGTGCGCATCAGGGAGGGGGACGAGTGGAAAACCCGTTAGGGCACTTTGAATACCGGGTTCTGCCGTTCGGTCTCGCTAACGCTCCAGCTGTCTTTCAGGCATTAGTGAATGATGTACTGAGAGACATGCTGAACATCTTTGTTTTCGTTTTCACCGTCACTCCAGATTCATGTTCAGCACATTCGACGTGTCCTCCAGCGCCTTTTAGAGAATTGTCTTTATGTGAAGGCTGAGAAGTGCGCTTTTCATGTCTCCTCCGTCACATTTCTCGGTTCTGTTATTTCCGCTGAAGGCATTCAGATGGATCCCGCTAAGGTCAAGCTGTCAGCGATTGGCCCGTCCCTAAGTCACGTGTCGAGCTGCAGCGCTTTCTCGGTTTCGCGAATTTCTATCGTCGTTTCATTCGTAATTTCGGTCAGGTGGCAGCTCCTCTCACAGCCCTTACTTCTGTCAAGACGTGCTTTAAGTGGTCCGTTTCCGCCCAGGGAGCTTTTGATCTCCTCAAGAAGCGTTTTACATCCGCTCCTATCCTTGTTACACCTGACGTCTCTAGACAGTTCATTGTCGAGGTTGACGCGTCAGAGGTGGGCGTGGGAGACATTCTTTCTCAGCGCTCCCTTTCTGACGACAAGGTCCACCCTTGCGCGTATTTTTCTCATCGCCTGTCGCCGTCAGAACGTAACTATGATGTGGGAAACCGCGAACTGCTCGCCATCCGCTTAGCCCTAGGCGAATGGCGACAGTGGTTGGAGGGGGCGACCGTTCCTTTTGTCGTTTGGACTGACCATAAGAACCTTGAGTACATCCGTTCTGCCAAACGACTTAATGCGCGTCAGGCTCGTTGGGCGCTGTTTTTCGCTCGTTTCGAGTTCGTTATTTCTTATCGTCCGGGCTCAAAGAACACCAAGCCTGATGCTTTATCCCGTCTCTTCAGTTCTTCAGTAGCCTCCACCGACCCCGAGGGGATTCTCCCTGAGGGGCGTGTTGTCGGGTTGACTGTCTGGGGAATTGAGAGGCAGGTAAAGCAAGCACACACTCACACTCCGTCGCCGCGCTTGTCCTAGGAACCTTCTTTTCGTTCCCGTTCCTACTCGTCTGGCCGTTCTTCAGTGGGCTCACTCTGCCAAGTTAGCCGGCCACCCCGGCGTTCGGGGTACGCTTGCTTCTATTCGCCAGCGTTTTTGGTGGCCCACTCAGGAGCGTGACACGCGTCGTTTCGTGGCTGCTTGTTCGGACTGCGCGCAGACTAAGTCCGGTAACTCTCCTCCTGCCGGCCGTCTCAGACCGCTTTCCATTCCCTCTCGACCGTGGTCTCACATCGCCTTAGACTTTATTACCGGTCTGCCTTCGTCAGCGGGGAAGACTGTTATTCTAACGGTTGTCGATAGGTTCTCTAAGGCGGCTCATTTTATTCCCTCGCTAAGCTTCCTTCTGCTAAAGAGACGGCACAAATCATCATTGAGAATGTTTTCAGAATTCATGGCCTTCCGTCAGACGCCGTTTCGGACAGGGGTCCGCAATTCACGTCTCAATTTTGGAGGAGTTTTGCCGTTTGATTGGGGCTTCCGTCAGTCTCTCTTCCGGTTTTCACCCCGAGTCTAACGGTCAAGCAGAACGGGCCAATCAGACTATTGGTCGCATCTTACGCAGTCTTTCCTTTCGAAACCCTGCGTCTTGGGCAGAACAGCTCCCCTGGGCAGAATACGTTCACAACTCGCTTCCTTCGTCTGCGACCGGGCTATCTCCTTTTCAGAGTAGCCTCGGTACCAGCCTCCTCTGTTCTCGTCCCAGCTCGCCGAGTCCAGCGTCCCCTCCGCTCAGGCTTTTGTCCAATGTTGTGAGCGCACCTGGAAGAGGGTCAGGTCTGCACTTTGCCGTTATAGGGCGCAGACTGTGAGAGCCGCTAATAAGCGTAGGACTAAGAGTCCTAGGTATTGTCGCGGTCAGAGAGTATGGCTCTCCACTCGTAACCTTCCCCTTATGACAGCTTCTCGCAAATTGACCCCGCGGTTCATTGGTCCGTTCCGTATTTCTCAGGTCGTTAATCCTGTCGCAGTGCGACTTCTTCTTCCGCGACATCTTCGTCGCGTCCACCCGGTCTTCCATGTCTCCTGTGTCAAGCCTTTTCTTCGCGCCCCCGTTTGTCCCCCCGTCCTTGTCGAGGGCGCACCTATCTACAGGGTCCGGAAGATTATGGACATGCGTCCTCGGGGCCGTGGTCATCAGTACCTAGTGGATTGGGAGGGGTACGGTCCTGAGGAAAGGAGTTGGGTTCCATCTCGGGACGTGCTGGACCGTTCGCTGATCGATGATTTCCTCCGTTGCCGCCAGGTTTCCTCCTCGAGTGCGCCAGGAGGCGCTCGGTGAGTGGGGGGGTACTGTCATGTATTGTCATGTTATGTCTTGTCCCTGTGCTTTCTCTTCTCTTCGTTTCCCCCTGCTGGTCGTATTAGGTTACTTTCTCTCTCTCTATCTCTCTCTCTATCGTTCCGTTCCTGCTCCCAGCTGTTCCTCATTCTCCTAACGACCTCGTTTACTCTCTCACACCTGTCCCCTCTTTTGCCCTCTGATTAAGTCTCTATTTCTCTCTCTGTTTCTGCTTCTGTTCTTGTCGGATTCTTGTTTGCTTTGCCCTTGTCCCGTCCTGTCGTAATCTGCCTCTTCATCAGATGCTGCGTGTGAGCAGGTGTCTCTGTCCTCTACGGCCCGCGCCTACCCGGAGGGACCAGCAGTCTGTTGCCGCTAGCCCTGCTATTCTCCTCTACTACTAGAAGGGGGACTCTCCTGTAAAGATAGAGGATTTATGTTTTCCCTGTTTGGACATCTCCTGTAAAGATTGAGGATTTATGTTTTCCCTGTTTGGACATTAAAAGACTCTGTTTCTGTTAAATCGCTTTTGGGTCCTCACTCACCTGCATAACAATTTCTTGTGATTTTCCCATGTCAAGCAAAGAGGCACTGAGTTTGAAGGTAGGCCTTGAAATACATCCACAGGTACACCTCCAATGGACTCAAATGATGTCAATTAGCCCATCAGAAGCTTCTGAAGCCATGACAGAATTTTCTGGAATTTTCCAAGCTGTTTAAAGGCACAGTCAACTTAGTGTATGTAAACTTCTGACCCACTGGAATTATGTGGAAGTGAATTATAAGTGAAATAATCTGCCTGTTAACAATTGTTGGTAAAATGATTTGTCATGCATAAAGTAGATGTCCTAAACGACATGCTAAAACTATAGTTTGTTAACAAGAAATTTGTGGAGTGGTTGAAAAATGAGTTTTAATGACTACAACTTAAGTGTATGTAAACTTCCAACCTCAACTGTAAGTAATTTCAAGCCTTATTCTTACAGTTTTGTTTAATAGAAAATTGACCATATATTTGCATCATATTTGTACTGTGTACTTGCGCTGGTGTCCTCAAAAGGGAATACGCCTCAGCAATTTATAACTATTGTTACCAGAAAGGTGAGATTTTAACCTTTCTATGAGTATGCAGCATTACCAGTTATTGTTTATGGCCCTCTTATGATAATCACTTTGGGGGATTGCGTGACTATATTTTAGATTTCATTTAGTTATATTTTACTGGTTTTATTACGGTAAGTGGTATGCTGTTCAGCTAAAATAGTGTAAAAATCCTTAACCAATTACAATATCTGTTCACCAATCAGGGCCTTGATGGGATGGAAACATTAAAAAAAATGGGTGGGTGCCTGTTCCCTGGGTAGAAGTGTATTTATTTGTTTGTGGGGAGGGGGAGATGTTTCTTTGCAACCATCAGGTGGAACAAACTGAACTAGACAACAAAACAAACAGGGGACCATGACAGAACGTTGTAATGGGGTGTCCTATAAATAAAAACAAAAGCTTAAGGGGACAATGGCACAACATCCTGACCACTTTAGGCCACCCTTTTGTGGCGGCCTGGAGATGTCCTAACGACAAATTTCGGTTTGCAGGGTTAATGTTGGATTACATTGTCGATTTATTCAAAAATTGATTTTGTGATAGACAAAGGTCATAAGGTTCATTCCCACATTTGTCTGATAAATAGTATTTAACTGATAATTGAACAGTTCAATTATCATTTATTAAACATTTTCAGAAATGTAATTAAATCAGACCTGTTGAGAGGATTTGAAGACAGGCTGAAAATAGTGGCATATCATGTTTCAAGATTTGTTGATCTGTTGCTTGCTTGAAGAAGAAAAAAAAACATACACTATGAGATCATGAAGGGCTCTGTTCAATCAGATTCTCTTTAGCTGACATCCGCGTAGCAATTGTTTTGGCGGTGCATTAGCGCTGTTAAATCCACAAGCGGTTCCTAGCGTTATAATGTACCTAATGCAGACATTGCCATTGGCTGCACTGACTCGTATTAAGAGAAATTCCATGCAGCCTTGTTTACGTGTTCAAACAATAAAATGTGAGATGTAATCTACAGCTCGATTAGGCTGATAGAAATCCAAATTATTTTGTTTAATGATTTCAAATTTGAGCGTCATTATTTCTATATAGCCTATACTTTCACGTTCTTCTTCTAACTTCTAATGCAAGTTGGACAGGTGTGGCTTTGTGACAATGATAAAGAGCAGCTACTCACGGATTTGACAGATGCAGTTACATCTTCGACACACCGCCAAAACATCAGCTCTGCGGGTGTCGGCTATCGCCAGTTAACGCTTGATCTGATTAAATCCTAATACTGACGAGGTCTTTTCTGATAACGGTACGTGAATAATGTGGCAAATAATCTGTAGAAATCCCCCCCAAAATACTGAGGCAGAAAGTACAAGATAGGTCAGATGTGTGTCAAGGATTCGCCACTAAGCAGATAATTAGACTGCCTTATGAGTTTTTGTCAAGTTGGGCATGACCCATGACAAGGTCTGTGAATTTGGAGCTAATTAGCTGGACACTGTTATTAGCCTCTGTGTCTCCTCACCAGGAGAGCCCAGACTAGACTGCAGACACATTAATATGGACAGTTTTATCTCAATCTCTTCATTCAAGACTCAATCATGGACTCGCTTACTGACAGTCATGGCTGCTTTGCGTGATGTATTGTTGTCTCTACCTTCTTGCCCTTTTGTGCTGTTGTCTGTGCCCAATAATGTTTGTACCATGTTTTGGGCAGCTACCATGTTGTGCTACTGCCATGTTGTGTTGCCACCATGTTGTTGTCATGTTGTGCTGCCATGCTATGTTGTCTGAGGTCTCTCTTTATGTAGTGTTGTGTTGTCTCTCTGGTCGTGATGCGTTTTTGGTCCTATATTTATTTTTTTATTTTTACAAATCCCAGCCCCCGTCCCCGCAGGAGGTCTTTAGCCTTTTGGTAGGCCGTCATTGTAAATAAGAATCTGTTCTTAACTGACTTGCCTAGTTAAATAAAATTTAAAAAATGAATACTGGCCTTTCACATGGGCCACCATTAAACCCTCACTAATCACAGACTGGGCCTTTATATCAGAGGCCAATCATGAGTTAGATATACCAACATGTGTCATAAACAGCTGTAGAAAGAGGAACCAACGACAGGAGCGTCAAGTGCTGATTCATTAGGTCGTAATGGAACATTTCACATGCTGCCGGAGACTGTCAGGAGATGACTGAGGAGACTTCACTCTACAGAGTACACACTCCTTCCTCCACACTCTATGCTTCTCCAGATGGGAACAGGTGATATGAGACGGCTAGTACAAGCCCTAAACAAATCTTAAAAAGAAATGAATGACCAAAGTCTGTATTATAGGTCTATCCGAGGGGAATTTAGCACTGATGTGACTGATGAATATGGCATCCATCATCAGCGAACTAATTCCAATGTTCCAAATGAGTTTGTTTCTTATTGTGAGAGGTATAGTGAGAGGCTAGGTACAATCACAAAGTGATTTAGACTATAGATATTATTCCCCAGTTTTGGGGAAGCTACTCTGAAAATAGAGTTTACCAAGCTACCAATTACTTCACACTGGAAGAAGTTAAGCGACACTAACGCTACCTTGAAGAAAAACATAGTTTGATGTCACAATGCCCTCAATGTTCCAACATTTGACTGCTACACAACAGAACAGTTAACTTGTGCTGCCTTCAAACCAAGACATGCTGCCTGCTTATTATCTATAGGCTGTTTCAACTAGTCAATTTACAGTGGGGAGAACAAGTATTTGATACATTGCCGATTTTGCAGGTTTTCCTACTTACAAAGCATGTTGAGGTCTGTAATTTTTATCATAGGTACACTTCAACTGTGAGAGACAGAATCTAAAACAAAAATCCAGAAAATCACATTGTATGATTTTTAAGTAATTGTGCGTTCCTGGTGTACCTCGGACAGTTGTTGTTGCCATCCTGTACCTGTCCCGCAGGTGTGATGTTCGTTTGTTACACTTGGTCTACATTACATTACATTTGAGTCATTTAGCAGACGCTCTTATCCAGAGCGACTTACAAATTGGTGCATTCACCTTATGACATCCAGTGGAACAGCTACTTTACAATAGTGCATCTAAATCTTTTAAGGGGGGTGAGAAGGATTACTTTATCCTATCCTAGGTATTCCTTAAAGAGGTGGGGTTTCAGGTGTCTCCGGAAGGTGGTGATTGACTCCGCTGTCCTGGCGTCGTGAGGGAGTTTGTTCCACCATTGGGGGGCCAGAGCAGCGAACAGTTTTGACTGGGCTGAGCGGGAACTGTACTTCCTCAGTGGTAGGGAGGCGAGCAGGCCAGAGGTGGATGAACGCAGTGCCCTTGTTTGGGTGTAGGGCCTGATCAGAGCCTGGAGGTACTGAGGTGCCGTTCCCCTCACAGCTCTGTAGGCAAGCACCATGGTCTTGTAGCGGATGCGAGCTTCAACTGGAAGCAAGTCTACAACTGAGAGGACGATCAGCTGTCCGTCTTGTCTCCCTGTAGCGCTGTCTTAGGTGTCTCACAGTACGGGCATTGCAATTTATTGCCCTGGACACATCTGCAGTCCTCATGCCTCCTTGCAGCATGCCTAAGGCACGTTCACGGAGATGAGCAGGGACCCTGGGCATCTTTCTTTTGATGTTTTTCAGAGGCAGTAGAAAGGCCTCTTTAGTATCCAAAGTTTTCATAACTGTGACCTTAATTCCCTACCGTAACGACCATTCCACAGGTGCGTGTTAATTGTTTATGGTTCATTGAACAAGCATGGGAAACGGTGTTTAAACTCTTTACAATGAAGATATGTGAAGTTATTGGGATTTTTACAAATTATCTTCCTTCTCCTGGTGCTGGACAGGCAGACTTTACCTCCTCTGCTTCCTTCTCCTGGTGCTGGACAGGCAGACTTTACCTCCTCTGCTTCCTTCTCCTGGTGCTGGACAGGCAGACTTTGCATGGACTTTGGAGCGGAAATGCAGTGCAGTGAGGCATAGGGGATTGTCTGCAGCAGGACGGGCACCGAGGGTTGTGGTGCTCCACCAGCAGCTCTCTCATGAAGTTCTCTCTGTACTTTTGGTCGGTAATCACCTCACCTATGGGGATGAGGTAGAGGGAGTGGGGAAGATGAGGGAGTGGAAAGGTGAGTGAGATATTGTCTATATAATTGCATAATGGAACAGTATGTGATTTGTATGTGAACTGCATGTCCAATTACAAAAACAACTTGTTCAGTAATCATCTCACCTGTTAGCTGGTAATGAACTATGTGGTCACTGAGGTCAGCAGTGTCATTCAGATGAACCCCACCTCCCCCCTCTGCATTTTTCTGCTTCCGAGTACTGGCGTCCCCTCCCTGTTCAACTGGACTTTGCCACAGGCCCCTGTGCTGTTGGAGTACAGATGCTTGAAGAGTATGGGACTGCAGTACCAATTGTCCACATACAAAGTGTGGCCCTTCCTGAGATGAGGAGCCAGCATGGTCATCACCACAGACCCGGACACCCCAAATCCCTCATGATGTTGGATGTCAGTGGTGGGCCCTGCGTAGACTATAATTTCCTGGACAAATCCTGTCTTCACGTCGCACATAACAAAGAACTTGACCCCAAACCTGTGCCTTTTGGAGGGAATGTATTGATGGAACGCCAGCCTATCCTTCCATAACATCAGGGACTCATCAATGCATAGGTCCTTGTATTGCACAAAGACAGGACCAAATGCAGATGTCAGGCTGGTAAGAACATTACTTATTTTGTGTAAGGGGTCACTTAGGTTGGCAGTAGCAATGTGATGAAATGCAGGCATCGACGCAGAACTAAGAAGAGGTCTTAGGAAAAGAGTGGCAAAGAAGGGAGTTACAAACACAGGATCCGTGCTCCAGTATTTCCTTAAGGCAAGGTTTCCTAAACTAGGGGTCGCCACCCTATGTGGAGTTGCCTGATTTGAAAATAGGGGCACGAGAGAAATTTGCGCTTGGACATAGAATGGGGTTAGGTCCGTAACATCCGGCTAGATGCGGTTGTAATAAATGGTTTGTTTTCTTCCTACACATATTTTGAATGATTTATGCTTCAAAATATTATGACCCCATCACTGAAAGAAAAGACTTAGGAACGCTTACATATATGTCACAACCGTTGTAAGTAGGAGACCAAGGCGCAGCGTGATATGAGTACATTCTTCTTTAACCTCTAGCGACGAGCAATCCCGTATCCGGGAGCGTAATTATAGCCTCAAGTGCATTACCATAACGCAACTTTTCCTATTCATGAAAATCGCAAATGAAATGAAATAAATATATTCAAACACAAGCTTAGCCTTTTGTTAACAACACTGTCATCTCAGATTTTCAAAATATGCGTTACAGCCAACGCTAGACAAGCATTTGTGTAAGTTTATCATGGCATAATGCTATGCTAGCTCTGCTGGCAGCAGGCAACATTTTCATGAAAATAAGAAAAGCAACCAAATTAAATCATTTACCTTTGAAGAACTTCAGATGCTTTCACTCAGGAGACTCCCAGTTAGGTAGCAAATGTTCCTTTTTTCCAAAAATATTATTTTTGTAGGCGAAATAGCTACCGTTTGTTCATCATGCCTGGCTGAGAAATCGACCGGAAAATGCTACCATTACAATGCCAAACCTTTTTCAAAATTAACTCCATAATATCGACCAACACGGCAAACGTTGTTTAAGATCCATCCTCAAGGTGTTTTTAACATATGTATTCGATAATATATCCGTCGAGGCAGTTTGTTTCTCATAAGAAACGATTGGAAAAATGGCTACCTCAGTATTTTACGCAAGGTTTTCTCCGGGAGACACCATGCGACCACTCGCCCTATACGGTCTCTTACAGCCATTCTCCAATGGAAATGCCTAAAAAGATGTCACAATGCTGTAGACACCTTGGGGAAAACGTGGAAAACGTAAGCTGACTCCTAGCTCCTTCACAGCCATATAAGGAGTCATTGGCATGAGGCGGTTTCAACAAATTCGGCACTTCCTGATTGGATTTTTATCTGGGTTTCGCCTGTAACATCAGTTCTGTGGCACTCACAGACAATATCTTTGCAGTTTTGGAAACATCAGAGTTTTCTTTCCAAAGCTGTCAATTATATACATAGTCGAGCATCTTTTCGTGACAAAATATCTTGTTTAACCTCATAGTCCGACCAAACCCGTATGCGGTAGCGTAACTACAGCCTCAAGCTCATTAGCATAACGCAACGTTAGCGATTTCTAAAAATCGCAAATGAAATGAAATAAATATGCCTGTTCTCAAGCTTATCCTTTTCTTAACAATCCTGTCTCAGATTTTCAAAATATGCTTTAGAACCAGAGAAAATCACTAATTTGTGTAAGAGTGGTGATAGCTAGCTTAGCATTAGCGTTAGCATTTAGCACGCAACATATTCACAAAAACCAGCCAAGGAATCAAATAAAATAATTTACCTTTGAAGAACTTCAGATGTTTCAATGAGGAGACTCTCAGTTACATAGCAGATGTCCAGTTTTTCCTGAAAGATTCTTGTGTAGGACACATCGTTACCTTTTGTTACTATGCATATGGCTACGAAACTAACCGAAAATTCAGTCACCTACATGTCAAACTTTTTCCGAATTAACTCCATAATATCGACTGAAACATGGAAAACGTTGTTTGAATCAATCCTGAAGGTGGTTTGTCATATTTCTCTCCATTGAAAGCACCGTCCTTGTAGCCTGGTTTGTTCTGAGATTTGAATGGAAAAATACCGGGACCTGACTTTTGCGCACTGATTGCCACGCAGACACCAAGCGGGACACCTGGTAAATGTAGTCCCTTATGGTCAATCTTCCAATGATATCCCTACAAATACGTCACAATGCTGCAAAGACCTTGGGGAAACAAGAGAAAGAGTCCGTTCATTCCTGTCGCATTCACAGCCATATAAGGCGAACATGGAAAACGTAGCCTCAGAAATCCTGTGCATTTCCTGGTCGGTCATACATCTTGGTTTTGCCCGAAGCATTTGTTCTAAGGGACTCACAGTGAAAATCTTTGCATTTCTGGAAACGTAAGACTGTCTTCTTTCCAAAACTATCAATTCCAAGCATATTCGAGCATCTTTTCGTGACAAAATATTGCGCTTAAAACGGGCACGTCTTTTTATCCAAAAATGAAATACTGCCCCTAGAGTCTTAACAGGTTAAAACGGGAATGTTTTTCATCCAAAAATTAAAAGAGCGCCCCCTATATCCAACTGGTTTATAAAGAACGAAACACTGAACAAACTAACAAAACGATACGTAACGCTAATATGGATAGTGCATGCAACTAACAGAACAAGAACCCACAAATACCCAAGGGAAAATGGCTACCTAAATATGGTCCCCAATCAGAGAACGATAAACAGCTGCCTCTGATTGGGAACCATATCAGGCCACCATAGACATACATATACGTAGACCTACAAAACCACTAGATATACAAAAACCCTAGACAAGACAAAACTAGCATACCCACCCTAGTCACACCCTGACCTAACCAAAAAGAATAAAGAAAACATAACTAAGGTCAGGGCGTGACAGTATGTGTGTACAATTTCCGTCTACTATGCCCACAAGTCATTAGAGCCGAGTGGACAAGACCAGGCACCAGTGGTGGAAAACATACTCAATTTTCATACTTGAGTAAAAGTAAAGATATGTACCTTAAAATAAAATTACTAGAGTTAAAAAGAAAGTTACCCAGTAAAATACTACTTAATTAAAATTTTAAAACTATCTGGTTATGAATGTACTTAAGTACGGTGGTGGGAAAAGTACTCAATTGTCCTGCTTGAATAAAATAAAAGTAAATGCTATACATCAAATTCTTATATTAAGCAAACCACACAGCACAATTTGTTATAAATATTTTATTTACGGACAGCCAGAGGCACACTCCAACACTCAGACATCATTTACAAATGCGGTATTTGTGTTTAGTAAGTCCGCCAGATCAGAGGCATTAGGTATGATAACGTGTTACATTGATTGGTGCGTGAATTGGAGCATATTGCTATCCGCTCTGAACATTCAAAATGTAATGAGTACTTTTGAGTGTTGGGGAAAATGTATGGGATAAAAAGTACAGATTTTCTTTAGGAATGTAGCGGAGTAAAACTAAAAGTTGTCAACAATATAAATAGTAAAGTACAAATACCTAAAAAAAACTACTTCAAAGTCGTTTATTTTATTTGACCTTTATTTAACCAGGAAAAGACCATTGAGATCCAGAGTATATTTTTCAAGGGAGACCTGGCCAAGGCATTACAGAATTAAAACCTACAATAATACAATACAACAACATGATCCAGCCTAAGAAAAGCATTTACACTCCTCTGTAACAGATTCTCCCATCAATATTTTAAATTCATTCAATGGCACTAACATATCTAGATGAAGCATGGATTGAAGACTATTCCATGCCTCTGGTGCACAAGATGAGAAGGCAGTCTTGCCTAATACTGTAAATGTTCTGGGGACTTTAAGTAGCAACCACCTAGCAGGGTATTGTAACTGCTGGAGGTGAAGGAGACCAGATTACAAAGATAAATAGGGAGTTTCCACAAAATGGCTTTGAAGATGAACACATACAAATGTAGCTTTCTGCGCATATAAAGGTGAGGTCCAACCCACCATTTGGTACAAGGTGCAATGGTGGGTGAGTGACTTGGCATTTATAATAAAGTGCAAGGATGGAGGATAGAGTCCAGTAAGACAGAGGAGGCTGTATGCATAAAGAACAAGTCACCATAATCGATTACAGAGAGAAAAGTGGCCTGAACAAGCTTCTTTCCCATAAGTGGGAAGCAGGCCTTATTAAGAAAATGCAAACCCACATTCAATGTAAGCTTCTTCACAAGATTATCCATATGAACTTTAAAGGACAACTTGTCATCCAACCATATAGGCATTTGTAGGATGAGACTTTTTCAATGGATAAGACACCAGATGTGACAATGCTAACCTTCTCTGGCTGAGTGGGAGCTCTGGTAAAGGTCATGAATTTTGTTTTTTGTACATTCAAGACCAGTTTGAGACTATAAAGGGACGCCTGCAGTGACTGAAAAGCAGTATGGTGCTGTTCAACAGCCTGAACCAGAGAAGGAGCATATGAGTATAGGACTGTATCATTTGCATATAGATGCAACATTGCTGGTTGTATCCCATTTCCCAAATCATTAATACAAATTAAGAACAACACAGGAGATAAAATGGAACCCTGGTGTACACCTCTATTGATAAAAAAAAAAACTAGAGTTGTGATTGTCAGTATATAAAGTTGAAGTCGGAAGTTTACATACACTTAGGTTGGAGTCATTAAAAGTAGTTTTCAACCACTCCACAAATGTATTGTTGACAAACTATGGTTTTGGCAATTTGGTTAAGACATCTACTTCGTGCATGACACAAGTCATTTTTCCAACAGTTGTTTACAGACAGATTATTTGACTTATAATTCACTCTACCACAATTCCAGTGGGTCAGAAGTTGACTGTGCCTTTAAACAGCTTGGACAATTCCAGAAAATGATGTCATGTCTTTAGAAGCTTCTGATAGGCTAATTGACATAATTTGAGTCAATTGGAGGTGTACCTGTGGATGTATTCCAAGGCCTACCTTCAAACTCAGTACCTCTTGGCTTGACATCATGGGAAAATCAAAAGAAATCAGCCAAGACCTCAGAAAACAAAATTGTAGACCTCCACAAGTCTGGTTCATCATTGGGAGCAATTTCCAAACACCTGAAGGTACCACGCTCATCTGTACAAACAATAGTATGCAAGTATAAACACCATGGGACCACGCAACTGTCATACCACTCAGGAAGGAGACGCGTTCTGTCTCCTAGAGATGAACGTACTTTGGTGCGAAAAGTGCAAATCAATCCCAGAACAACAGCAAAGTACCTTGTGAAGATGCTGGAGGAACCAGGTACAAAAGTATCTACACCCACAGTAAAACAAGTCCTATATCAACATAACCTGAAAGACAGCTCAGGAAGGAAGAAGCCATTGCTCCAAAACCACAATAAAAAAAAGCCAGACTATGGTTTGCAACTGCACATTGTACTTTTTGGAGAAATGTCCTCTGGTCTGATGAAACATAATAGAACTGTTTGGCCATAATGACCATCGTTATGTTTGGAGGAAAAAGGGGGAGGCTTGCAATCCGAAGAACACCATCCCAACTGTTTTTCTGCAGGAAGGACTGGTGCACTTCATAAAATAGATGGCATCATGGGATGGAGAATTATGTGGATATATTGAAACAACATCTCAAGACATCAGTCAGGAAATTAAAGCTTGGTCGCAAATGGGTCTTCCAAATGAACAATGACCCCAAGCACACATCCAAATGTGTGGCAAAATGGCTTAAGTACAAAGTCAAGGTATTGGAGTGACCATCACAAAGCCCTGACCTCAATCCCATCGAAAATATGTGGGCAGAACTGAAAAAGTGTGTGCGAGCAAGGAGGCCTACAAACCTGACTCAGTTACACCAGCTCCGTCAGGAGGAATGGGCCAAAATTCACCCAACTTATTGTGGGAAGCTTGTTGAAGGCTACCGAAAATGTTTGACCCAAGTTAAACAATTTAAAGGCAATGCTACCAAATACTAAATGAGTATGTAAACTCCTGACCCACTGGGAATGTGATGAAAGAAATAAAAGCTGAAGTAAATCATTCTCTCTACTATTTTTCTGACATTTCACATTCTTAAAATAAAGTGGTGATCCTAACTGACCTAAGACAGGGAATTTTTACTTTGATTAAATGTCAGAATTGTGAAAAACTGAGTTTAAATGTATTTGGCTAAGGTGTATGTAAACTTCCACTTCAACTGTACGCATTGTATTCTGTCAAAGTTCTTAAACCAATTTACTGCCCCTTCACTGAGACCAATATTACTGAGTCTAGCTAGCAACGATTCATGGTCAACTGAGTCAAATGTCTTTGATAAATCAACAAACAGAGCAGCCCCTGCCATAGCTGCAATTTTGCAACAACAACAAAAAGTAGTGGTGGCGCACCCCAATCTAAAGTGAGACTGAACCCTGCTCGGTACATTATTTTCAATTAAGAAGATTCTTAACTGTGAGTTCGCTAGGGATTCATAGACTTTGGCCAGGATATGGAGTTTGGAGATAGTTGGTAGCATCTGAGGGATGTCCACCCTTTAGCAGTAGGAGGACATAAGCTGATTTCAAAATGCTGGGTGTGGAATGGGTCAAGAGACTGAAGTTGAAAATGTGAGCCACAGGTTCAGTAATAATACCAGCTGCTACATTTAAGAGGTAGGGATCCAGGTTATCTGGACCTGCAGGATTTTTTGTGTCTATTGCCTTTAGTCCCTTATAGACCTCACTATAAGAAACTGGTTCATTAGAGGCCTGGGCCCCATCATTATCAAAAACTGAATCAGCAGATATGAAGTGCTTGTTTAAACCCCTATAATATTGGCTTTATCTTTCACGTCATTAGAATCCATCATTAAATGGTCAGGAAGGCCAGAGGATACATTAGAACCTGACATTGATTTCATTAGCTTCCAGAACTTGGTAGGGTTGCTTAGGTTCTATGTGACTGCATTTAGATAGAAATCTGATTTGGACTTCCTGATCAATCCTGTGCGTTTGTTTCTTAGCGCTCTGAAGGAGGCCCAGTCAACAGGAGCATTTGTATGTTTTGCTTGAGCCCAAGAGACATTTCTCTTTCTAATTAATTCTGCCAAGTTATCTGAAAACCAGGGGTTGACCCTTCCATTGATTCTAAATTTCATCACAGGGGCATGCTTATCACAAATGGACACAAATTTCATATAAAAATAGTCCCAGGCAGTGTCAACATCGGGAATCAGACTTACTCTGTCAATATTATGGTACAGATCATGTAAGAACCCTTGCTCAAACTGTCTAAAATGTATTTTTAAAATATAACTGGGTTTGGCTTTGGTCATTTTTGTATTTCTAACACAAGCAATTTCACAGTGATCACTGACATCATTACAGAATATCCCAGTCAATATCTATTTGTGAGGGGCATTCTTAGAAGAATGTCCAATTGCGTTGATTTGTGCTCTGGGATTCGGTCTTGAAGGCGCATTAATTAATTTTGGGGCAGAAATGCCTTCTCGAACATGTGAACTTTCATGTGCTGTCACGCCTTGGTCTTAGTATTTTGTGTTTTCTTTATTTATTTGTTGAGGCCAGGGTGTGACATGGGTTTATTTTGTTGTGTTTCGTAATGGAGTTTTTGTAGGCATTGGGATTGCGGCTGAGTAGGGGTGTCTAGCATAGGCTTGGCTGCCTGAGGCGGTTCTCAATCAGAGTCAGGTGATTCTCGTTGTCTCTGATTGGGAACCATATTTAGGTAGCCTAGGTTTCACTGTGTGTTTTGTAAGTGATTGTTCCTGTCTCTGTGTTAGTTCACCAGACAGGCTGTATAGGTTTTCACGCCCGCTTGTTGTTTTTGTATGTTTATAGTTATTTCATGTATCGTTCAGTTTCATTAAAGAACATGAGTAACCACCACGCCGCATTTTGGTCCGACTCTCCTTCAACAGACGAACGCCGTTACAGAATCACCCACCACACCCGGACCGAGTGGCGTGGTAACAGGCAGCGACAGCAGGAGCAGCGAAAAGAGGAACGGACATGGGAGGATGAATTGTTCGGAGAAGGACCCTGGGATCAGCCTGGAGAATATCGCCGCCCCAAAGAAGAACTGGAGGCGGCGAGAGCTGAGAGGCGCTGGTTTGAGGAGAAGCAACAGCGGCAGCAGGAGCAACAATATAGGGACTACACTACTTGGGAGGAAATAGACAGATGAGTGGTCGATCCAGAGAGAGTGCCGGAGCCCGCCTGGGATTCGCTGGAGCAGTGCGAGGAGGGTTATAGGAGAATGGAGTTGGAGAGACAAGCACGACGGCGTAGAAGAAAGCCCGTGAGTCAGCCCCAAAAATGTATTGGGGGCTCAGGGAGAGTCAGGAGTCAGACCTGAGCCAACTCTCCCTGTTTATCGTGAGGAGCCAAAGAGGAGACCAGAACCAGAGCCGGTGTTAGAGGTGAGCGAAGCAGAGACTGTGAAGGAGTTAATGGGGAAAGTGGAGGAGAGAGTAATGAGGGAGTTGCTAGTATGGTGCTTTAGCTACGATATTCGTCCGACGGAGCGTGTCGGGGATTTGATGGCACCTGGGTCAGCGCTCCATACTCGTCCTGAGGTGCGTGTTAGTCAGCTGGTGAAAATTGTGCCAGCCTCACGCACTAGGCCTCCTGTGTACCTACCTAGCCTTGCACATCCTGTGCCAGCCCTGCTCTCAGGCTCTCCAGTACACCTTCACGGTCCAGTCCATCCTGTGCCACCTTCACACACCAGTCCTCCGGTGGCAGCTCCCCGCACCAGGCTTCCTGTGCATGTCCTCGATCCAGTTCCAGCACCACGCACCAGGCCTTCAGTGCGCCTCACCTGTTCAGCACAGCCAGAGCCTTCCTTCTCTCTAGCGCTGTCGGAGCCTCCCGCCTGTTCAGCGCAGCCAGCGCTTTCCTCCTCTCCTGCGCTGCCGGAGTCTCCCGCCTGTTTAGCGCAGCCAGAGCTTTCCTCCTCTCCTGTGCTGCTGGAGTCTCCTATCTGTTTAGCGCAGCCAGAGCTGCCAGTCTGCATGGAGCAACCAGAGCTGCCAGTCTGCATGGAGCAGCCAGAGCTGCCAGTCTGCATGGAGCAGCCAGAGCTGCCAGTCTGCATGGAGCAGCCAGAGCTGCCAGTCTGCATAGAGCTGCCAGTCTGCATGGAGCAGCCAAAGCTGCCAGTCTGCATGGAGCAGCCAGAGCTGCCAGTCTGCATGGAGCAGCCAGAGCAGCTAGATCCGCCAGTCAGCCATGATCTTCCAGATCTGCCAGTCAACCAGATTCTTCCAGATTTGCCAGTTAACCAGATTCTTCCAGATCTGCCAGTCAACCAGATTCTTCCAGATCTGCCAGTCAACCAGACTCTTTCAGATCCGCCAGCCAGCCAGGATCTGCCGGAGCCAACTACCTGCCTGAGCTTCCTCTCAGTACTGGGCTTCCTCTCAGTACTGGGCTTCCCCTCAGTCCCGGGCTTCCCCTCAGTCCCGGGCTTCCCCTCAGTCCCGGGCTCCCCCTCAGTCCCGAGCTCCCCCTCAGTCCCGAGCTCCCCCTCAGTCCCGAGCTCCCCCTCAGTCCCGAGCTGCCCCTCAGTCCAGTGGGGTCCTTGGTGAGGGTTATTAGGCCAAGGTCGGCGGCGAGGGTCGCCAATCAAAGGACACGTTACAGGGGGACTAAGACTTGGTTGGAGTGGGGTCCACGTCCCGAGCCGGAGCCGCCACCGTGGACAGACTCCCACCCGGACCCTCCCTATGGTTTTGAGGTGCGTCCGGGAGTCCGCACCTTAGGGGGGGGGTTCTGTCACGCCTTGGTCTTAGTATTTTGTGTTTTCTTTCTTTATTTGTTCAGGCCAGGGTGTGACATTGGTTTATTTTGTTGTGTTTCGTAATGGAGTTTTTGTAGGCATTGGGATTGCGGCTGAGTAGGGGTGTCTAGCATAGGCTTGGCTGCCTGAGGCGGTTCTCAATCAGAGTCAGGTGATTCTCGTTGTCTCTGATTGGGAACCATATTTAGGTAGCCTAGGTTTCACTGTGTGTTTTGTAGGTGATTGTTCCTGTCTCTGTGTTAGTTCACCAGACAGGCTGTATAGGTTTTCACGTTCCGTTTGTTGTTTTTGTATGTTTATAGTTATTTCATGTATCGTTCAGTTTCATTAAAGAACATGAGTAACCACCACGCCGCATTTTGGTCCGACTCTCCTTCAACAGACGAACGCCGTTACAGAATCACCCACCACACCCGGACCGAGCGGCGTGGTAACAGGCAGCGACAGCAGGAGCAGCGAAAAGAGGAACGGACATGGGAGGATGAATTGTTCGAGAAGGACCTGGGATCAGCCTGGAGAATATCGCGCCTAAAGAAGAACTGGAGGCGGCGAGAGCTGAGAGGCGCTGGTTTGAGGAGAAGCAACAGCGGCAGCAGGAGCAACAATATAGGGACTACACTACTTGGGAGGAAATAGACAGATGAGTGGTCGATCCAGAGAGAGTGCCGGAGCCCGCCTGGGATTCGCTGGAGCAGTGCGAGGAGGGTTATAGGAGAATGGAGTTGGAGAGACAAGCACGACGGCGTAGAAGAAAGCCCGTGAGTCAGCCCCAAAAATGTATTGGGGGGCTCAGGGAGAGTCAGGAGTCAGACCTGAGCCAACTCTCCCTGTTTATCGTGAGGAGCCAAAGAGGAGACCAGAACCAGAGCCGGTGTTAGAGGTGAGCGAAGCAGAGACTGTGAAGGAGTTAATGGGGAAAGTGGAGGAGAGAGTAATGAGGGAGTTGCTAGTATGGTGCTTTAGCTACGATATTCGTCCGACGGAGCGTGTCGGGGATTTGATGGCACCTGGGTCAGCGCTCCATACTCGTCCTGAGGTGCGTGTTAGTCAGCTGGTGAAAATTGTGCCAGCCTCACGCACTAGGCCTCCTGTGTACCTACCTAGCCTTGCACATCCTGTGCCAGCCCTGCTCTCAGGCTCTCCAGTACACCTTCACGGTCCAGTCCATCCTGTGCCACCTTCACACACCAGTCCTCCGGTGGCAGCTCCCCGCACCAGGCTTCCTGTGCGTGTCCTCGATCCAGTTCCAGCACCACGCACCAGGCCTTCAGTGCGCCTCACCTGTTCAGCACAGCCAGAGCCTTCCTTCTCTCTAGCGCTGTCGGAGCCCCTCCCGCCTGTTCAGCGCAGCCAGCGCTTTCCTCCTCTCCTGCGCTGCCGGAGTCTCCCGCCTGTTTAGCGCAGCCAGAGCTTTCCTCCTCTCCTGTGCTGCTGGAGTCTCCTATCTGTTTAGCGCAGCCAGAGCTGCCAGTCTGCATGGAGCAGCCAGAGCTGCCAGTCTGCATGGAGCAGCCAGAGCTGCCAGTTCTGCATGGAGCAGCCAGAGCTGCCAGTCTGCATGGGCAGCCAGAGCTGCCAGTCTGCATAGAGCTGCCAGTCTGCATGGAGCAGCCAAAGCTGCCAGTCTGCATGGAGCAGCCAGAGCTGCCAGTCTGCATGGAGCAGCCAGAGCAGCTAGATCCGCCAGTCAGCCATGATCTTCCAGATCTGCCAGTCAACCAGATTCTTCCAGATTTGCCAGTTAACCAGATTCTTCCAGATCTGCCAGTCAACCAGATTCTTCCAGATCTGCCAGTCAACCAGACTCTTTCAGATCCGCCAGCCAGCCAGGATCTGCCGGAGCCAACTACCTGCCTGAGCTTCCTCTCAGTACTGGGCTTCCTCTCAGTACTGGGCTTCCCCTCAGTCCCGGGCTTCCCTCAGTCCCGGCTTCCCCTCAGTCCCGGTTCCCCTCAGTCCCGAGCTCCCCCTCAGTCCCGAGCTCCCCCTCAGTCCCGAGCTCCCCCTCAGTCCCGAGCTGCCCTCAGTCCAGTGGGGTCCTTGGTGAGGGTTATTAGGCCAAGGTCGGCGGCGAGGGTCGCAATCAAAGGACACGTTACAGGGGACTAAGACTGGTTGGAGTGGGGTCCACGTCCCGAGCCGGAGCCGCCACCGTGGACAGACTCCCACCCGGACCCTCCCTATGGTTTTGAGGTGCGTCCGGGAGTCCGCACCTTAGGGGGGGGGTTCTGTCACGCCTTGGTCTTAGTATTTTGTGTTTTCTTTCTTTATTTGTTCAGGCCAGGGTGTGACATTGGTTTATTTTGTTGTGTTTCGTAATGGAGTTTTTGTAGGCATTGGGATTGCGGCTGAGTAGGGGTGTCTAGCATAGGCTTGGCTGCCTGAGGCGGTTCTCAATCAGAGTCAGGTGATTCTCGTTGTCTCTGATTGGGAACCATATTTAGGTAGCCTAGGTTTCACTGTGTGTTTTGTAGGTGATTGCTCCTGTCTCTGTGTTAGTCTCACCAGACAGGCTGTATAGGTTTTCACGTTCCGTTTGTTGTTTTTGTATGTTTATAGTTATTTCATGTATCGTTCAGTTTCATTAAAGAACATGAGTAACCACCACGCATTTTGGTCCGGACTCTCCTTCAACAGATGAATGCCGCATGTGCCTTAATATCAAACTTGTATGCCATC